>NW_025048692.1:0-344133 GCF_018831695.1 Puntigrus tetrazona
GAGGTTTTCCCACTCGGACATGGTAAATTCTGGAAGAACTTTTGAATTATTCAAACCTAAATCCAGGAAATCCAGGCTCACAGACTAACCTCAAAACAGTTGGCACATTACTGGGCATGATTTTATTCAGTAAAGGCCTGGGCCCACAGACTCACCCCATTATTATAACACTATTATGGGCAAGGGGATCTTGGCTTCGGTTAAGTGTGAATTCTCGCATGCATTCACACTCGACCATGGTAACCCTGGAAGAAATATTGAAGCATTCAAAACCTAAATCCAGACATCCAGGCTCACAGACTAACCTATAACAGTATCACATTGCTGGGCATGATTTTATTCAGTAAAGGCCTGGGCCCACAGACTCACCCCATTACTGTAACGGCGATATCTTGGCCCGGTTATGTGACTTCTCGTAGGCTTTCCTACTCGACCATGGTAACCCTGGAAGAAATTTTTAAAGCGTTCAAAACCTAAATCCAGACATCCAGGCTCACAGACTAACCCAATAACAGTAACATTTTACTGGGCACATGATTTTATTCAGTAAAAGGCCTGGGCCCACAAACTCACCCCCATTACTATAACACTTTCATGAGCATGATCTTGGCCGGGTTAAGTGTGACCTCTGTAGGTTTTCCTCTCAGCCATGGTAACCCTGGAACAAATATTTGAGCGCTCAAAACATACGTCCAGACATCCAGGCTCACAGACTAACTCCAATAACAGTAACATGTTACTGGGCATGATTTTATTCAGTAAAGGCCTGGGCCCACAAACTCACCCCATTACTATAACACTTTCATGGAGCATGATCTTTGCCGGGTTAAGTGTGACCTCTCGTAGGTTTTTCTCTCTCAACCATGGTAACCCTGGAACAAATATTTGGAGCGTTCAAACATACGTCCAGACATCCAGGATCACAGACTAATCCCATAACAGTAACACATTACTGGGCATGATTTTATTCAGTAAAGGCCTGGTCCACAAACTCACCCCCATTATTACAACACTATTGCGGGCATGATCTTGGTCAACTTAAGTGAGACTTCTACGTATGCTTTCCCACTCCGACCATGGTAAACCTGGTACAAATATTTGAGCGTTCAAAACCTACATCCAGACATCCTGGCTGCAGATTAACCCCATAACAACTACACATTACTGCGTATGACTTTATTCAGTAAAGGCCTGGGACCAGAAACTCAACCCATTACTATAACACTTTTATAGGCATGATCTTGGCCGGTTAAGTGTGACTTCTCGTAGCTTCTCTTACTCGACCATGGTAACTCCTGGAAGAAATATTGAAGCATTCAAAGCCTAAATCCAAACATCCAGGCTCACAGACTAACCCCATATCAGTTACACATTACTGGGCATGTTTTTATTCAGTAAAGGCCTGGGCTCACAGACTCACCCCATTACTATAAAATTTTATGGGAATGACCTTGGCCGGGTTAAGTGCTGACTTCTCATAGGCTTTCCCACTCGACAATGGTAACCCTGGAAGAAATTTTTTAAAGCTGTTCAAAACCTAAATCTAGACATCCAGGCTCACAACCTAACCCCTCTATAACAATAACACATTACTGGGCATGATTTTATCTCAGTAAAGGCCTGGGCCCACAGACTCACCTCCATTACTATAACACTATTAGGGGCATGATCTTGGCCGGAGTTAAGTTTGACTTCTCGTAGGCTTTCCCAATCGACCATGGTAACCCTGGAAGAAATTTTAAGCGTTCAAAACCTACGTCCAGACATCCAGGCTCACAGACTAACCCCATAACAGCTACACATTACTGCACGTATGACTTTATTCTGTACAGGCCTGGGCCCAGAAACTCAACCCATTACTATAACACTTTTATAGGCATGATCTTGCCTGTGTTAAGTCTGACTTCTCTCGTAGGCTTTTTCTTACTGACCACATGGTAACCCTGGAACAAATATTTGAACGCTCAAAACCTACGTCCGAGACATTCAGTAAGGGGCCTTTATTACAGTTTTCTTTTAAGGCCTGGGCCCACAAAGTGTCACCTCCCATTACTATGACACTTTAATGGGCATGATCTTGGCGGGTTATGTGTGACTTCTCGCAGGTTTTTCCACTCGACCATGGTGACTCTGGAAGAAATTTTTAAGCGTTCAAAACCTAAGTCCAGACATCTAGGCGCTTTCATCCAGGCGATATTTGCCAGTTTATGCTGACTTCGGATGCTAATCCACTCACCATAGTAACCCTGGAACAAATTTTTAAGCGTTCAAAACCTAGAGTCAGACATCCAGGCTCAGACTAACCTGTATAACAGTAACACATTACTGGGCATGATTTTATTCAGTAAAGCCCTGGGCCCCACAGACTCACCCCATTATTATAACAGGCGTGACCTTGCCCGGGTTAAGTGTGTGACTTCTGCGTAGGCTTTCCCACTGCGACCATGGTAACCCTGGAAGAAATTTTGTGGGCGTTCAAAACCTAGATCCAGACATCCAGGCTCACAGACTAAGCCTATAACAATAACACATTACTGGGCGCTGATTTTTATTCAGTAAAGCCCTGGGTCCACAGACTCACCCCATTACTATAACAGGCATGATCTTGGCCGGGTTAAGTGTGACTTCGTGAGGCTTTCCCACTTGACCATGGTAACTCTGAAAGAAATTTTAAGGGTTCAAAACCTAAATCCAGACATCCAGGCTCACGGGACTAACCCAATAACAGTAACACACATTTACTGGGCATGATTTTATTCAGTAAAGGCCTGGGCCCTGACAAACTCACGCCATTAATACAGCACTGTTATGGGCGTGATCTTGGCAGGTTGGAAGTGTGACTTCCTCGTAAAGCTTTCTTACTCGACCATGGTAACCCTGGAAGAAACTTTTAAGCATTAAAAACCTGCGTCCAGACATCCAAGCACAGGACTAACCCATTAACAGTATCACATTACTGGGCATGATTTTATTCAGTAAAGGCCTGGGCCAACAGACTCACCCCCATTACTATAAAACTTTTATATGAATGATCTTGGCGGGTTAAGTGCTGACTTCGTGAGGCTTTCCCACTCACGACCATGGTAACCCTGGAAGAAGTTTTTAAAGCGTTGAAAACCTACGCCCAGACATCCAGGCGATATTGGCCAGGTTAGTGTGACTTCTGTAGGTTTTCCCACTTGACCATGGTAACCCTGGAAGAAATATTTGAGCGTTCAAACCTACCTCCAGACACCCAGGATCACAGACTAATCCCATAACAGTAACACATTACTGGGCATGATTTTATTCAGTAAAGGCCTGGGCCCACAAAAATCACCTCCCATTATTACAACACTGTTATGGGCATGATCTTGGCAGGGTTAAGCGTGACTTCTCGTAGGCTTTCTTACCTGACAACGGTAACCCTGGAAGAAACTTTTTAAGCATTCAAAGCCTACGCCCCAGACATCCAAGCACACAAACTAAAACCCATAACAGTACACACATACTTGGCATGATTTTATTCAGTAAAGTCCCGGGTCCAACATACTCACCCCTATTACTATAAAACTTTTATGGGAATGATCTTGGCCGGTTAAGTGTGACTTCTCGTGGCTTTCCCCACTCGACCATGGTAACCCTGGAACAAATATTTAGAGCGTTCAAAACCTCGTCCGAGACATCCAGGCTCACAGACTAACCCCTTAACAGTTACACATTACTGGGCATGATTTTATTCAGTAAAGGCCTGAACCCACAGACTCACCCCATTACTATAACACTATTATGGGCATGATCTTGGCAGGGTTAAGTGTGTGACTTCTCGTAGGCTTTCCCACTCGACCATGGTAACCCTGGAACAAATATTTAGATTTTCAAAATCTACGTCAAGACATCCAGGCTCACAGACTAACCCCATAACAGTTACACATTACTGGGCATGATTTTATTCAGTAAAGGCCTGAACCCACAGATTCACCCCATTACTATAACACTATTATGGGCATGATCTTGGCCGGGTTAAGTGTGACTTCTCGTATGCTTTGCCACTCGACCATGGTAACCCTGGAAGAAATATTGGCCCAGCATTCAATACCTAAATCCAGACATCCAGGTTCACAGACTAACCCCATAACAATTACACATTACTGGGCATGATTTTACTCAGTAAAGGCCCTGTATTACAGTTTTCTTTAAGGCCTGAGCCCACAAACTCAATCCATTACTATAACACTTTTATGGGCATGATCTTGGCAGGGTTAAGCGTGACTTCTCGTAGGCTTTCTTACTCAACAATGGTAACAATGGTAAAATTGGAAGAAATTTTTAAGCGTTCAAAACCTAAGTCCAGACATCCAGGCGATATTGGCCGGTTTAAGTGCGACTTCTCGGACGCTAACCCACTCGACCATGGTAACCCAGGAACAAATATTTGAACGTTCAAAACCTACGTCCAGACATCCAGGATCACAGACTAATCCCATAACAGTAACACATTACTGGGCATGATTTTATTCAGTAAAGGCCTGGGCCCACAAACTAACCCCATTACTATAACACTATTATTGGCATGATCTTGGCCGGGTTAAGTGTGATTTCTCGTATGCATTCCCACTCGACCATGGTAACCCTGGAAGAAACTTTTAAGCGTTCAAAACCTAGATCCAGACATCCAGGCCCAAGACTATCCCCAAAACAGCAAGACATTACTGGGCATGATTTTATAGAGTAAAGGCCTGGGCCCACAGACTCACCCCATTACTATAACACTATTATGGGCATGATATTGTCCGGGTTAAGTGTGACTTCTCGTATGCTTTCCCACTCGACCATGGTAACCCTGGAAGAAATATTGAAGCATTCAAAACCTAAATCCAGACATCCAGGATCACAGACTAACCCCATAACAGTTAAATATTACTGGGCATGATCTTATTCAATAAAGGGCAGGGCCCACAGACTCACCCCATTACTATAACACTATTATGGGCATGATTAAGTGGGACTTCTCGTATGCTTTCCCACTTGACCATGGTAACCCTGGAACAAATATTTGAGCGTTCAAAACCTACGTCCAGACACCCAGGATCACATACTAATCCCATAACAGTAACACATTACTGGGCATGACTTTATTCAGTAAAGGCCTGGGCCTACAAACTCACCCCATTATTACAACAATGTTATGGGCATGATATTGGTCGACTTCTCGTAGGCTTTCCCACTCGACCATGGTAACCCTGGAACAAGTATTTGAGCGTTCAAAACCTACGTCCAGACATCCAAGCTCACAGATTAACCCCATAACAGCTACACATTACTGCGTATGACTTTATTCAGTAAAGGCCTGGGACCAGAAACTCAACCCATTACTATAACACTTTTATCGGCATGATCTTGTCAGGGTTAAGCGGGACTTCTCGTAGGCTTTCTTACCTGACAACGGTAACCCTGGAAGAAAATTTTAAGCATTCAAAACGCCTACGTCCAGACATCCAAGCACACAAACTAAACCCTTAACAGTAACACATTACTTGGCATGATTTTATTCAGTAAAGTCCTGGGCCAACAGACTCACCCCATTACTATAACACTATTATGGGCATGATATTGTCCGGGTTAAGTGTGACTTCTCGTATGCTTTCCCACTCGACCATGGTAACCCTGGAAGAAATATTGAAGCATTCAAAACCTAAATCCAGACATCCAGGATCACAGACTAACCCCATAACAGTTACACATTACTGGGCATGATCTTATTCAATAAATGGCAGGGCCCACAGACTCACCCCATTACTATAACACCATTATGGGCATGATCTTGGCCTGGTTAAGTGAGACTTCTCGTATGCTTTCCCACTCGACCATGGTAACCCTGGAAGAAATTTTTAACAATTCAAAAACTAAGTCCAGATATCCAAGTTCAAGACTACCCCCATAACTGTAACACATTACTAGGAATGAATTTATTCATTAAAGGCCCTGTATTACAGCTTTCCTTAAAGCCTGGACCCACAGACTCACCACATTACTATATCACTTTCATGGGCATGATCTTGACCGGGTTAAGTGTGACCTCTCGTAGAGTTTTCCCACTCGACCATGGTAACCCTGGAACATATTTTTGAGCGTTCAAAACCTACATCCAGACATCCAGGATCACAGACTAATCCCAAAACAGTAACACATTACTGGCCATGATTTTATTCAGTAAAGGCCTAGGACCAGAAACTCAAGCCATTACTAAAACGCTTTTATGGGCATGATCTTGGCCGGGTTAAGTGTGACTTCTCGTGAAGCTTTCCCACTCGACCATGTTAACCCTTGAAGAAAATTTTTTACATTTCAAAAACTAAGTCCAGATATCCAGGCTCAAGACTAACCCCATAACAGCAAGACATTACTGGGAATGATTTTATTCACTAAAGGCCCTGTATTACAGTTTTCTTTAAGGCTTGGGCCCACAAACTCACTCCATTACTATAAAACTATTAGGGGCATGATCTTGGCCGGATAATTGTGACTTCTCATAGGTTTTCCCACTCGACCATATTAACCCTGGACGAATTTTTAAGCGTTCAAAACTAAATCCAGACATCCAGGCTCACAGATTAACCCCATAACAGGAAAACATTACTGGGCATGATTTTATTCACTAAAGGCCCTGTATTACAGCTTTCTTTAAAGCCTGGACCACAGACTCACCCCATTTTATAACACTTTCATGGGCATGATCTTGGCCGGGTTAGAGTGTGACTTCTCGTATGCTTTCCCACTCGACCATGGTAACCCTGGAACAAATATTTGAGCGTTCAAAACCTCACGTCCAGACACCCAGGATCACGTACTAATCCCATAACAGTAACACATTACTGGGCATGACTTTATTCAGTAAAGGCCTGGGCCCACAAACTCACCCCATTATTACAACAATGTTATGGGCATGATATTGAGTGTGACTTCTCGTAGGCTTTCCCACTCGACCATGGTAACCCTGGAACAATTATTTGAGCGTTCAAAACCTACGTCCAGACATCCAAGCTCACAGATTAACCCCATAACAGCTACACATTACTGCGTATGACTTTATTCAGTAAAGGCCTGGGACCAGAAACTCAACCCATTACTATAACACTTTTATGGGCATGATCTTGTCAGGGTTAAGCGGGACTTCTTGTAGGCTTTCTTACCTGACAATGGTAACCCTGGAAGAAAATTTTAAGCATTCAAAGCCTACGTCCAGACATCAAAGCACACAAACTAAACCCTTAACAATAACACATTACTTGGCATGATTTTATTCAGTAAAGTCCTGGGCCAACAGACTCACCCAATTACTATAAAACTATTATGGGCATGATCTTGGCGGGTTAAGTGTGACTTCTCGTATGCTTTCCCACTCGACCATGGTAACCCTGGAACAAATATTTAGACGTTCAAAACCTAAATCCAGACATCCAGGTTCACAGACTAACCCCATAACAATTACACATTACTGGGCATGATTTTACTCAAAAAAGGCCCTGTATTACAGTTTTCTTTAAGGCCTGGGTCCACAAACTCAACCCATTACTATAACACTTTTATGGGCATGATCTTGGCAGGGTTAAGTGTGACTTGTTGTAGGCTTTCTTACTCAACAATGGTAACCCTGGAAGAAACTTTTAAGCATTCAAAGCCTACGTCCAGACATCCAAGCACACAGACTAACCCCTTAATAGTAACACATTACTGGGCATAATTTTATTCAGTAAAGGCCTGGGCCCACAAATTCACACCATTATTACAACACTATTATGGCATGATCTTGGCGGGTTAAGTGTGACTTCTCGTAGGCTTTCTTACTCGACCATGGTAACCCTGGAAGAAACCTTTAGGCATTCAAAACCTACGTCCAGACATCCAAGCACACAGACTAACCCCTTAACAGTAACACATTACTGGGCATGATTTTATTCAGTAAAGGCCTGGGCCGTAGACTCACTCCATTACTATAACACTATTAGGGGCATGATCTTGGCCGGTTAAGTGTGACTTCTCGTAGGCTTTCCCATTCCACCATGGTAACCCTGGAACAAATATTTAGACGTTCAAAACCTAAATCCAGACATCCAGGTTCACAGACTAACCCCATAACAATTACACATTACTGGGCATGATTTTACTCAAAAAAGGCCCTGTATTACAGTTTTCTTTAAGGCCTGGGTCCACAAACTCAACCCATTACTATAACACTTTTATGGGCATGATCTTGGCAGGGTTAAGCGTGACTTGTTGTAGGCTTTCTTACTCAACAATGGTAACCCTGGAAGAAACTTTTAAGCATTCAAAGCCTACGTCCAGACATCCAAGCACACAGACTAACCCCTTAATAGTAACACATTACTGGGCATAATTTTATTCAGTAAAGGCCTGGGCCCACAAATTCACCCCATTATTACAACACTATTATGAGCATGATCTTGGCGGGTTAAGTGTGACTTCTCGTGAAGCTTTCTTACTCGACCATGGTAACCCTGGAAGAAACCTTTAGGCATTCAAAACCTACGTCCAGACATCCAAGCACACAGACTAACCCTTAACAGTAACACATTACTGGGCATGATTTTATTCAGTAAAGGCCTGGGCCCGTGGACTCACTCCATTACTATAACACTATTAGGGGCATGATCTTGGCCGGTTAAGTGTGACTTCTCGTAGGCTTTCCCATTCCACCATGGTAACCCTGGAAGAAGTTTTTAAGCGTTCAATACCTAAGTCTAGACATCCAGGCGATTTTGGCCGGTTTAAGTGCGACTTCTCGGACGCTAATCCACTCGACCATGGTAACCCTGGAACAAATATTTGAACGTTCAAAACCTACGTCCAGACATCCAGGCTCACATACTAACCCCATAACAATAACACATTACTGGGCATGATTTTATTCACTAAAGGCCCAGTATTACAGTTTTCTTAAAGGCCTGGGCCCACAAACTCACCCCATTACTATGACACTTTCATGGGCATGATCTTGGCCGGGTTAAGTGTGACTTCTCGTAGGTTTTCCCACTCGACCATGGTAACCCTGGAAGAAATTTTGAAGCATTCAAAACCTAAATCGAGACATCCAGGCTCACAGACTAACCACATAACAGTATCACATTACTGGGCATGATTTTATTCAGTAAAGGCCTGGGCGCACAGACTCACCCCATTACTGTAACACTATTATTGGCATGATCTCGGCCGGGTTAAGTGTGACTTCTCATAGGCTTTCCCACTCGACCATGGTAACCCTTGAAGAAATTTTTACATTTCAAAAACTAAGTCCAGATATCCAGGCTCAAGACTAACCCCATAACAGCAAGACATTACTGGGAATGATTTTATTCAGTAAAGGCCTGGGACCAGAAACTCACCCATTACTATAACACGTTTATGGGCATGATCTTGGCAGGGTTAAGCGTGACTTCTCATAGGCTTTCTTACTCGACAGTGGTAACCCTGGAAGAAACTTTTAAGCATTCAAAGCCTACGTCCAGACATCCAAGCACACAGACTAACCCCTTAACAGTAACACATTACTGGGTATGATTTTATTCAGTAAATGCCTGGGCCAACAAACTCACCCCATTACTATAAAACTTTTATGGGAATGATCTTGGCCGGGTTAAGTGTGACTTCTCGTAGGCTTTCCCACTCGACCATGGTAACCCTGGAAGAAATATTGAAGCATTCAAAACCTAAATCCAGAAATCCAGGCTCACAGACTAACTTCATAACAGTAACACATTACTGGACAAGATTTTATTCAGTAAAGGCCTGGGCCCACAGACTCATCCCATTACTATAACACTATTATGGGCATGATCTCGGCCGGGTTAAGTGTGACTTCTGGTATGGAACTTTCCCACTCGACCATGGTAACCCTGGAACAAATATTGAAGCATTCAAAGCCTACGTCCAGACATCCAAACACCCAGACTAACCCCTTAACAGTAACACATTACTGGGCATGATTTTATTCAGTAAAAGCCCTGTATTACAGTTTTCTTTAAGGCCTGGACCCACAAACCCAACCCATTACTATAAAACTTTCATGGGAATGATCTTGGCCGGGTTAAGTGTGACTTCTCGTAGGCTTTCCCACTCGACCATGGTAACCCTTGAAGAAATTTTTTACATTTCAAAAACTAAGTCCAGATATCCAGGCTCAAGACTAACCCCATAACAGCAAGACATTACTGGGAATGATTTTATTCAGTAAAGGCCTGGGACCAGAAACTCACCCATTACTATAACACGTTTATGGGCATGATCTTGGCAGGGTTAAGTGTGACTTCTCGTAGGCTTTCTAACTCGACAGTGGTAACCCTGGAAGAAACTATTAAGCATTCAAAGCCTACGTCCAGACATCCACGCACACAGACTAACCCCTTAACAGTAAAACATTACTGGGCATGATTTTATTCAGTAAAGGCCTGGGCCAACAGACTCACCCCATTACTATAAAACTTTTATGGGAATGATCTTGGCCGGGTTAAGTGTGACTTCTCGTGAGGCTTTCCCACTCGACCATGGTAACCCTGGAACAAATTTTTAACACTTCAAAAACTAAGTCCAGATATCCAGGCTCAAGACTAACTCCATAACAGCAAGACATTACTGGGAATGATTTTATTCAGTAAAGGCCTGGGACCAGAAACTCACCCATTACTATAACATGTTTATGGGCATGATCTTGGCAGGGTTAAGCGTGACTTCTCGTAGGCTTTCTTACTCGACAGTGGTAACCCTGGAAGAAACTATTAAGCATTCAAAGCCTACGTCCAGACATACAAGCACACAGACTAACCCCTTAACAGTAACACTCTACTGGGCATGACTTTATTCAGTAAAGGCCTGGGCCAACAGACTCACCCCATTACTATAAAACTTTTATGGGAATGATCTTGGCCGGGTTAAGTGTGACTTCTCGTAGGCTTTCCCACTCGACCATGGTAACCCTTGAAGAAATTTTTTACATTTCAAAAACTAAGTCCAGATATCCAGGCTTACAGTCTAACCCCATAACAGTAACACATTACTGGGTATGATTTTATTCAGTAAAGCCCTGGGCCCACAGACTCACCCCATTACTATAACAGGAGTGATCTTGGCGGGGTTAAGTGTGACTTCTCGTAGGCTTTCCCACTCGACCATAGTAACCCTGGAAGAAGTTTTTAAGCATTCAAAACCTACGCACAGACATCCAGGCGATATTGGCCAGTTTAAGTGCAACTTCTCGGACGCTAATCCACTCGACCATGGTAACCCTGGAACAAATATTGGAACGTTTAAAACCTGCGTCCAGACATCCAGGCTCACAGACTAACCCCATAACAATAACACATTACTGGACATGATTTTATTCAGTAAAGACCCTGTATTACAGTTTTCTTTAAGGCATGGGCCCACAAACCCACCCCATTACTATAATACTTTCTTGGGCATGATCTTGGCCGGGTTAAGCGTGACTTCTCTTAGATTTTCCCACTCGACCTTGGTAACCCTGGAAGAAATATTGAAGCATTCAAAACCTAAATCCAGACATCCAGGCTGGCTCATAGACTAACCCCAAAACAGTTACACATTACTGGGCATGATTTTATTCAGTAAAGGCCTGGGCCCACAGACTCACCCCATTACTATAACACTATTATTGGCATGATTCTTGGCCGGGTTAAGTGTGATTTCTCGTATGCATTCCCACTCGACCATGGTAACCCTGGAAGAAATTTTTAACATTTCAAATACTAAGTCCAGATATCCAGGCCCAAGACTATCCCCAAAACAGCAAGACATTACTGGGCATGATTTTATAGAGTAAAGGCCTGGGCCCACAGACTCACCCCATTACTATAACACTATTATGGGCATGATATTGTCGGGGTTAAGTGTGACTTCTCGTATGCTTTCCCACTCGACCATGGTAACCCTGGAAGAAATATTGAAGCATTCAAAACCTAAATCCAGACATCCAGGCTTACAGACTAACCCCATAACAGTTACACATTACTGGGCATGATCTTATTCAGTAAAGGGCAGGGCCCACAGACTCACCCCATTTCTATAACACCATTATGGGCATGATCTTGGCCTGGTTAAGTGAGACTTCTCGTATGCTTTCCCACTCGACCATGGTAACCCTGGAAGAAATTTTTAACATTTCAAAAACTAAGTCCAGATATCCAAGTTCAAGACGATCCCTATAACAGTAACAAATTACTAGGAATGAATTTATTCATTAAAGGCCCTGTATTACAGCTTTCCTTAAAGCCTGGACCCACAGACTCACCCCATTACTATATCACTTTCATGTGCATGATCTTGTCCGGTTAAGTGTGACTTCTCATAGGCTTTCCCACTCGACCATGGTAACCCTTGAAGAAATTTTTACATTTCAAAAACTAAGTCCAGATATCCAGGCTCAAGACTAACTTCATAACAGCAAGACATTACTGGGAATGATTTTATTCAGTAAAGGCCTGGGACCAGAAACTCACCCATTACTATAACACGTTTACGGGCATGATCTTGGCAGGGTTAAGCGTGACTTCTCGTAGGCTTTCTTACTCGACAGTGGTAACCCTGGAAGAAACTATTAAGCATTCAAAGCCTACGTCCAGACATCCAAGCACACAGACTAACCCCTTAACAGTAACACATTACTGGGCATGATTTTATTCAGTAAAGTCCTGGGCCAACAGACTCACCCCATTACTATAAAACTTTTATGGGAATGATCTTGGCCAGGTTAAGTGTGACTTCTCGTAGGCTTTCCCACTCAACCATGGTATGCCTGGAAGAAATATTGAAGCATTCATAACTTACATCCAGGTTCACAGACAAACCCCATAACAATTACATACTACTGCGCATGATTTTACTCAGTAAAAGCCCTGTATTACAGTTTTCTTTAAGGCCTGGAACCACAAACTCAACCCATTACTATAACACTTTTATGGGAATGATCTTGGCCGGTTAAGTGTGACTTCTCGTAGGCTTTCCCACTCGACCATGGTAAACCTGGAACAAATTTTTAACACTTCAAAAACTAAGTCCAGATATCCAGGCTCAAAACTAAATCCATAACAGCAAGACATTACTGGGAATGATTTTATTCAGTAAAGGCCTGGGACCAGAAACTCACCCATTACTATAACACGTTTATGGGCATGATCTTGGCAGGGTTAAGTGTGACTTCTCGTAGGCTTTCTAACTCGACAGTGGTAACCCTGGAAGAAACTTTTAAGCATTCAAAGCCTACGTCCAGACATCCAAGCACACAGACTAACCCCTTAACAGTAACACATTACTGGGCATGATTTTATTCAGTAAAGGCCTGGGCCAACAGACTCACCCCATTACTATAAAACTTTTATGGGAATGATCTTGGCCGGGTTAAGTGTGACTTCTCGTAGGCTTTCCCACTCGACCATGGTAACCCTGGAACAAATTTTTAACACTTCAAAAACTAAGTCCAGATATCCAGGCTCAAGACTAACTCCATAACAGCAAGACATTACTGGGAATGATTTTATTCAGTAAAGGCCTGGGACCAGAAACTCACCCACTACTATAACATGTTTATGGGCATGATCTTGGCAGGGTTAAGCGTGACTTCTCGTAGGCTTTCTTACTCGACAGTGGTAACCCTGGAAGAAACTATTAAGCATTCAAAGCCTACGTCCAGACATCCAAGCACACAGACTAACCCCTTAACAGCAAGACATTACTGGGAATGACTTTATTCAGTAAAGGCCTGGGACCAGAAACTCACCCATTACTATAACACTTTTATGGGCATGATCTTGGCGGGGTTAAGCGTGACTTCTTGTAGGTTTTCCCACTCTCGACCATGGTAACCCTGGAAGAAATTTTTAAACGTATAAAACCTAAATCCAGACATCCAGGCTCACAGACTAACCCACTAACAGTAACACATTAGTGGGCATGATTTTATTCAATAAAGGCCTGGGCCCACAAACTCACCCCAGTATTACAACACTGTTATGAGCATGAACTTGGCGGGTTAAGAGTGACTTCTCGTAGGCTTTTTACTCGACCATGGTAACCCTGGAAGAAACTTTTAAGCATTCAAAACCTACGTCCAGACATCCAAACACACAGACTAACCCCTTAACAGTAACACATTACTGGACATGATTCTTTATTCAGTAAAGGTCTGGGCCCGCAGACTCACTCCATTACTAAAACACTATTAGGGGCATGATCTTGGCCGGGTTAAGTGTGACTTCTCGTAGGTTTTCCCACTTGACCATGGTAACCCTGGAACAAATATTTGAGCATTCAAAACCTACGTCCAGACATCCAGGATCACAGACTAATCCCATAACAGTAACACATTACTAGGCATGATTTTATTCAGTAAAGGCCTGGGCCCACAAACTCACCCCATTATTACAACACTATTATGGGCATGATCTTGGTCGACTTAAGTGAGACTTCTCGTAGGTTTTCCCACTTGACCATGGTAACCCTGGAAGAAACTTTTAAGCATTCAAAGCCTATGTCCAAACATCCAGGTTCACAGACTAACCCCATAACAATTACACATTACTGGGCATGATTTTACTCAGTAAAGGTCCTGTATTACAGTTTTCTTTAAGGCCTGGGCCCACAAACTCAACCCATTACTATAACACTTTTATGGGCATGATCTTGGCAGGGTTAAGCGTGACTTGTCGTAGGCTTTCTTACTCAACAATGATAACCCTGGAAGAAATTTTTAAGCTTTCAAAACCTAAATCTAGACATCCAGGCTCACAGACGAACCCCATAACAGTAACACATTACTGGACATGATTTTATTCAGTAAAGGCCGGGGCCCACAGATTCACTCCATTACTATAACACTATTAGTGGCATGATCTTGGCCGGGTTAAGTGTGACTTCTGGTATGCTTTCCCACTCGACCATGGTAACCCTGTAAGAAATATTGAAGCATTCAAAACTTACATCCAGGTTCACAGACTAACCCCATAACAATTACACATTACTGGGCATGATTTTATTTACTAAAGGCCCTGTATTACAGTTTTCTTTAAGGCCTGGGCCCACAAACTCACCCCATTACTATGACACTTTCATGGGAATGATCTTGGCTGGGTTAAGTGTGACTTCTCGTAGGTTTTCCCACTCGACCATGGTAACCCTGGAAGAAATATTGAAGCATTCAAAACCTAAATCCAAACATCCAGGCTCACAGACTAACTCCATAACAGCTACACATTACTGGGCATGATTTTGTTCAGTAAAGGCCTGGGCCCACAGACTCACCCCATTACTATAACACTATTATGGGCATGATCTTGGCGGGTTAAGTGTCACTTCTCACGCTTTCCCACTCGACCATGGTAACCCTGGAAGAAATTTTTAACATTTCAAAAACTAAGTCCAGATATCCAGGCTCAAGACTATCCCCATAACAGCAAGACATTACTGGGCATGATTTTATTCTGTAAAGGCCTGGGCCCACAGACTCATCCCATTACTATAACACTATTATGGGCATGATCTTGGCCGGGTTAAGTGTGACTTCTGGTATGCTTTCCCACTCAACCATGGTATCCCTGGAAGAAGTTTTTAAGCGTTCAAAACTTACATCCAGACATCCAGGTTAACAGACTAACCCCATAACAATTACACATTACTGGGCATGCTTTTACTCAGTAAAAGCCCTGTATTACAGTTTTCTTTAAGGCCTGGACCCACAAACTCAACCCATTACTATAACACATTCATGGGCATGATCTTGGCCGGTTAAGTGTGACTTCTCGTATGCTTTCCCACTCGACCATGGTAACCCTGGAAGAAATTTTTAACATTTCAAAAACTAAGGCCAGATATCCAGGCTCAAGACTATCCCCACAACAGCAAGACATTACTGGGCATGATTTTATTCAGTAAAGGCCCTGTATTACGGTTTTCTTTAAGGCATGGGCCAACAAACTCACCCCATTACTATAATACATTCATGGGCATGATCTTGGCGGGTTAAGTGTGACGTCTTGTAGGTTTTCCCACTCGACCATGGTAACCCTGGAAGAAATATTGAAGCATTCAAAACCTAAATCCAGACATCCAGGCTCACAGACTAACCCAATAACAGTAACACATTACTGGGCATGATTTTATTCAGTAAAGGCCTAGGCCCACAAACTCAACCCATTATTACAACACTATTATGGGCATGATCTTGGCCGGGTTAAGTGTGACTTCTCGTAGGCTTTCTTACTCGACCATGGTAACCCTGGAAGAAACTTTTAAGCGTTCAAAACCTAGATGCAGACATCCAGGCTCACAGACTAACCCCATAACAGTAACACATTACTGGGCATGATTTTATTCAGTAAAGCCCTGGGCCCACAGACTCACCCCATTACTATAACAGGCGTGATTTTGGCCGGGTTAAGTGTGACTTCTCGTAGGCTTTCCCACTCGACCATGGTAACCCTGGAAGAAGTTTTTAAGCGTTCAAAACCTACGCCCAGACATCCAGGCTCACAGACTAACCCCATAACAGTAACACATTACTGGGCATGATTTTATTCAGTAAAGCCCTGGGCCCACAGACTCAACCCATTACTATAACAGGCGTGATTTTGGCCGGGTTAAGTGTGACTTCTCGTAGGCTTTCCCACTCGACCATGGTAACCCTGGAAGAAGTTTTTAAGCGTTCAAAACCTACGCCCAGACATCCAGGCGATATTGGCCAGTTTAAGTGCGACTTCTCGGACGCTAATCCACTCGACCATGGTAACCCTGGAACAAATATTTGAACGTTCAAAACCTACGTCGAGACATCCAGGCTCACAGACTAACCCCATAACAGTAACACATTACGGGGCATGATTTTATTCAGTAAGGGCCCTGTATTACAGTTTACTTTAAGGCCTGGGCCCACAAACTCACCCCATTACTATGACACTTTAATGGGCATGATCTTGGCCGGGTTAAGTGTGACTTCTGGTAGGTTTTTCCACTCGACCATGGTGACCCTGGAAGAAGTTTTTAAGCGTTCAAAACCTAAGTCCAGACATCTAGGCGCTTCATCCAGGTGATATTTGCCGGTTTAAGTGCGACTTCTCGGACGCTAATCCACTCGACCATGGTAACCCTGGAACAAATTTTTAAGCGTTCAAAACCTAGATCTAGACATTCAGGCTCACAGAGTAACCCCATAACAGTAACAGATTACTAAGCATGATTTTATTCAGTAAAGGCCTGGGCCCACAGACTCACTCCATTACTTTAACACTATTAGGGGCATGATTTTGGCCGGGTTAAGTGTGACTTCTCGTAGGCTTTCCCACTCGACCATGGTGACCCTGGAAGAAATTTTTAAGCGTTCAAAACCTAAGTCCAGACATCTAGGCGCTTCATCCAGGCGATATTTGCCGGTTTAAGTGCGACTTCTCGGATGCTAATCCACTCGACCATGGTAACCCTGGAACAAATTTTTAAGCGTTCAAAACCAAGATCCAGACATCCAGACTCACAGACTAACCCCATAACAGTAACACATTACTGGGCATGATTTTATTCAGTAAAGGCCTGGGCCCACAGACTCACTCCATTACTTTAACACTATTAGGGGCATGATCTTGGCCGGGTTAAGTGTGACTTCTCGTAGGCTTTCCCACTCGACCATGGTAACCCTGGAAGAAGTTTTTAAGCGTTCAAAACCTACGCCCAGACATCCAGGCGATATTGGCCAGTTTAAGTGCGACTTCTCGGACGCTAATCCACTCGACCATGGTAACACTGGAACAAATATTTGAACGTTCAAAACCTACGTCGAGACATCCAGGCTCACAGACTAACCCCATAACAGTAACACATTACGGGCATGATTTTATTCAGTAAGGGCCCTGTATTACAGTTTTCTTTAAGGCCTGGGCCCACAAACTCACCCCATTACTATGACACTTTAATGGGCATGATCTTGGCCGGGTTAAGTGTGACTTCTCGTAGGTTTTTCCACTCGACCATGGTAACCCTTGAAGAAATTTTTTACATTTCAAAAACTAAGTCCAGATATCCAGGCTCAAGACTAACCCCATAACAGCAAGACATTACTGGGAATGATTTTATTCAGTAAAGGCCTCGTACCAGAAACTCACCCATTACTATAACACGTTTATGGGCATGATCTTGTCAAGGTTAAGCATGACTTCTCGTAGGCTTTCTTACTCGACAGTGGTAACCCTGGAAGAAACTTTTAAGCATTCAAAGCCTACGTCCAGACATCCAAACACCCAGACTAACCCCTTAACAGTAACACATTACTGGGCATGATTTTATTCAGTAAAGGCCTGGGCCAACAGACTCACTCCATTATTATAAAACTTTTATGGGAATGATCTTGGCCGGGTTAAGTGTGACTTCTCGTAGGCTTTCCCACTCCACCATGGTAACCCTGGAAGAAATTTTTAACACTTCAAAAACTAAGTCCAGATATCCAGGCTCAAGACTAACCCAATAACAGCAAGACATTACTGGGCATGATTTTATTCAGTAAAGGCCCTGTATTACGGTTTTCTTTAAGGCATGGGCCAACAAACTCACCCCATTACTATAACACATTCATGGGCATGATCTTGGCCGGGTTAAGTGTGACGTCTTGTAGGTTTTCCCACTCGACCATGGTAACCCTGGAAGAAATATTGAAGCATTCAAAATCTAAATCCAGACATCCAGGCTTACAGACTAACTCCATAACAGTAACACATTACTGGACATGATTTTATTCAGTAAAGGCCTGGGCCCACAGACTCATCCCATTACTATAACACTATTATGAGCATGATCTCGGCCGGGTTAAGTGTGACTTCTCATAGGCTTTCCCACTCGACCATGGTAACCCTTGAAGAAATTTTTTACATTTCAAAACTAAGTCCAGATATCCAGGCTCAAGACTAACCCCATAACAGCAAGACATTACTGGGAATGATTTTTTTCAGTAAAGTCCTGGGACCAGAAACTCACCCATTACTATAACATGTTTATGGGCATGATCTTGGCAGGGTTAAGCGTGACTTCTCGTAGGCTTTCTTACTCGACAGTGGTAACCCTGGAAGAAACTATTAAGCATTCAAAGCCTACGTCCAGACATCCAAGCACACAGACTAACCCCTTAACAGTAACACTCTACTGGGCATGATTTTATTCAGTAAAGTCCTGGGCCAACAGACTCACCCCATTACTATAAAACTTTTATGGGAATGATCTTGGCAGGGTTAAGTGTGACTTCTTGTAGGCTTTCCCACTCGACCATGGTAACCCTTGAAGAAATTTTTACATTTCAAAAACTAAGTCCAGATATCCAGGCTCAAGACTAACCCCATAACAGCAAGACATTACTGGGAATGATTTTGTTCAGTAAAGGCCTGGGACCAGAAACTCACCCATTACTATAACATGTTTATGGGCATGATCTTGGCAGGGTTAAGTGTGACTTCTCGTAGGCTTTCTAACTCGACAGTGGTAACCCTGGAAGAAACTATTAAGCATTCAAAGCCTACGTCCAGACATCCAAGCACACAAACTAACCCCTTAACAGTAAAACATTACTGGGCATGATTTTATTCAGTAAAGGCCTGGGCCAACAGACTCACCCCATTACTATAAAACTTTTATGGGAATGATCTTGGCCGGGTTAAGTGTGACTTCTCGTAGGCTTTCCCACTCGACCATGGTAACCCTGGAACAAATTTTTAACACTTCAAAAAACTAAGTCCAGATATCCAGGCTCAAGACTAACTCCATAACAGCAAGACATTACTGGGAATGATTTTATTCAGTAAAGGCCTGGGACCAGAAACTCATCCCATTACTATAACACTACTATGAGCATGATCTCGGCCGGGTTAAGTGTGACTTCTCATAGGCTTTCCCACTCGACCATGGTAACCCTTGAAGAAATTTTTTACATTTCAAAAACTAAGTCCAGATATCCAGGCTCAAGACTAATCCCATAACAGCAAGACATTACTGGGAATGATTTTATTCAGTAAAGGCCTCGTACCAGAAACTCACCCATTACTATAACACGTTTATGGGCATGATCTTGTCAAGGTTAAGCGTGACTTCTCGTAGGCTTTCTTACTCGACAGTGGTAACCCTGGAAGAAACTTTTAAGCATTCAAAGCCTACGTCCAGACATCCAAACACCCAGACTAACCCCTTAACAGTAACACATTACTGGGCATGATTTTATTCAGTAAAGGCCTGGGCCAACAGACTCACTCCATTATTATAAAACTTTTATGGGAATGATCTTGGCCGGGTTAAGTGTGACTTCTCAGAGGCTTTCCCACTCCACCATGGTAACCCTGGAAGAAATTTTTAACACTTCAAAAACTAAGTCCAGATATCCAGGCTCAAGACTAACCCAATAACAGCAAGACATTACTGGGCATGATTTTATTCAGTAAAGGCCCTGTATTACGGTTTTCTTTAAGGCATGGGCCAACAAACTCACCCCATTACTATAACACATTCATGGGCATGATCTTGGCCGGGTTAAGTGTGACGTCTTGTAGGTTTTCCCACTCGACCATGGTAACCCTGGAAGAAATATTGAAGCATTCAAAATCTAAATCCAGACATCCAGGCTTACAGACTAACTCCATAACAGTAACACATTACTGGACATGATTTTATTCAGTAAAGGCCTGGGCCCACAGACTCATCCCATTACTATAACACTATTATGAGCATGATCTCGGCCGGGTTAAGTGTGACTTCTCATAGGCTTTCCCACTCGACCATGGTAACCCTTGAAGAAATTTTTACATTTCAAAAACTAAGTCCAGATATCCAGGCTCAAGACTAACCCCATAACAGCAAGACATTACTGGGAATGATTTTTTTCAGTAAAGTCCTGGGACCAGAAACTCACCCATTACTATAACATGTTTATGGGCATGATCTTGGCAGGGTTAAGCGTGACTTCTCGTAGGCTTTCTTACTCGACAGTGGTAACCCTGGAAGAAACTATTAAGCATTCAAAGCCTACGTCCAGACATCCAAGCACACAGACTAACCCCTTAACAGTAACACTCTACTGGGCATGATTTTATTCAGTAAAGTCCTGGGCCAACAGACTCACCCCATTACTATAAAACTTTTATGGGAATGATCTTGGCCGGGTTAAGTGTGACTTCTCGTAGGCTTTCCCACTCGACCATGGTAACCCTTGAAGAAATTTTTTACATTTCAAAAACTAAGTCCAGATATCCAGGCTCAAGACTAACCCCATAACAGCAAGACATTACTGGGAATGATTTTATTCAGTAAAGGCCTGGGACCAGAAACTCACCCATTACTATAACATGTTTATGGGCATGATCTTGGCAGGGTTAAGTGTGACTTCTCGTAGGCTTTCTAACTCGACAGTGGTAACCCTGGAAGAAACTATTAAGCATTCAAAGCCTACGTCCAGACATCCAAGCACACAAACTAACCCCTTAACAGTAAAACATTACTGGGCATGATTTTATTCAGTAAAGGCCTGGGCCAACAGACTCACCCCATTACTATAAAACTTTTATGGGAATGATCTTGGCCGGTTAAGTGTGACTTCTCGTAGGCTTTCCCACTCGACCATGGTAACCCTGGAACAAATTTTTAACACTTCAAAAACTAAGTCCAGATATCCAGGCTCAAGACTAACTCCATAACAGCAAGACATTACTGGGAATGATTTCATTCAGTAAAGGCCTGGGACCAGAAACTCATCCCATTACTATAACACTACTATGAGCATGATCTCGGCCGGGTTTAAGTGTGACTTCTCATAGGCTTTCCCACTCGACCATGGTAACCCTTGAAGAAATTTTTTACATTTCAAAAACTAAGTCCAGATATCCAGGCTCAAGACTAATCCCATAACAGCAAGACATTACTGGGAATGATTTTTTTCAGTAAAGGCCTGGGACCAGAAACTCACCCATTACTATAACATGTTTATGGGCATGATCTTGGCAGGGTTAAGCGTGACTTCTCGTAGGCTTTCTTACTCGACAGTGGTAACCCTGGAAGAAACTATTAAGCATTCAAAGCCTACGTCCAGACATCCAAGCACACAGACTAACCCCTTAACAGTAACACTCTATTGGGAATGATTTTATTCAGTAAAGGCCTGGGCCAACAGACTCACCCCATTACTATAAAACTTTTATGGTAAAATGATCTTGGCCGGGTTAAGTGTGACTTCTCGTAGGCTTTCCCACTTGACCATGGTAACCCTGGAACAATTTTTTAACACTTCAAAAACTAAGTCCAGATATCCAGGCTCAAGACTAACTCCATAACAGCAAGACATTACTGGGAATGATTTTATTCAGTAAAGGCCTGGGACCAGAAACTCACCCACTACTATAACATGTTTATGGGCATGATCTTGGCAGGGGTTAAGCGTGACTTCTCGTAGGCTTTCTTACTCGACAGTGGTAACCCTGGAAGAAACTATTAAGCATTCAAAGCCTACGTCCAGACATCCAAGCACACAGACTAACCCCTTAACAGTAACACTCTACTGGGCATGATTTTATTCAGTAAAAGCCTGGGAAAACAGACTCACCCCATTACTATAAAACTTTTATGGGAATGATCTTGGCCGGGTTAAGTGTGACTTCTCGTGGGCTTTCCCACTCGACCATGGTAACCCTTGAGGAAATATTTTACATTTCAAAAACTAAGTCCAGATATCCAGGCTCAAGACTAACCCCTTAACAGCAAGACATTACTGGGTATGATTTTATTCAGTAAAGCCCTGGGCCCACAGACTCACCCCATTACTATAACAGGAGTGATCTTGGCCGGGTTAAGTGTGACTTCTCGTAGGCTTTCCCACTCGACCATAGTAACCCTGGAAGAAGTTTTTAAGCATTCAAAACCTACGCACAGACATCCAGGCGATATTGGCCAGTTTAAGTGCGACTTCTGGGACGCTAATCCACTCGACCATGGTAACCCTGGAACAAATATTGGAACGTTCAAAACCTGCGTCCAGACATCCAGGCTCACAGACTAACCCCATAACAATAACACATTACTGGACATGATTTTATTCAGTAAAGGCCCTGTATTACAGTTTTCTTTAAGGCATGGGCCCACAAACCCACCCCATTACTATAATACTTTCATGAATTTATGATCTTGGCCCATAACAGTAGATCTTGGCCGGGTTAAGCGTGACTTCTCTTAGATTTTCCCACTCGACCTTGGTAACCCTGGAAGAAATATTGAAGCATTCAAAACCTAAATCCAGACATCCAGGCTCACAGACTAACCCCATAACAGTAACACATTACTGGGCATGATTTTATTCACGAAAGGCCCTGTATTACACTTTTCTTTATTGGCCTGGGCCCACATTCCCACTCGACCATGGTAACTCACCCCATTACTATGACACTTTCATGGGCATGATCTTGGCCGGTCACACCATAAGTGTGACTTCTGATATTGTCCGGGTTAAGTTTTCCCACTTTCGACCACCATGGTAACCCTGGAAGAAATATTGAAGCATTCAAAACCTAAATCCAGACATCCAGGCTTACAGACTAACCCCATAACAGTTACACATTACTGGGCATGATCTTATTCAGTAAAGGGCAGGGCCCACAGACTCACCCCATTACTATAACACCATTATGGGCATGATCTTGGCCTGGTTAAGTGAGACTTCTCGTGCTGCTTTCCCACTCGACCATGGTAACCCTGGAAGAAATTTTTAACATTTCAAAAACTAAGTCCAGATATCCAAGTTCAAGACTATCCCTATAACAGTAACAAATTACTAGGAATGAATTTATTCATTAAAGGCCCTGTATTACAGCTTTCCTTAAAGCCTGGACCCACAGACTCACCCCATTACTATATCACTTTCATGGGCATGATCTTGGCCGGGTTAAGTGTGACTTCTCATAGGCTTTCCCACTCGACCATGGTAACCCTTGAAGAAATTTTTTTACATTTCAAAAACTAAGTCCAGATATCCAGGCTCAAGACTAACTCCATAACAGCAAGACATTACTGGGAATGATTTTATTCAGTAAAGGCCTGGGACCAGAAACTCACCCATTACTATAACACGTTTATGGGCATGATCTTGGCAGGGTTAAGTGTGACTTCTCGTAGGCTTTCTAACTCGACAGTGGTAACCCTGGAAGAAACTTTTAAGCATTCAAAGCCTACGTCCAGACATCCAAGCACACAGACTAACCCCTTAACAGTAACACATTACTGGGCATGATTATATTCAGTAAAGGCCTGGGCCAACAGACTCACCCCATTACTATAAAACTTTTATGGGAATGATCTTGGCCGGGTTAAGTGTGACTTCTCGTAGGCTTTCCCACTCGACCATGGTAACCCTGGAACAAATTTTTAACACTTCAAAAACTAAGTCCAGATATCCAGGCTCAAGACTAACTCCATAACAGCAAGACATTACTGGGAATGCTTTTATTCAGTAAAGGCCTGGGACCAGAAACTCACCCACTACTATAACATGTTTATGGGCATGATCTTGGCAGGGTTAAGCGTGACTTCTCGTAGGCTTTCTTACTCGACAGTGGTAACCCTGGAAGAAACTATTAAGCATTCAAAACCTACGTCCAGACATCCAAGCACACAGACTAACCCCTTAACAGTAACACTCTACTGGGCATGATTTTATTCAGTAAAAGCCTGGGCCAACAGACTCACCCCATTACTATAAAACTTTTATGGGAATGATCTTGGCCGGTTAAGTGTGACTTCTCGTGGGCTTTCCCACTCGACCATGGTAACCCTTGAGGAAATTTTTTACATTTCAAAAACTAAGTCCAGATATCCAGGCTCAAGACTAACCCCTTAACAGCAAGACATTACTGGGAATGACTTTATTCAGTAAAGGTCTGGGACCAGAAACTCACCCATTACTATAACACGTTTATGGGCATGATCTTGGCAGGGTTAAGTGTGACTTCTCGTAGGCTTTCTAACTCGACAGTGGTAACCCTGGAAGAAACTTTTAAGCATTCAAAGCCTACGTCCAGACATCCAAGCACACAGACTAACCCCTTAACAGTAACACATTACTGGGCATGATTTTATTCAGTAAAGGCCTGGGACGAGAAACTCACCCATTACTATAACACGTTTATGGGCATGATCTTGGCAGGGTTAAGTGTGACTTCTCGTAGGCTTTCTAACTCGACAGTGGTAACCCTGGAAGAAACTTTTAAGCATTCAAAGCCTACGTCCAGACATCCAAGCACACAGACTAACCCCTTAACAGTAACACATTACTGGGCATGATTTTATTCAGTAAAGGCCTGGGCCAACAGACTTACCCCATTACTATAAAACTTTTATGGGAATGATCTTGGCCTGGTTAAGTGTGACTTCTCGTAGGCTTTCCCACTCGACCATGGTAACCCTGGAACAAATTTTTAACACTTCAAAAACTAAGTCCAGATATCCAGGCTCAAGACTATCCCCATAACAGCAAGACATTACTGGGCATGATTTTATTCAGTAAAGGCCCTGTATTACGGTTTTCTTTAAGGCATGGGCCAACAAACTCACCCCATTGCTATAACACATTCATGGGCATGATCTTGGCCGGTTAAGTGTGACGTCTTGTAGGTTTTCCCACTCGACCTTGGTAACCCTGGAAGAAATATTGAAGCATTCAAAACCTAAATCCAGACATCCAGGATCACAGACTAACCCCATAACAGTAACACATTACTGGGCATGATTTTATTCAGTAAAGGCCTGGGCCAACAGACTAACCCCATTATTATAAAACTTTTATGGGAATGATCTTGGCCGGGTTAAGTGTGACTTCTCTTAGGTTTTCCCACTATACCATGGTAACACTGGAAGAAATTTTTAAGCGTTCAAAAGCTAAATATAGACATCCAGGCTCACAGACGAACCCCATAACAGTAAACCATTACTGGGCATGATTTTATTCAGTAAAGGCCTGGGCCCGTAGACTCACTCCATTACTATAACACTATCAGGGGCATGATCTTGGCCGGGTTAAGTGTGACTTCTCGTAGGCTTTCCCATTCGACCATGGTAACCCTGGAAGAAGTTTTTAAGCGTTCAATACCTAAGTCCAGACATCCAGGCGATTTTGGCGGTTTAAGTGCGACTTCGTAGGCTTTTCCATTCAACCATGGTAACTCTGGAAGAAGTTTTTAAGCATTCAAAACCTAAGTCCAGACATCCAGGCGATATTGGCCGTTTTAAGTGCGACTTCTCGAACGCTAATCCACTCGACCATGGTAACCCTGGAACAAATATTGGAACGTTCAAAACCTCACGTCCAGACATCCAGGCTCACAGACTAACCCCATAACAATAACACATTACTGGACATGATTTTATTCAGTAAAGGCCCTGTATTACAGTTTTCTTTAAGGCATGGGCCCACAAACCCACCCCATTACTATAATACTTTCATGGGCATGATCTTGGCCGGGTTAAGCGTGACTTCTCTTAGGTTTTCCCACTCGACCTTGGTAACCCTGGAAGAAATATTGAAGCATTCAAAACCTAAATCCAGACATCCAGGCTCACAGACTAACCCCATAACAGTAACACATTACTGGGCATGATTTTATTCACTAAAGGCCCTGTATTACACTTTTCTTTAAGGCCTGGGCCCACAAACTCACCCCATTACTATGACACTTTCATGGGCATGATCTTGGCCGGGTTAAGTGTGACTTCTCGTAGGTTTTCCCACTCGACCATGGTAACCCTGGAAGAAATATTGAAGCATTCAAAACCTAAATACAGAAATCCAGGCTCATAGACTAACCCCAAAACAGTTACACATTACTGGGCATGATTTTATTCAGTAAAGGCCTGGGCCCACAGACTCACCCCATTACTATAACACTATTATTGGCATGATCTTGGCCGGGTTAAGTGTGATTTCTCGTATGCATTCCCACTCGACCATGGTAACCCTGGAAGAAATTTTTTACATTTCAGAACCTAAATCCAGACATCCAGGCACACAGACTAACCCCATAACAGTTAAATATTACTGGGCATGATCTTATTCAATAAAGGGCAGGGCCCACAAACTCACCCCATTACTATAACACTATTATGGGCATGATTAAGTGGGACTTCTCGTATGCTTTCCCACTCGACCATGGTAACCCTGGAACAAATATTTGAGCGTTCAAAACCTACGTCCAGACACCCAGGATCACATACTAATCCCATAACAGTAACACATTACTGGGCATGACTTTATTCAGTAAAGGCCTGGGCCCACAAACTCACCCCATTATTACAACAATGTTATGGGCATGATATTGGTCGACTTCTCGTAGGCTTTCCCTCGACCATGGTAACCCTGGAACAATTATTTGAGCGTTCAAAACCTACGTCCAGACATCCAAGCTCACAGATTAACCCCATAACAGCTACACATTACTGCGTATGACTTTATTCAGTAAAGGCCTGGGACCAGAAACTCAACCCATTACTATAACACTTTTATCGGCATGATCTTGTCAGGGTTAAGCGGGACTTCTCGTAGGCTTTCTTACCTGACAACGGTAACCCTGGAAGAAAATTTTAAGCATTCAACGCCTACGTCCAGACATCCAAGCACACAAACTAAACCCTTAACAGTAACACATTACTTGGCATGATTTTATTCAGTAAAGTCCTGGGCCAACAGACTCACCCCATTACTATAACACTATTATGGGCATGATATTGTCCGGGTTAAGTGTGACTTCTCGTATGCTTTCCCACTCGACCATGGTAACCCTGGAAGAAATATTGAAGCATTCAAAACCTAAATCCAGACATCCAGGATCACAGACTAACCCCATAACAGTTACACATTACTGGGCATGATCTTATTCAATAAATGGCAGGGCCCACAGACTCACCCCATTACTATAACACCATTATGGGCATGATCTTGGCCTGGTTAAGTGAGACTTCTCGTATGCTTTCCCACTCGACCATGGTAACCCTGGAAGAAATTTTTAACAATTCAAAAACTAAGTCCAGATATCCAAGTTCAAGACTACCCCCATAACTGTAACACATTACTAGGAATGAATTTATTCATTAAAGGCCCTGTATTACAGCTTTCCTTAAAGCCTGGACCCACAGACTCACCACATTACTATATCACTTTCATGGGCATGATCTTGGCCGGGTTAAGTGTGACCTCTCGTAGGTTTTCCCACTCGACCATGGTAACCCTGGAACATATTTTTGAGCGTTCAAAACCTACATCCAGACATCCAGGATCACAGACTAATCCCAAAACAGTAACACATTACTGGCCATGATTTTATTCAGTAAAGGCCTAGGACCAGAAACTCAAGCCATTACTAAAACGCTTTTATGGGCATGATCTTGGCCGGGTTAAGTGTGACTTCTCGTAGGCTTTCCCACTCGACCATGTTAACCCTTGAAGAAATTTTTACATTTCAAAACTAAGTCCAGATATCCAGGCTCAAGACTAACCCCATAACAGCAAGACATTACTGGGAATGATTTTATTCACTAAAGGCCCTGTATTACAGTTTTCTTTAAGGCTTGGGCCCACAAACTCACTCCATTACTATAAAACTATTAGGGGCATGATCTTGGCCGGGATAATTGTGACTTCTCATAGGTTTTCCCACTCGACCATATTAACCCTGGACGAATTTTTTAAGGGTTCAAAACTAAATCCAGACATCCAGGCTCACAGATTAACCCCATAACAGGAAAACATTACTGGGCATGATTTTATTCACTAAAGGCCCTGTATTACAGCTTTCTTTAAAGCCTGGACCCACAGACTCACCCCATTTTTATAACACTTTCATGGGCATGATCTTGGCCGGGTTAAGTGTGATTTCTCGTATGCTTTCCCACTCGACCATGGTAACCCTGGAACAAATATTTGAGCGTTCAAAACCTACGTCCAGACACCCAGGATCACGTACTAATCCCATAACAGTAACACATTACTGGGCATGACTTTATTCAGTAAAGGCCTGGGCCCACAAACTCACCCCATTATTACAACAATGTTATGGGCATGATATTGGTCGACTTCTCGTAGGCTTTCCCACTCGACCATGGTAACCCTGGAACAATTATTTGAGCGTTCAAAACCTACGTCCAGACATCCAAGCTCACAGATTAACCCCATAACAGCTACACATTACTGCGTATGACTTTATTCAGTAAAGGCCTGGGACCAGAAACTCAACCCATTACTATAACACTTTTATGGGCATGATCTTGTCAGGGTTAAGCGGGACTTCTTGTAGGCTTTCTTACCTGACAATGGTAACCCTGGAAGAAAATTTTAAGCATTCAAAGCCTACGTCCAGACATCCAAGCACACAAACTAAACCCTTAACAATAACACATTACTTGGCATGATTTTATTCAGTAAAGTCCTGGGCCAACAGACTCACCCAATTACTATAAAACTATTATGGGCATGATCTTGGCCGGGTTAAGTGTGACTTCTCGTATGCTTTCCCACTCGACCATGGTAACCCTGGAACAAATATTTAGACGTTCAAAACCTAAATCCAGACATCCAGGTTCACAGACTAACCCCATAACAATTACACATTACTGGGCATGATTTTACTCAAAAAAGGCCCTGTATTACAGTTTTCTTTAAGGCCTGGGTCCACAAACTCAACCCATTACTATAACACTTTTATGGGCATGATCTTGGCAGGGTTAAGCGTGACTTGTTGTAGGCTTTCTTACTCAACAATGGTAACCCTGGAAGAAACTTTTAAGCATTCAAAGCCTACGTCCAGACATCCAAGCACACAGACTAACCCCTTAATAGTAACACATTACTGGGCATAATTTTATTCAGTAAAGGCCTGGGCCCACAAATTCACCCCATTATTACAACACTATTATGAGCATGATCTTGGCCGGGTTAAGTGTGACTTCTCGTAGGCTTTCTTACTCGACCATGGTAACCCTGGAAGAAACCTTTAGGCATTCAAAACCTACGTCCAGACATCCAAGCACACAGACTAACCCCTTAACAGTAACACATTACTGGGCATGATTTTATTCAGTAAAGGCCTGGGCCCGTAGACTCACTCCATTACTATAACACTATTAGGGGCATGATCTTGGCCGGGTTATGTGTGACTTCTCGGCCGGGTTAAGTGTGACTTCTCGTATTTTCTTTCCCACTTTCGACCATGGTAACCCTGGAACAAATATTTAGACGTTCAAAACCTAAATCCAGACATCCAGGTTCACAGACTAACCCCATAACAATTACACATTACTGGGCATGATTTTACTCAAAAAAGGCCCTGTATTACAGTTTTCTTTAAGGCCTGGGTCCACAAACTCAACCCATTACTATAACACTTTTATGGGCATGATCTTGGCAGGGTTAAGCGTGACTTGTTGAAGGCTTTCTTACTCAACAATGGTAACCCTGGAAGAAACTTTTAAGCATTCAAAGCCTACGTCCAGACATCCAAGCACACAGACTAACCCCTTAATAGTAACACATTACTGGGCATAATTTTATTCAGTAAAGGCCTGGGCCCACAAATTCACCCCATTATTACAACACTATTATGAGCATGATCTTGGCCGGGTTAAGTGTGACTTCTCGTAGGCTTTCTTACTCGACCATGGTAACCCTGGAAGAAACCTTTAGGCATTCAAAACCTACGTCCAGACATCCAAGCACACAGACTAACCCCTTAACAGTAACACATTACTGGGCATGATTTTATTCAGTAAAGGCCTGGGCCCGTAGACTCACTCCATTACTATAACACTATTAGGGGCATGATCTTGGCCGGGTTAAGTGTGACTTCTCGTAGGCTTTCCCATTCCACCATGGTAACCCTGGAAGAAGTTTTTAAGCGTTCAATACCTAAGTCTAGACATCCAGGCGATTTTGGCCGGTTTAAGTGCGACTTCTCGGACGCTAATCCACTCGACCATGGTAACCCTGGAACAAATATTTGAACGTTCAAAACCTACGTCCAGACATCCAGGCTCACATACTAACCCCATAACAATAACACATTACTGGGCATGATTTTATTCACTAAAGGCCCAGTATTACAGTTTTCTTAAAGGCCTGGGCCCACAAACTCACCCCATTACTATGACACTTTCATGGGCATGATCTTGGCCGGTTAAGTGTGACTTCTCGTGAGGTTTTCCCACTCGACCATGGTAACCCTGGAAGAAATTTTGAAGCATTCAAAACCTAAATCGAGACATCCAGGCTCACAGACTAACCACATAACAGTATCACATTACTGGGCATGATTTTATTCAGTAAAGGCCTGGGCGCACAGACTCACCCCATTACTGTAACACTATTATTGGCATGATCTCGGCCGGGTTAAGTGTGACTTCTCATAGGCTTTCCCACTCGACCATGGTAACCCTTGAAGAAATTTTTACATTTCAAAAACTAAGTCCAGATATCCAGGCTCAAGACTAACCCCATAACAGCAAGACATTACTGGGAATGATTTTATTCAGTAAAGGCCTGGGACCAGAAACTCACCCATTACTATAACACGTTTATGGGCATGATCTTGGCAGGGTTAAGCGTGACTTCTCATAGGCTTTCTTACTCGACAGTGGTAACCCTGGAAGAAACTTTTAAGCATTCAAAGCCTACGTCCAGACATCCAAGCACACAGACTAACCCCTTAACAGTAACACATTACTGGGTATGATTTTATTCAGTAAATGCCTGGGCCAACAAACTCACCCCATTACTATAAAACTTTTATGGGAATGATCTTGGCCGGGTTAAGTGTGACTTCTCGTAGGCTTTCCCACTCGACCATGGTAACCCTGGAAGAAATATTGAAGCATTCAAAACCTAAATCCAGAAATCCAGGCTCACAGACTAACTTCATAACAGTAACACATTACTGGACAAGATTTTATTCAGTAAAGGCCTGGGCCCACAGACTCATCCCATTACTATAACACTATTATGGGCATGATCTCGGCCGGGTTAAGTGTGACTTCTGGTATGCTTTCCCACTCGACCATGGTAACCCTGGAACAAATATTGAAGCATTCAAAACTTACATCCAGACATCCAGGTTCACAGACTAACCCCATAACAATTACACATTACTGGGCATTATTTTACTCAGTAAAAGCCCTGTATTACAGTTTTCTTTAAGGCCTGGACCCACAAACCCAACCCATTACTATAACACTTTTATGGGCATGATCTTGGCAGGGTTAAGCGTGACTTGTCGTAGGCTTTCTTACTCGTCAATGGTAACCCTGGAAGAAACTTTTAAGCATTCAAAGCCTACGTCCAGACATCCAAACACCCAGACTAACCCCTTAACAGTAACACATTACTGGGCATGATTTTATTCAGTAAAAGCCCTGTATTACAGTTTTCTTTAAGGCCTGGACCCACAAACCCAACCAATTACTATAAAACTTTCATGGGAATGATCTTGGCCGGGTTAAGTGTGACTTCTCGTAGGCTTTCCCACTCGACCATGGTAACCCTTGAAGAAATTTTTTACATTTCAAAAACTAAGTCCAGATATCCAGGCTCAAGACTAACCCCATAACAGCAAGACATTACTGGGAATGATTTTATTCAGTAAAGGCCTGGGACCAGAAACTCACCCATTACTATAACACGTTTATGGGCATGATCTTGGCAGGGTTAAGTGTGACTTCTCGTAGGCTTTCTAACTCGACAGTGGTAACCCTGGAAGAAACTATTAAGCATTCAAAGCCTACGTCCAGACATCCAAGCACACAGACTAACCCCTTAACAGTAAAACATTACTGGGCATGATTTTATTCAGTAAAGGCCTGGGCCAACAGACTCACCCCATTACTATAAAACTTTTATGGGAATGATCTTGGCCGGGTTAAGTGTGACTTCTCGTAGGCTTTCCCACTCGACCATGGTAACCCTGGAACAAATTTTTAACACTTCAAAAACTAAGTCCAGATATCCAGGCTCAAGACTAACTCCATAACAGCAAGACATTACTGGGAATGATTTTATTCAGTAAAGGCCTGGGACCAGAAACTCACCCATTACTATAACATGTTTATGGGCATGATCTTGGCAGGGTTAAGCGTGACTTCTCGTAGGCTTTCTTACTCGACAGTGGTAACCCTGGAAGAAACTATTAAGCATTCAAAGCCTACGTCCAGACATCCAAGCACACAGACTAACCCCTTAACAGTAACACTCTACTGGGCATGACTTTATTCAGTAAAGGCCTGGGCCAACAGACTCACCCCATTACTATAAAACTTTTATGGGAATGATCTTGGCCGGGTTAAGTGTGACTTCTCGTAGGCTTTCCAACTCGACCATGGTAACCCTTGAAGAAATTTTTTACATTTCAAAAACTAAGTCCAGATATCCAGGCTTACAGTCTAACCCCATAACAGTAACACATTACTGGGTATGATTTTATTCAGTAAAGCCCTGGGCCCACAGACTCACCCCATTACTATAACAGGAGTGATCTTGGCCGGGTTAAGTGTGACTTCTCGTAGGCTTTCCCACTCGACCATAATAACCCTGGAAGAAGTTTTTAAGCATTCAAAACCTACGCACAGACATCCAGGCGATATTGGCCAGTTTAAGTGCAACTTCTCGGACGCTAATCCACTCGACCATGGTAACCCTGGAACAAATATTGGAACGTTTAAAACCTGCGTCCAGACATCCAGGCTCACAGACTAACCCCATAACAATAACACATTACTGGACATGATTTTATTCAGTAAAGACCCTTTATTACAGTTTTCTTTAAGGCATGGGCCTACAAACCCACCCCATTACTATAATACTTTCTTGGGCATGATCTTGGCCGGTTAAGCGTGACTTCTCTTAGATTTTCCCACTCGACCTTGGTAACCCTGGAAGAAATATTGAAGCATTCAAAACCTAAATCCAGACATCCAGGCTGGCTCATAGACTAACCCCAAAACAGTTACACATTACTGGGCATGATTTTATTCAGTAAAGGCCTGGGCCCACAGACTCACCCCATTACTATAACACTATTATTGGCATGATCTTGGCCGGTTAAGTGTGATTTCTCGTGAGGCTTTCCCACTCGACCATGGTAACCCTGGAACAAATTTTTAACACTTCAAATACTAAGTCCAGATATCCAGGCCCAAGACTATCCCCAAAACAGCAAGACATTACTGGGCATGATTTTATAGAGTAAAGGCCTGGGCCCACAGACTCACCCCATTACTATAACACTATTATGGGCATGATATTGTCCGGGTTAAGTGTGACTTCTCGTGATGCTTTCCCACTCGACCATGGTAACCCTGGAAGAAATATTGAAGCATTCAAAACCTAAATCCAGACATCCAGGCTTACAGACTAACCCCATAACAGTTACACATTACTGGGCATGATCTTATTCAGTAAAGGGCAGGGCCCACAGACTCACCCCATTTCTATAACACCATTATGGGCATGATCTTGGCCTGGTTAAGTGAGACTTCTCGTATGCTTTCCCACTCGACCATGGTAACCCTGGAAGAAATTTTTAACATTTCAAAAACTAAGTCCAGATATCCAAGTTCAAGACGATCCCTATAACAGTAACAAATTACTAGGAATGAATTTATTCATTAAAGGCCCTGTATTACAGCTTTCCTTAAAGCCTGGACCCACAGACTCACCCCATTACTATATCACTTTCATGTGCATGATCTTGTCCGGGTTAAGTGTGACTTCTCATAGGCTTTCCCACTCGACCATGGTAACCCTTGAAGAAATTTTTTACATTTCAAAAACTAAGTCCAGATATCCAGGCTCAAGACTAACTCCATAACAGCAAGACATTACTGGGAATGATTTTATTCAGTAAAGGCCTGGGACCAGAAACTCACCCATTACTATAACACGCGTACGGGCATGATCTTGGCAGGGTTAAGCGTGACTTCTCGTAGGCTTTCTTACTCGACAGTGGTAACCCTGGAAGAAACTATTAAGCATTCAAAGCCTACGTCCAGACATCCAAGCACACAGACTAACCCCTTAACAGTAACACATTACTGGGCATGATTTTATTCAGTAAAGTCCTGGGCCAACAGACTCACCCCATTACTATAAAACTTTTATGGGAATGATCTTGGCCAGGTTAAGTGTGACTTCTCGTAGGCTTTCCCACTCAACCATGGTATGCCTGGAAGAAATATTGAAGCATTCATAACTTACATCCAGGTTCACAGACAAACCCCATAACAATTACATACTACTGCGCATGATTTTACTCAGTAAAAGCCCTGTATTACAGTTTTCTTTAAGGCCTGGAACCACAAACTCAACCCATTACTATAACACTTTTATGGGAATGATCTTGGCCGGGTTAAGTGTGACTTCTCGTAGGCTTTCCCACTCGACCATGGTAAACCTGGAACAAATTTTTAACACTTCAAAAACTAAGTCCAGATATCCAGGCTCAAAACTAAATCCATAACAGCAAGACATTACTGGGAATGATTTTATTCAGTAAAGGCCTGGGACCAGAAACTCACCCATTACTATAACACGTTTATGGGCATGATCTTGGCAGGGTTAAGTGTGACTTCTCGTAGGCTTTCTAACTCGACAGTGGTAACCCTGGAAGAAACTTTTAAGCATTCAAAGCCTACGTCCAGACATCCAAGCACACAGACTAACCCCTTAACAGTAACACATTACTGGGCATGATTTTATTCAGTAAAGGCCTGGGCCAACAGACTCACCCCATTACTATAAAACTTTTATGGGAATGATCTTGGCCGGGTTAAGTGTGACTTCTCGTAGGCTTTCCCACTCGACCATGGTAACCCTGGAACAAATTTTTAACACTTCAAAAACTAAGTCCAGATATCCAGGCTCAAGACTAACTCCATAACAGCAAGACATTACTGGGAATGATTTTATTCAGTAAAGGCCTGGGACCAGAAACTCACCCACTACTATAACATGTTTATGGGCATGATCTTGGCAGGGTTAAGCGTGACTTCTCGTAGGCTTTCTTACTCGACAGTGGTAACCCTGGAAGAAACTATTAAGCATTCAAAGCCTACGTCCAGACATCCAAGCACACAGACTAACCCCTTAACAGCAAGACATTACTGGGAATGACTTTATTCAGTAAAGGCCTGGGACCAGAAACTCACCCATTACTATAACACTTTTATGGGCATGATCTTGGCCGGGTTAAGCGTGACTTCTTGTAGGTTTTCCCACTCGACCATGGTAACCCTGGAAGAAATTTTTAAACGTATAAAACCTAAATCCAGACATCCAGGCTCACAGACTAACCCACTAACAGTAACACATTAGTGGGCATGATTTTATTCAATAAAGGCCTGGGCCCACAAACTCACCCCAGTATTACAACACTGTTATGAGCATGATCTTGGCCGGGTTAAGAGTGACTTCTCGTAGGCTTTTTTACTCGACCATGGTAACCCTGGAAGAAACTTTTAAGCATTCAAAACCTACGTCCAGACATCCAAACACACAGACTAACCCCTTAACAGTAACACATTACTGGACATGATTTTATTCAGTAAAGGTCTGGGCCCGCAGACTCACTCCATTACTATAACACTATTAGGGGCATGATCTTGGCCGGGTTAAGTGTGACTTCTCGTAGGTTTTCCCACTTGACCATGGTAACCCTGGAACAAATATTTGAGCATTCAAAACCTACGTCCAGACATCCAGGATCACAGACTAATCCCATAACAGTAACACATTACTAGGCATGATTTTATTCAGTAAAGGCCTGGGCCCACAAACTCACCCCATTATTACAACACTATTATGGGCATGATCTTGGTCGACTTAAGTGAGACTTCTCGTAGGTTTCCCACTTGACCATGGTAACCCTGGAAGAAACTTTTAAGCATTCAAAGCCTATGTCCAAACATCCAGGTTCACAGACTAACCCCATAACAATTACACATTACTGGGCATGATTTTACTCAGTAAAGGTCCTGTATTACAGTTTTCTTTAAGGCCTGGGCCCACAAACTCAACCCATTACTATAACACTTTTATGGGCATGATCTTGGCAGGGTTAAGCGTGACTTGTCGTAGGCTTTCTTACTCAACAATGATAACCCTGGAAGAAATTTTTAAGCTTTCAAAACCTAAATCTAGACATCCAGGCTCACAGACGAACCCCATAACAGTAACACATTACTGGACATGATTTTATTCAGTAAAGGCCGGGGCCCACAGATTCACTCCATTACTATAACACTATTAGTGGCATGATCTTGGCCGGGTTAAGTGTGACTTCTGGTATGCTTTCCCACTCGACCATGGTAACCCTGTAAGAAATATTGAAGCATTCAAAACTTACATCCAGGTTCACAGACTAACCCCATAACAATTACACATTACTGGGCATGATTTTATTCACTAAAGGCCCTGTATTACAGTTTTCTTTAAGGCCTGGGCCCACAAACTCACCCCATTACTATGACACTTTCATGGGAATGATCTTGGCTGGGTTAAGTGTGACTTCTCGTAGGTTTTCCCACTCGACCATGGTAACCCTGGAAGAAATATTGAAGCATTCAAAACCTAAATCCAAACATCCAGGCTCACAGACTAACTCCATAACAGCTACACATTACTGGGCATGATTTTGTTCAGTAAAGGCCTGGGCCCACAGACTCACCCCATTACTATAACACTATTATGGGCATGATCTTGGCCGGGTTAAGTGTCACTTCTCAAATGCGCTTTCCCACTCGACCATGGTAACCCTGGAAGAAATTTTTAACATTTCAAAAACTAAGTCCAGATATCCAGGCTCAAGACTATCCCCATAACAGCAAGACATTACTGGGCATGATTTTATTCTGTAAAGGCCTGGGCCCACAGATTCATCCCATTACTATAACACTATTATGGGCATGATCTTGGCCGGGTTAAGTGTGACTTCTGGTATGCTTTCCCACTCAACCATGGTATCCCTGGAAGAAGTTTTTAAGCGTTCAAAACTTACATCCAGACATCCAGGTTAACAGACTAACCCCATAACAATTACACATTACTGGGCATGATTTTACTCAGTAAAAGCCCTGTATTACAGTTTTCTTTAAGGCCTGGACCCACAAACTCAACCCATTACTATAACACATTCATGGGCATGATCTTGGCCGGGTTAAGTGTGACTTCTCGTATGCTTTCCCACTCGACCATGGTAACCCTGGAAGAAATTTTTAACATTTCAAAAACTAAGGCCAGATATCCAGGCTCAAGACTATCCCCACAACAGCAAGACATTACTGGGCATGATTTTATTCAGTAAAGGCCCTGTATTACGGTTTTCTTTAAGGCATGGGCCAACAAACTCACCCCAATACTATAATACATTCATGGGCATGATCTTGGCCGGGTTAAGTGTGACGTCTTGTAGGTTTTCCCACTCGACCATGGTAACCCTGGAAGAAATATTGAAGCATTCAAAACCTAAATCCAGACATCCAGGCTCACAGACTAACCCAATAACAGTAACACATTACTGGGCATGATTTTATTCAGTAAAGGCCTAGGCCCACAAACTCAACCCATTATTACAACACTATTATGGGCATGATCTTGGCCGGGTTAAGTGTGACTTCTCGTAGGCTTTCTTACTCGACCATGGTAACCCTGGAAGAAACTTTTAAGCGTTCAAAACCTAGATGCAGACATCCAGGCTCACAGACTAACCCCATAACAGTAACACATTACTGGGCATGATTTTATTCAGTAAAGCCCTGGGCCCACAGACTCACCCCATTACTATAACAGGCGTGATTTTGGCCGGTTAAGTGTGACTTCTCGTGGCTTTCCCACTCGACCATGGTAACCCTGGAAGAAATATTGAAGCATTCAAAACCTAAATCCAGACATCCAGGCTCACAGACTAACCCCATTACAGTTACACATTACTGCGTATGACTTTATTCAGTAAAGGCCTGGGACCAGAAACTCAACCCATTACTATAACATTTTCATGGGCATGATCTTGGCCGGGTTAAGCGGGACTTCTCGTAGGTTTTCCCACTCACTCGACCATGGTAACCCTGGAACAAATATTGAAGCATTCAAAACCTAAATCCAGACATCCAGGCTCACAGACTAACCCCATAACAGTAACACATTACTGGGCATGATTTTATTCAGTAAAGGCCTGGGCCCACAGACGCACCCCATTACTATAACAGGCGTGATCTTTTTAAGTGTGACTTCTCGTAGGTTTTTCCACTCGACCATGGTGACCCTGGAAGAAATTTTTAAGCGTTCAAAACCTAAGTCCAGACATCTAGGCGCTTCATCCAGGCGATATTTGCCGGTTTAAGTGCGACTTCTCGGACGCTAATCCACTCGACCATGGTAACCCTGGAACAAATTTTTAAGCGTTCAAAACCTAGATCCAGACATCCAGGCTCACAGACTAACCCCATAACAGTAACACATTACTGGGCATGATTTTATTCAGTAAAGGCCTGGCCCCACAGACTCACTCCATTACTATAACACTATTAGGGGCATGATCTTGGCCGGGTTAAGTGTGACTTCTCGTAGGCTTTCCCACTCGACAATGGTAACTCTGGAAGAAGTTTTTAAGCATTCAAAACCTACGCCCCGACATCCAGGCGATATTGGCCAGTTTAAGTGCGACTTCTCGGACGCTAATCCACTCGACCATGGTAACCCTGGAACAAATATTTGAACGTTTAAAACCTACGTCGAGACATCCAGGCTCACAGACTAACCCCATAACAGTAACACATTACGGGGCATGATTTTATTCAGTAAAGGCCCTGTATTACAGTTGTCTTTAAGGCCTGGGCCCACAAACTCACCCCATTACTATGATACTTTAATGGGCATGATCTTGGCCGGGTTAAGTGTGACTTCTCGTAGGTTTTTCCACTCGACCATGGTGACCCTGAAAGAAATTTTTAAGCGTCCAAAACCTAAGTCCAGACATCTAGGCTCTTCATCCAGGCGATATTTGCGGTTTAAGTGCGACTTCTCGGACGCTAATCCACTCGACCATGGTAACCCTGGAACAAATTTTTAAGCGTTCAAAACCTAGATCCAGAAATCCAGGCTCACAGACTAACCCCATAACAGTAACACATTACTGGGCATGATTTTATTCAGTAAAGGCCTGGGACCAGAAACTCAACCCATTACTATAACACTTTTTTGGGCATGATCTTGGCAGGGTTAAGCGTGACTTCTCGTAGGCTTTCTTACTCGACAATGGTAACCCTGGAAGAAACTTTAAGCAATCAAAGCCTACGTCCAGAAACCCAAGCACACAGACTAACCCCTTAACAGTAACACATTACTGGGCATGATTTTATTAGGTAAAGGCCTGGGCCAACAGATTCACCCCATTACTATAAAACTTTTATGGGAATGATCTTGGCCGGGTTAAGTGTGACTTCTCGTAGGCTTTCCCACTCGACCATGGTAACCCTGGAAGTAGTTTTTAAGCGTTCAAAACCTACGTCCAGACACCCAGGATCACAGACTAATCCCATAACAATAACACATTACTGGGCATGATTTTATTCAGTAAAGGCCTGAACCCACAGACTCACCCCATTACTATAACACAATTATGGGCATGATCTTTGCCGGGTTAAGTGCGACTTCTCGTGAGGCTTTCCCACTCGACCATGGTAACCCTGGAACAAATATTTAGATGTTCAAAATTCTACGTCGAGACATCCAGGCTCACAGACTAACCCCATGACAGTTACACATTACTGGGCATGATTTTATTCAGTAAAGGCCTGAACCCACAGACTCACCCCCATTACTATAACACTATTATGTGCATGATCTTGGCTGGGTTAAGTGTGACTTCTCGTAGGTTTTCCCACTCGACCATAGTAAACCTGGAAGAAATATTGAAGCATTCAAAACCTAAATCCAGACATCCAGGCTCACAGACTAACCCCATAACAGTTACAGATTACAGGGCATGATTTTATTCAGTAAAGGCCTGGACCCACAGACTCACCCCATTACTATAACACTATTATGGGCATGATGTTGGCCGGGTTAAATGTGACTTCTCGTATGATTTCCCACTCCAACCATGGTAACCCTGGAAGAAATATTGACGCATTCAAAACCTAAATCCAGGTTCACAGACTAACCTCATAACATTTACACATTACTGGGCATGATTTTACTCAGTAAAGGCCCTGTATTACAGTTTTCTTTAAGGCCTGGGCCCACAAACTCAATCCATTACTATAACACTTTTATGGGCATGATCTTGGCAGGGTTAAGCGTGACTTGTCATAGGCTTTCTTACTCAAAACAATGGTAACCCTGGAAGAAACTTTTAAGCATTCAAAGCCTACGTCCAGACATCCAAGCACTCAGCCTAACCCCATAACAGTTACACATTACAGGGCATGAGTTTATTCAGTAAAGGACTGGGCCCACAGACTCACCGCACATTGTAAACAGGCATGATATTGGTCGGTTAAGTGTGACTTCTCGTAGGCTTTCCCACTGACCATGGTAACCCTGGGAAGAAATTCTTTGCCGCTCAAAACCTAAATCCAGACATCTAAGCTCACAGACTAACCCAATAACAGTAACACATTACCGGTCATGATTTTATTCAGTAAAGGCCTGGGCCCACAAACTCACCCCATTATTACAACACTATTATGGGCATGATCTTGGCCGGGTTAAGTGTGACTGTGAGGCTTTTTACTCCACCATGGTAACTCCTGAAGAAACTTTGCCATTCAAAGCCTACGTCCAGACCTCCAAGCACACAGACTAACCCTTTAACAGTAAACACATTACTGGGCATGATTTTTTTCAGTAAAGGCCTGGGCCCACAGACTCACCCATTACTACAACACTATCAGGGCATGATCTTGGCCGGTTAAGTGTGACTTCTGTAGGCTTTCCCATTTGACCATGGTAACCTTTTAGAAGAAGTTTTTGCCGCTCAAATCCTAAAGTGCAGGCATCCAGGCGATATTGGCCGGTTTCATGCGAATTTCCTCTGACGCTAATCCACTCCGACCATGGTAACCCTGGAACAAATTTTAAAGTTGCTCAAAACCTAGATCCAGACATCCAGGCTCACAGACTAACCCCATAACAGCAACACATTACTGGGCATGATTTTATTCAGTAAAGCCCTGGGCTCCACAGACTCACCCCATTACTATAACAGGCGGATCTTGGCCGGGTTATGTGACTGTGAGGCTTTCCCCACTCGACCATGGTAACCCTGGAAGAAGTTTTTGCCGCCCAAAACCTACACCCAGACATCCAGGCGATATTGGCCAGTTTAAGTGCGACTGACGCTAATCCACTTTCACCATGGTAACCCTGGAACAAATATTTGAACGCTCAAAACCCACGCCGAGACATCCAGGTTCACAGACTAACCCCATAACAGCAACACACACGGGCATGATTTTTATTCAGTAAGGGCCCTGTATTACAGTTTTCTTTAAGGCCTGGGTCTACAACTCACCCCATTACTATGACACTTCAATGGGCATGATCTTGGCCGGGTTAAGTGTGACTTCTGAGGTTTTTCCACTGACCATGGTGACCCTGAAAGAAATTCTTAAGCGTTCAAAACCTAAGTCCAGACATCTAGGCGCCTATATCCAGGCGCATATTTGCCGGTTTAAGTGGCGACTCGGACGCTAATCCACTCACCATGGCAACTCCGGAACAAATTTTTGCCGCTCAACCTAGATCTAGACATTCAGGCTCACAGAGTAACCCCATAACAGTAACAGATTACTACATGATTTATTCAAAGGCCTGGGCCCACAGACTCACTCCATTACTTTAACACTATTAGGGCATGATTTGGCCGGGTTAAGTGTGACTTCTCGTAGGCTTTCCTCCCACCTCCACCATGGTGACCCTGGAAGAAATTTTTAAGCTGCTCAAAACCTAAGTCCAGACATCTAGGCGCTTTCCATCCAGGCGATTTTTGCCGGTTTAAGTGCTGACTTGACGCTTAATCCACCGACCATGGTAAACCTGGAACAAATTTTTGCCGCCTTAAAACCTAGATCCAGACATCCAGGCCTGCCAGACTAACCCCATAACAGTAACACACACTGGGCATGATTTTATCTGGTAGCGCCTGGGCCCTGCCAGACCACTCCATTACTTTTAACATCATTAGGCATGATCTTGGCCGGTTAAGGTGACTTCTCGGACGCTAATCCACCGGTTCATGGTAACTCTGGAACAAATATGAACGCTCAAAACCTACGTCGAGACATCCAGGTTTACAGACTAACCCCATAACAGTACCACACATGGGCATGATTTTATTCAGGCGGGCCCAGTATTACAGTTTTCTTTAAGGCCTGGGCCTACAAACTCACCCCCATTACTAAGGACACTTTAATGGCATGATCTTGGCCGGGTTAAGTGTGACTGTATGCTTTCCCACTCGACCATGGTAACCCTGAAGAAATTCTTTTTAACATTTCAAAAACTAAGGCCAGATATCCAGGCTCAAGACTAACCCCCATAACAGCAAGACATTACTGGGAATGGGATTTTATTCACTAAAGGCCCCAGACATGCTTTCTTTAAGGCTTGGCCAACAAACTCACTCCATTACTATATAAAACTATTAGGGCATGATCTTGGCTGGGTTAAGTGTGACGTCTGTAGGTTTTCCTACTCGACCATGGTGTAACTCTGGAAGAAATATTGAAGCATTCAAAACCCAACCAGACATCCAGGCTCAGCTCATAACAGTTACACATTATTAAGCATGATTTTATTCAGCAAAGGCCTGGGCCCACAGATCACCCCATTACTTTAACACTTTTGTAGGTATGATCTCGGCCTGGTTAAGGGTGACATCTCAGGCTTTCCCACTGACCATGGTAACCCTTGAAGAAAATTCTTTTACATTTCAAAAACTAAGTCCAGATATCCAGGCTCAAGACTAACCCCCATAACAGGAACACACATTGGGCATGATTTATTCACCAGCGCCCTGTATTACAGATTTCTTTAAGCCTGACCCACAGACTCACACCCATTACTATAACATCTTTCATGGGCATGATCTGGTCAAGCAAGTGTGACTTCGTATGCTTTCCCACTCGACCATGCTAACTCTGGAAGAAATATTGAAGCATTCAAAACGTAATCTAGACATCCAGGCTCACAGACTAACCCCATAACAGTTGGGCTAATACTGGGCATGATTTTATTCAGTAAAAAGGCCTGGGCCCACAGACTCACCCCATTACTATAACACTATTATGGGCATGATCTTGGCCGGCAGGTGACTTCGATGCTTTCCCACCTGACCATGCTAACCCTGGAAGAAATATTGAAGCATTGAAAACCTAAATCCAGACATCCAGGCTCACAGACTAACCCCATAACAGAAGCTACACATTACTGGGCATGATTTTATCTAGTAAAGGCCTGGGCCCAGAGCCTCACCCCACCACTATAACACTATTATGAGCATGATCTGGCCGGGTTATGTGACTTCTCGTAGGCTTTCCTGACTGACCATGGTAACTCCTGGAAGAAATATTGAAGGATTCAAAACCTAAATCCAGATATCCAGGCTCACCCCATTACAGTTACACATTACTGGACATGATTTCATTCAGTAAAGGCTCACAACAGACTCACCTCCCATTACTATAACACTATTATGTATGATCTTGGCAGGGTTAAGGTGACTTCTCGTATGTTTTCCTACCTGACCATGTAACTCTGGAAGAAATATTGAAGCATTCAAAACCTAAATCCAGACATCCAGGCTCACAGACTAACCCCATAACAGCTACACACATTGGGCATGATTTTATTCACTAAAGGCCCTATTACAGTTTTTTTTAAGGCCTGGGCCTGGCCACAAACTCACCTCCCCATTTCTATGACATTTTCATAAGGATCTTGGCTGGTTATGTGACTTCTCGTAGGTTTTCTCCCACCGACTCATGGTGTAACTCCTGAAGAAATATTGAAGCATTCAAACCTAAATCCAGAAATTGTCACATGACTAACCTCAAAACAGTTACACACATTGGGCACAATTTTATTCAGTAAAGGCCTGGGCCCACAGATCACCTCATTACTATAATGTCAACACTATTATGGGCATGATCTTGGCCGGGTTATTTGTGACTGCTCGCATAAGCTTTCCCACTCAATTACTGAAAATCCTGGAAGAACATTAAATACCCAAAACTCAAATCCAGACATCCAGGCTCACAGACTAACCCCATAACAGTTAAACATTACTGGGCATGATTTTATCTACTAAAGGCCCTGTATTACAGTTTGCTGCCTGGGCCTACAAATCACCCCATTTCTATGACACTTTCTAAGGGCATGATCTTGGCCGGGTTATTTGCATCGATAAGCTTTTCCACCGACCATGGTAACTTCTGGAAGAAATATTGTGCTGCCCAAAACTCTAAATCCAGACATCCAGGCTCACAGACTAACCCCATAACAGTTACACATTATAGGGCATGATTTTATTCAGTAAAGGCCTAGGCCCACAGACTCACCCCATTACTATAACACTATTATGGCAATGATCTTGGCTAAGATGACTTCTCAGATGCTTTTCCCACCACCATGGTAAACCAGGGCAACATTGAAATAAAACCCATATCCAGACATCCTGGCTCATAGATTAACCCCATAACAATCCACACATTATCATGTGGAGACTTTATTCAGAAAAGGCCTGGGACTAGAAACTCAACCCATTACTATAACACTTTTTATGGGCATGATCTTGGCCGGTTATGTGACTTCTCAAAGGCTTTCCCACTGACCATGGTAACCCTGCAAGAAATTTAAGTGGTTCAAAACCAAAACCCAGACATCCAGGCTGACAGACTAACCCAATAACAGTAAATACACATTGGGCACGATTTTTATCTCAGTAAAGGCCCTTTATTACAGTTTTTAAGGCATGGGTCCACAAATCACCTCTAATACTATGATACTTTCATGGGCATGTTCTTGGCCGGGTTAAGTGTGTGACTTCTCGTAGGTTTTCCCACCCCACCATGGTAACCCTGGAAGAAATATTAAAGCATTCAAAACCAAATCCAGACATCCAGGCTCACAGACTAACCCCATAACAGTTAGACATTTACAGGGCATGATTTTATTCCAGTAAAGGCCTGGGCTCCATGCACTCACCCCATTACTATAACACTATTATGGGCATGATCTTTGGCCGGGTTATAGACTTCTCGTATAAGCTCCACTCGACCATGGTAAACCTGGTACAAATATTTGAGCGTTCAAAACCTACATCTAGACATCCTGGCTCAAAGATTAACCTCCCATAACAACTACACATTACTGCGCATGCTCCCTATTCAGAAAGGCCTGGGTCCACAAACTCACCCCATTACTATGATACTTTCATGGGTTAGCTGATCTGGCCGGGTTATGTGACTTCTCGTATGTTTTCCCACTCGACCATGGTAACCCTGGAAGAAATATTGAAGCATTCAAACCCAAATCCAGACATCCAGGCTCACAGACTAACCCCATAACAGTTAGACATTACAGGGCATGATCTATTCAGTAAAGGCCTGGGCTCACAGACTCACCCCATTACTATAACACTATTATGGGCATGATCTTGGCCGGTTAAGTGTGACTGTATGCTTTCCCACTTGACCATGGTAAACCTGGTACAAATATTTGAGCACAAAACCTACAGATCTAGACATCCTGGCTCAAAGAATAACCCCATAACAACTACACACATTGCGCATGACTTTATTCAGAAAAGGCCTGGGTCCACAAACTCACCCCATTAGTATGATACTTCATGGCATAGGATCTTGGTCAAGTTAAGTGTGACTAGGGTTTTCCCACTGACCATGGTAACCTGGAAGAAATATTGAAGCATTCAAAACCCAAATCCAGACATCCAGGCTCACAGACTAACCCCATAACAAAGCTACACATTACAGGGCATGATTTTATTCAGTAAAGGCCTGGGCCCACAGACTCACCTCCCATTACTATAACACTATTATGGGCATGATCTGGCCGGTTAAGTGTGACTTCTCGTATGCTTTCCCACTGACCATAAGTAACCTGGAGGAAATATTACATTCAAAACCTAAATCCAGACATCCAAGCCCAAGACTATCCCCAAAACAGCGAGACATTACTAGGCATGATTTATCTGCAAAGGCCTGGGCCCACAAACTCACCTCCCATTACTATGACACTCCTCATGGGCATGATCTCGGCCGGTTAAGTGTGACTTCTCATAAGTGTGTGACTTCATTTCCCACTCGACCATGGTAACCCTTGAAGAAATTTTAACATTTCAAAACTAAATCCAGGCTCAGGACTAATCCCATAACAGTAACACATTACAGGAAATGATTTTATTCAGTAAAGGCCCTGTATTACAGTTTTCTTTTAAGGCCTGGGCCCACAAACTCACCCCATTATGACACTTTCATGGGAATGATCTTGGCTGGGTTAAGTGTGACTTCATAGGTTTTCCCACTGACCATGGTAACCCTTGAAGAAATATTAGCATTCAAAACCCAAATCCAACATCCAGGCTCACAGACTAACCCCATAACAGCTACATACATTGCCGGGCATGATTTTTATTCATCAAAGGTCAGCCTACAGACTCACCTCCCATTACTATAGCACTATTATGACATGTTCTTGGTCGGGTTAAGGTGACTGCAGGCTTTCCCACTCACCATGGTAACCCGAAGAAGTTTTTTGGCATTCAAACCTACGCCTCAGACATCCAGGCGATATTACCAGTTTAAGTGCGACTTCTCGGACGCTAATCCACTCCCGACCATGGTAACCCTGGAACAACATTTGAACGCTCAAAACCTACGCCGCCGAGACATCCAGGCTCACAGACTAACCCCCATAACAAAATAATACGGGCATGATTTATTCAGTAAGGGCCCTGTATTACAGTTTTTGCTGCCTGGGCTCCACAAACTCACCCCCATTACTATGACACTTTAATGGGCATGATCTTGGCCGGTTATGTGACTTCTCGTAGGTTTTTCAACTTCGACCATGGTGACCCTGGAAGAAATTCTTAAGCGCTCAAAACCCAAGTCCAGACATCCAGGCGCTTCTATCCAGGCGACATTTGCCGGTTTGCGCGACTCGGACGCTAATCCACTCCGACCATGGTGTAACCCTGGAACAAATTTTTGCTGCTCAAAACCTAGATCCAGACATCCAGTTTCGCAGACTAACCCCAACAGTAACACATTACGGCATGATTTTGTCTTAGTAAAGGCCTGGAGCCCACAGACTCACTCCATTACTTTAACACTTATTAGGGCATGATCTGGCCGGGTTAAGTGTGACTTCGAGGCTTTCCCACTGACCATGGTAACCCTGGGAAGAAGTTTTGCCGCTCAAAACCTAACCAGACATCCAGGCGACATGCTGGCTGGGCTTAAGTGCGACTTCTTGGACGCTAATCCACTGACCATGGTAAATCTCTGGAACAAATATTTGAACGCTCAAACTCACGAGACATCCAGGCTCACAGACTAACCCCATAACAGTAACACACGGGCATGATTTTATTCAGTAAGGGCTCTGTACAGCGTTTTTTAAGGTCTGGGCTCCACAAACTCACCCCATTACTATGACACTTTATCGGGCATGATCTTGGCCGGTTAAGTGTGACTTCTCGTGTTTTTCCACTCGACCATGGTGACTCCTGAAGAAATTTTTGCCGCTCAAAAACTAAGGCCAGATATCCAGGCTCAAGACTAACCCCATAACAGCAAGACATTACTGAATGATTTTATCTACTAAAGGCCCTGTATTGCAGTTTTCTTTAAGGCTTTGGCCAACAAACTCACCATTAGCTTATAAAACCATTAGGGGCATGATCTTGGCTGGTTAAGGTGACGCCTTGTAGGTTTTCCTACTCGACCATGGTAACCTCTGGAAGAAATATTGAAGCATTCAAAACCTAAATCCAGACATTCAGGCTCACCCCATAACAGTTACACATTATTGGGCATGATTTATCTAGTGTGCTGCCTGGCCCACAGACTCACCTCCCATTACTTTTTAACACTTTTGTAGGTATGATTCGGCCTGGTTAAGGGTGACATCTCATAGGTTTCCCACTGACCATGGTAACTTTGAAGAAAATTTTTACATTTCAAAAACTAAGTCCAGATATCCAGGCTCAAGACTAACCTTACATAACAGGAACACACATTACTGGGCATGATTTTATTCACTAAAGGCCCTGGTATTACAGATTTCTTTAAAGCCTGACCTGAATATGACCTGCCACACCCATTACTATAACACTTTCATGGGCATGATCTGCTGCTAAGTGTGACTTCTCAGATGCTTTCCCACTCGACCATGTGCTAACCTGGAAGAAATATTGAAGCATTCAAAACTTCCAAATCTAGACATCCAGGCTCACAGACTAACCCCTAACAGTTACATTACTGGGCATGATTTGTCTAGTAGCTGCCTGGGCCCACAGACTGACCTCCCATTACTTATAACACTATTATGGGCATGATCTTGGCCGGTTAAGGTGACTTCTCGTGATGCTTTCCCACTCGACCATGCTAACCCTGGAAGAAATATTGAAGCATTGAAAACTCCAAATCCAGACATCCAGGCTCACAGACTAACCCCATAACAGTTACACACATTGGGCACATTTATTCAGTAAAGGCCTGGGCCCAGAGCCTCACCCCACCACTATAACACTATTATGAGCATGATCTTGGCCGGTTAAGTGTGACTGTAGGCTTTCCCACTCGACCATGGTAACTCCTGGAAGAAATATTGAAGGATTCAAAACCTAAATCCAGATATCCAGCTCACCCTAATACAGTTACACATTACTGACATGATTATCTCAGTGTGGCTCAATAACAGACTCACCTCCCATTACTATAACACTATTATGGGCATGATCTTGGTGCAGGGTTAAGTGTGACTTCTCGTATGCTTTCCCACTGACCATGGTAACCCTGGAAGAAATATTGAAGCATTCAAAACCTAACCAGACATCCAGGCTCACAGACTAACCCCATAACAGTTACACATTACTGGGCATGATTTTATTCAACAAAGGCCCTGTATTACAGTTTTTTTTTAAGGCCTGGGGCCTGACAACTCACCCCATTTCTATGACATTTTCATGGGCATGATCTGGCCGGTTAGTGTGACTTCTAGGTTTTCCTAATCGACTATGGTAACCTGGAAGAAATATTGAAGCATTCAAAACCTAAATCCAGAAATTCAGGCTCACAGATCAACCCCAAAACAGTTACATTACTGGGCACAATTTTATTCAGTAAAGGCCTGGGCCCACAGACTCACCCCATTACTATAAACACTATTATGGGCATGATCTTGGCCGGGTTATTTTGTGACTGTCAGATGTTTCCCACTCGACCATGGTAACTCCTGGAAGAAATATTGAAGCATTCAAACCTGTAAATCCAGACATCCAGGCTCACAGACTAACCCCATAACAAAGTTAAACATTACTGGGCATGATTTTATTCACTAAAGGCCCTGTATTACAGTTTTTTTAAGGTCTGGGCCCACAAACTCACCTCCCATTTCTAAGTGACACTTTCTGGGTGGGCATGATCTTGGTCAAGTTATTTGTGACTGCTCGCATGTTTTCCACTGCACCATGGTAACCCTGGAAGAAATATTGAAGGTTCAAAACCTAAGTCCAGACATCCGTGCTCAGACTAACCTCCCATAACAGTTACACATTACAGGGGCATGATTTTATTCAGTAAAGGCCTAGCTCCACAGACTCACCTCTTACTATAACACTATTATGGGCATGATCTTGGCCGGTTATTTGTGACTGTATAAGCTTTCCCACTCGACCATGGTAAACCTGGTACAAATATTTGAGCGTTCAAAACCTACATCCGGACATCCTGGCTCATAGATTAACCCCATAACAACTACACATTACGCGCATGACTTTATTCAGAAAAGGCCTGGGACTATGAAACTCAACCCATTACTATAACACTTTATGGGCATGATTTTGGCCAAGTTATGTGACTTCTCAGAGGCTTTCCCACTCGACCATGGTAACCCTGGAAGAAATTTTTATGTCTGCAAAACCAAAATCCAGACATCCAGGCTGACAGACTAACCCAATAACAGTAAATACACATTGGCACGACGCCCAGTAAAGGCCCTTTATTACAGTTTCTTTTAAGGCATGGGGTCCACAAACTCACCTCAATACTATGATACTTTCATGGGCATGATCTTGGCCGGGTTAAGTGTGACTTCTCGTAGGTTTTCCCTAATTAATTATGGTAAATTCTGGAAGAAATATTGAAGCATTCAAACCTAAATCCAGACATCCAGGCTCACAGACTAACCCCATAACATAGGGACATTACAGGGCATGATTTTATTCAGTAAAGGCCTGGGTCCCACAGACTCACCCCATTTACTATAACACTATTATGGGCATGATCTTGGCCGGTTATTTAGACTTCTCGTGATGCTTTCCCACTCGACTTACGGTAACCTGGCACAAATATTTGAGTGTCTAAAACCTACATCTAGACATCCTTGGCTCAAAAGATTAACCCCATAACAACTGGCTACACATTACTGCAGTATGTCTTTATTCAGAAAAGGCCTGTCCACAAACTCACCCCATTACTATGATACATTCATGGGCATGATCTGGGCCGGGCTAAGGTGACGTCTTGTAGGTTTTTCCACTGACCATGGTAAATCCTGGTAAACATGAAGCATTCAAAACCTAACCAGACATCCAGGCTCACAGACTAACTCCAATAACAGTAACACACATTGGGCATGATTTATTCAGTAAAGGCCTAGGTCTACAAACTCAACCCATTATTACAACACTATTATGGGCATGATCTTGGCCGGGTTAAGTGTGACTTCTCGCAGGCTTTACCACCATGGTAACTCCTGGAAGAAACTTTTGCTGCTCAAAACCTAGATGCAGACATCCAGGCTCACAGACTCAACCTCCCATAACAGCAATACACACAAGTATGATTTTATCATTGTGTAAAGCCCCTGGGCCCACAGACTCCCATTACTATAACAGGCGTGATTTTGGCCGGGTTAAGTGGTGACTTCTCGTAGGCTTTCCCACTGACCATGGTAACTCCTGAAGAAATATTGAAGCATTCAAAACCTAAATCCAGACATCCAGGCTCAGACTAACCTCATTACAGTTGGCTAATATTACCGCGTATGACTTTATTCAGTAAAGGCCTTGGGACCAGAAACTCAACCCATTACTATAACATTTTCATGGCATGATCTTGGCCGGGTTAAGCGTGGACTTCGTAGGTTTTCCCACTCCGACCATGGTAACCCTGAACAACATTAGCCATTCAAAACCTAATCCAGACATCCAGGCTCACAGACTAACCCCATAACAGTAACACACATTGGGCATGATTTTATTCAGTAAAGGCCTGGGCTCACAGACGCATCCTCCCATTACTATAACAGGCGTGATCTTTTAAGTGTGACTTCAGAGGTTTTTCCCACTACCATGGTGACCCTGGAAGAAATTTTTGCTGTTCAAACCTAAGTCCAGACATCTAGGCGCTTCATCCAGGCGATATTTGCCGCTATGCTTACTTGACTTAATCCACTTACTCATGGTAACCCTGGAACAAATTTTTGCCGCTCAAAACCTAGATCCAGACATTCAGGCTCACAGACTAACCCCATAACAGTAACACATTACTGGGCATGATTTTATTCAGTAAAGGCCTGGCCTCACAGATTCACCAATACTATAAATAATTATTAGGCATGATCTGGCTGGTTATGTGACTCGTGAGGCTTTCCCACTGACAATGGTGCACTCTGGAAGAAGTTTTTACATTCAAACCTACGTTTCCTAATATCCAGGCTTATATTGGCCAGTTTAAGCAGTGACTTCTGGACGCTAATCCACTCGGATCATGGTAACCCTGGAACAAATATTTTGAACGCTTAAAACCCACGCCGACATCCAGGCTCATAGACTAACCTCATAACAGTAACACATTACGGGCATGATTTTATTCAGTAAAGGCCCTGTATTACAGTTGTCTTAAGGCCTGGGCTCACAAATCACCTCATTACTTTATGATACTTAATGGGCATGATCTTGGTCAAGGCGGACTGTAGGTTTTTCCACTCTCAACCATGGTGACCCTGAAAGAAATTTTTAAGCCGGCCCAAACCTAAGTCCAGACATCTAGGCTCTTCATCCAGGCGATATCGCTTCGCCAGCGCGACTTCTCGGACGCTAATCCACTCCGACCATGGTAACTGAACAAATTTGGCCGCTCAAAACCCAGATCCAGAAATCCAGGCTCACAGACTAACCCCATAATACAATATTTACATGATTTGGTCCTAGTAAAGGCTGGGACCAGAAACCTCAACCCATTACTATAAACACTTTTTTGGGCATGATCTTGGCAGGGTTAAGCTGACTTCGTAGGCTTTCTTACTCGACAATGGTAACTCCTGGAAGAAACTTTAAGCAATCAAAGCCACGTCCAGAAACCCAAGCACACAGACTAACCCCTTAACAGTAACACAATACGTGGGCATGATTTTATTAGGTAAAGGCCTGGGCCAACAGATTCACCCATTACTGCAAAAACTTTTATGGGAATGATCTTGGCCGGTTATGACTGCAGGCTTTCCCACTCTAATTGATGGTAACCCTGAAGTAGTTTAAGCTGCTCAAAACCCATGTCCAGACACCCAGGATCACAGACTAATCCCATAACAATAACATAATATTGGGCATGATTTATTCAGTAAAGGCCTGGAACCCACAGATCACCCCATTACTATAACACAATTATAAGTATGATCTTTTGCCGGTTATGCGACTTCAGAGGCTTTCCCACTGACCATGGTAACCCTGGAACAAATATTTAGATGTTCAAAATTCACGCCGAGACATCCAGGCTCGCTGGTGACTAACCCCATGACAGTTACACATTACTGGGCGCATGATTTTGTTCAGTAAAGGTCTGAACCTACAGACTCACCCCCATTACTATAACACTATTATGTGCATGATCTGGCCGGGTTATGTGACTTCTCGCAGGTTTTCCCACTCGACCATAGTAAACCTGGAAGAAATATTGAAGCATTCAAAACCTAAATCCAGACATCCAGGCTCACAGACTAACCCCATAACAGTTATTAAGCAGATTACAGGGCATGATTTTATTCAGTAAAGGCCTGGACCCACAGACTCACCCCATTACTATAACACTATTATGGGCAGCATGATGTTGGCCGGCAATGTGACTTCTCGTATGATTTCATCAACCATGGTAATCAAGAAATATTGACGCATTCAAACCCAACCAGGTTCACAGAGACTAACCTCATAAATATTTTACACATTACTGGGCATGATTTACTCAGTAAAGGCCCTGTATTACAGTTTTCTTTGCTGCCTGGGCCCACAAACTCAATCCATTACTATAACACTTTTTATGGGCATGATCTTGGCAGGGTTAAGCGTGACTTGTCATAGGCTTTCTACTCAAAAACAATGGTAACCCTGAAGAAACTTTTAAGCATTCAAAGCTCACGTCCAGACATCCAAGCACTCAGCCTAACCCCTACAACAGTTACACATTACAGGGCATGAGTTTATTCAGTAAATGACTGGGCTCACAGATCTCACCGCATTACTGTAACAGGCATGATATTGGCCGAGTTATGTGACTTCTCGTAGGTTTTCCCACTCCTAATTACGGTAACCCTGGAAGAAATTTTTAAGCTGCTCAAAACCTAAATCCAGACATCTAAGCTCACAGACTAACCCAATAACAGTAACATTACCGGTCATGATTTTATTCAGTAGCTGCCTGGGCTCACAACCTCACCCCATTATTACAACACTATTATGGGCATGATCTTGGCCGGTTAAGTGTGACTTCTCAGGCTTTTTACCGACCATGAAAATCCTGGAAGAAACTTTTACATTCAGTCATGCCCAGACCTCCAAGCACACAGACTAACCCTTTAACAGTAAACACATTACTGGCATGATTTTTTCAGTAAAGGCCTGGGCCTGTTGTGACTCACTCCATTACTACAACACTATCAGGGCATGGATCTTGGCCGGGTTAAGTGTGACTGCAGGCTTTCCCATTTGACCATGGCAACTCAGAAGAAGTTTGGCCGCTCAAATCCAAGTGCAGGCATCCAGGCGATATTTGCCGGTTTAAGTGCGACTTCTCGGGCGCTAATCCACTCGACCATGGTAACCCTGGAACAAATTTTTAAGCGTTCAAAACCCAGATCCAGACATCCAGGCTCACAGACTAACCCCCATAACAGTGACACATTACTGGGCATGATTTTATTCAGTAAAGCCCTGGGCCACAGACTCACCCCATTACTATAACAGGCTTGATCTTGGACGGTTAAGTGTGACTTCTCGTAGGCTTTCCCACTTGACCATGGTAACCCAGGAAGAAATTTTTAAGGGTTCAAAACCTAAATCCAGACATCCAGGCTCACAGACTAACCCAATAACAGTAACACATTACTGGGCATGATTTTATTCAGTAAAGGCCTGGGCCCACAAACTCACCCCCATTATTACAACACTATTATGGGCATGATCTTGGCCGGTTAAGTGTGACTTCTGTAGGCTTTCTTACTCGACCATGGTAACCCTGGAAGAAACTTTTAAGCGTTCAAAACCTAGATCCAGACATCCAGGCTTACAGACTAACCCCATAACAGTAACACATTACTGGGCATGATTTTATTCAGTAAAGCCCTGGGCCCACAGACTCACCCCATTACTATAACAGGCGTGATCTTGGCCGGGTTAAGTGTGACTTCTCGTAGGCTTTCCCACTCGACCATGGTGACCCTGGAAGAAATATTTGAACGTTCAAAACCTACGTCGAGACATCCAGGCTCACAGACTAACCCCATAACAGTAACACATTACGGGGCATGATTTTATTCAGTAAGGGGCCCTGTATTACAGTTTTCTTTAAGGCCTGGGCCCACAAACTCACCCCATTACTATGACACTTTAATGGGCATGATCTTGGCCGGGTTAAGTGTGACTTCTCGTAGGTTTTTCCACTCGACCATGGTAACCCTGGAAGAAGTTTTTAAGCGTTCAAAACCTACATCCAGGCGATATTGGCCAGTTTAAGTGCGACTTCTCGGACGCTAATCCACTCGACCATGGTAACCCTGGAACAAATATTTGAACGTTGAAAACCTACGTCGAGACATCCAGGCTCATAGACTAACCCCATAAAAGTAACACATTACGGGGCATGATTTTATTCAGTAAAGCCCTGGGCCCACAGACTCACCCCATTACTATAACAGGCATGATCTTGGACGGGTTAAGTGTGACTTCTCTTAGGCTTTCCCACTCGACCATGGTAACCCTGGAAGAAGTTTTTAAGCATTCAAAATCTACGCCCAGACATCCAGGCGATATTGGCCAGTTTAAGTGCGACTTCTCGGGCGCTAATCCACTCACGACCATGGTAACCCTGGAACAAATATTTGAACGTTCAAAACCTACGTCGAGATATCCAGGCTCACAGACTAACCCCATAACAGTAACACATTACGGGGCATGATTTTATTCAGTAAGGACCCTGTATTACAGTTTTCTTTAAGGCCTGGGCCACAAACTCACCCCATTACTATGACACTTTAATGGGCATGATCTTGGCCGGGTTAAGTGTGACTTCTCGTAGGTTTTTCCACTCGACCATGGTGACCCTGGAAGAAATTTTTAAGCGTTCAAAACCTTAGTCCAGACATCTAGGCGCTTCATCCAGGCGATATTTGCCGGTTTAAGTGCGACTTCTCGGACGCTAATCCACTCGACCATGGTAACCCTGGAACAAATTTTTAAGCATTCAAAACCTAGATCCAGACATCCAGGCTCACAGACTAACCCCATAACAGTAACACATTACTGGGCATGATTTTATTCAGTAAAGGCCTGGGCCCACAGACTCACTCCATTACTTTAACACTATTAGGGGCATGATCTTGGCCGGGTTAAGTGTGACTTCTCGTAGGCTTTCCCACTCGACCATGGTAACCCTGGAAGAAAATTTTAAGGGTTCAAAACCTAAATCCAGACATCCAGGCTCACAGACTAACCCCATAACAGTAACACATTACGGGGCATGATTTTATTCAGTTAGGGCCATGTATTACAGTTTTCTTTAAGGCCTGGGCCCACAAACTCACCCCATTATTACAACACTATTATGGGCATGATCTTGGCCGGGTTAAGTGTGACTTCTCGTAGGCTTTCCCACTTGACCATGGTAACCCTGGAAGAAATTTTTAAGGGTTCAAAACCTAAATCCAGACATCCAGGCTCACAGACTAACCCAATAACAGTAACACATTAGTGGGCATGATTTTTTTCAGTAAAGGCCTGGGCCCACAAACTCACCCCATTTTTACAACACTATTATGGGCATGATCTTGGCAGGGTTAAGTGTGACTTCTCGTAGGCTTTCCCACTTGACCATGGTAACCCTGGAACAAATATTTGAGCGTTCAAAACCTACGTCCAGACATCCAAGCTCACAGATTAACCCCATAACAGCTACACATTACTGCGTATGACTTCATTCAGTAAAGGCCTGGGACCAGAAACTCAACCCATTACTATAACACTTTTATCGGCATGATCTTGGCAGGGTTAAGCGTGACTTCTCGTAGGCTTTCTTACCTGACAACGGTAACCCTGTAAGAAACTTTTAAGCATTCAAAGCCTGCGTCCAGACATCCAAGCACACAAACTAAACCCTTAACAGTAACACATTACTTGGCTTGATTTTATTCAGTAAAGTCCTGGGCCAATAGACTCACCCTATTACTATAAAACTTTTATGGGAATGATCTTGGCCGGTTAAGTGTGACTTCTCGTAGGCTTTCCCTCACTCGACCATGGTAACCCTGGAACAAATATTTAGACGCTCAAAACCTACGTCGAGACATCCAGGCTCACAGACTAACCCCATAACAGTTACACATTACTGGGCATAATTTTATTCAGTAAAGGCCTGAACCCACAGACTCACCCCATTACTATAACACTATTATGGGCATGATCTTGGCCGGGTTAAGTGTGACTTCTCGTATGCTTTCCCACTAGACCATGGTAACCCTGGAAGAAATATTGAAGCATTCAATACCTAAATCCAGACATCCAGGTTCACAGACTAACCCCATAACAATTACACATTACTGGGCATGATTTTACTCAATAAAGGCCCTGTATTACAGTTTTCTTTAAGGCCTGGGTCCACAAACTCAATCCATTACTATAACACTTTTTATGGGCATGATCTTGGCAGGGTTAAGCGTGACTTGTTGTAGGCTTTCTTACTCAACAATGGTAACCCTGGAAGAAACTTTTAAGCATTCAAAGCCTACGTCCATTCAAAAGACATCCAAGCACACAGACTAACCCCTTAACAGTAACACATTACTGGGCATGATTTTATTCAGTAAAGGCCTGGGCCCGTAGACTCACTCCATTACTATAACACTATTAGGGGCATGATCTTGGCGGGTTAAGTGTGTGACTTCTCTTAGGCTTTCTCATTCGACCATGGTAACCCTGGAAGAAATATTGAAGCATTCAAAACCTAAATCCTGACATCCAGGCTCACAAACTAACCCCATAACATTTACACATTACTGGGCATGATTTTATTCACTAAAGACCCTGTATTACAGTTTTCTTAAAGGCCTGGGCACACAAACTCACCCCATTACTATGACACTTTCATGGGCATGATCTTGGCGGGTTAAGTGTGACTTCTCGTAGGTTTTCCCACTCGACCATGGTAACCCTGGAAGAAATATTGAAGCATTCAAAACCTAAATCCTGACATCCAGGCTCACAAACTAACCCCATAACATTTACACATTACTGGGCATGATTTTATTCACTAAAGACCCTGTATTACAGTTTTGTTAAAGGCCTGGGCCCACAAACTCACCCCATTATTACGAAACTTTCATGGGCATGATCTTGGCCGGGTTAAGTGTGACTTCTCGTAGGGTTTCCCACTCGACCATGGTAACCCTGGAAGAAATATTGAAGCATTCAAAACCTAAATCCAGACATCCAGGCTCACAGACTAACCCAATAACAGTAACATATTACTGGGCATGATTTTATTCAGTAAAGGCCTGGGCCCAAAACTCACCCCATTACTATGACACTTTCATGGGCATGATCTTGGCCGGGTTAAGTGTGACTTCTCATAGGCTTTCCCACTCAACCATGGTAACCCTGGTAGAAATTTTTAAGGGTTCAAAACCTAAATCCAGACATCCAGGCTCACAGACTAACCCAATAACAGTAACACATTACTGGGCATGATTTTATTCAGTAAAGCCAGGGCCACAAACTCACCCCCATTATTACAACACTATTATGGGCATGATCTTGGCCGGGTTAAGTGTGACTTCTCAGAGGCTTTCTTACTCGACCATGGTAACCCTGGAAGAAACTTTTAAGCATTAAAACCTGCGTCCAGACATCAATCATTTTCAATCAATCATTTTTATTTATATAGCGCTTTTAACAACACAGGTTGCATCAAAGCACTGTACAGTATAATGACAGGGATATATAGTGACGAGAGTGACCAATTTCTTATTAAATGCAGAGACGGTCTCTGTAGTCAATTCAACGATAGTCACTAGAAGTTAAGTGTCCCCAACCAAGCAAGCCAGAGGCGACAGCGGCAAGGAAACAAAACCCCATGCATATAGAATGGAGAAAAAAACCTTGGGAGAAACCAGACTCAGTTGGGGTCAGTTCTCCTCTGACCGGACGCCCAGCACTTAACCTCCAGTTCAATTTTAAACGCAGCTGTGTCAGGTAGTGTAAATGACTTAGTGTGTGTGTGTGTGTGTGCATCAGGATCTGGTGATCTGTCGGCGGCGCATCTAGGTTTTCTGGTCTCTGATGAACATAATCTCTGGGTGCTGATCCACCATCTAGTCTGGATACAAACTGTGAAAACAGATTGAGAAAGAAACAGGACTAATATTAGCGTAGATGCCATTCTTTTTACGATGTCACAAGTACATCGTATTTTAGGAGTAGTGTTCCCGGTTCCAGCAAATCTAAGTAATGCAGCCTAAAAATCCTTTAACGGATTTGAATAATAAAAGGTGTGTTGGTGTGTTATGTGTAGGCTAAGTTAAAAGATGTGTCTTTAATCTAGATTTAAACTGGCAGAGTGTGTCTGCTTCCCGAACAGAGTTAGGGAGATTGTTCCAGAGTTTAGGTGCTAGATAGGAAAATGATCTGCCGCCCGCAGTTGATTTTGATATTCTAGGTATTATCAAATGGCCAGAGTTTTGAGAACGCAGCGGACGTGCAGGACTATAATGTGATAAGAGCTCGCTCAAGTATTGAGGAGCTAAACCATTCAGGGCTTTATAGGTAATTAATAGGATTTTAAAATCTATTCGATGTTTGATAGGGAGCCAGTGCAGTGTTGACAGAACTGGGCTAATGTGATCATACTTCCTAGTTCTAGTAAGGACTCTGGCTGCTGCGTTTTGGACTAGCTGAAGTTTGTTTATTAAGCGTGCAGAACAACCACCCAATAAAGCATTGCAATAATCTAACCTTGAGGTCATAAACGCATGAATTAATATTTCTGCATTAGAGGTTGAAAGCATAGGTCGTAATTTAGATATATTTTTAAGATGGAAAAACGCAGTTTTACAGATGCTAGAAACATGATTTTCAAAGGAAAGATTGCGGTCAAACAGCACACCTAGGTTCCTAACTGATGATGAAGAATTAACAGAGCAGCCATCAAGTGATAGGCTGTGTTCTAGATTATTATATGTGGGGTTTTTAGGTCCAATTATTAGCACCTCTGTTTTTTCAGAATTTAACATTAAGTTACTCATCATCCAGCTTTTATATCGACTATGCATTCTGTTAGATTCTCAATTTGGTGTGTATCACCAGGCTGCGCTGAAATATAGAGCTGAGTATCATCAGCATAGCAGTGAAAGCTAACACCATGACTCCTGATAATATCTCCCAGAGGTAACATGTAAAGGTTGAAAAGTAACGGTCCTAGCACTGAGCCTTGAGGAACTCCATATTTCACTTTTGATCGATATGATACCTCCTCATTTAATGCCACAAACTGATAGCGGTCAGATAGATATGATGTAAACCATGCTAAGGCGCTTCCTCTAATGCCAACATAGTTTTCTAGTCTATCCAAGAGAATGTTGTGATCGATAGTATCGAATGCTGCGCTAAGATCTAATAGCACTAATAACGAGATAAAACCACGATCAGATGATAGAAGCAGGTCATTAGTAACTCTAATGAGAGCAGTCTCAGTACTATGGTACGGTCTAAAACCTGATTGGAAATCCTCACAGACACCATTTTTTCTAAAAAGGAATACAGTTGTGAGGATACTACCTTTTCTAGTATCTTTGACAGAAAAGGAGATTAGAGATTAGTCTGTAATTTACTAAGTCTTTTTGGGATCAAGATGTGGTTTCTTAATGAGAGGTTTAACTACAGCCAGTTTAAAGGTTTTGGGAACATATCCTAATGACAATGATGAATTAATAATGTTCAAAATAGGATCTATGACTTCTGGAAGCAGATCTTTTAATAGTTTAGATGGAATAGGGTCTAACATACATGTTGCTGGTTTAGATGATTTAACAAGTTTGTACAAGTCTTCTTCTCCTATAATAGAGAAAGAGTGTAATTTTTCCTTAGGGGATCTAAAGCTCATTATCTGATGTGAAACTGTAGTTGACGGCTGCATAGTTACAATTTTATCTCTGATGGTATCAATCTTAGAAGTAAAGAAATTCATGAACTCATTGCAGCTATACTCTTGGGGCATATTAGCACCTGCTGATGCTTTATTTTTTGTTAATTTAGTCACTGTACTGAATAAATACCGGGGGTTGTGTTTGTTTTCTTCTAAAAGGGATGAAAAATAATCAGATCTTGCTATTTTTAATGCTTTTCTGTATGACAGCATACTCTCCCGCCAGGCAATACGAAATACTTCTAATTTGGTTTTTCTCCACCTGCGCTCCATTTTCCGGGCTGCTCTCTTTAGGTGCGTGTGTTGTCATTATACCATGGAGTCAGATTGTTTTCTTTATCTTTTTAAGTGCAAAGGAGCAACTGTATCTAAAGTGCTAGAAAAAAGAGAGTGCATAGTTTCTGTTACATCATCAAGTTTTTGCATCGTATTGGATGAACTAAGGAATTGAGATAAGTCAGGAAGGTTATTTAGAAAGCTTTCTTTTGTGGTGGAAGTGATGGTTCTACCATACTTGTAATAAGGTGCAGAGTTTACAGGTTTAACTATACAGAGTTCACACAAGACTAGATAGTGATCTGAAATGTCATCACTTTGCTGCAGTACTTCAACCATTTTAACATCTATTCCATGTGACAGTATTAGATCTAGAGTATGATTTTGACAATGAGTAGGTCCAGAGACGTGTTGTCTAACCCCAATGGAGTTTAAAATGTCTAAGAAAGCTGATCCTAATGAGTCTTTTTCATTATCAACATGGATATTAAAATCGCCAACAATTAAGACTTTATCTCTGCGCCAGTACTAACTCAGTTAGAAAATCAGCAAATTCTTTAATGAAATCTGTGCTGTGTCCTGGTGGCCTGTATACAGTAGCCAGTACAAACATGACAGAAGATTTATCACTAGCACATGATTCTGTAGATAATGTTATATGCAGCACCAAAACTTCAAATGAGTTATATTTAAAGCCTGCCCTCTGAGAAGTACTAAGAATATTGTTATAAATTGTAGCAACACCTCCCCTCTACCTTTTAAACGTGGCTCATTTTTATAGAAATAATTTTGGGGGTAGATTCATTTAGAGTAATATAATCATCTGGTTTTAGCCAGGTTTCTGTCAAACAAAGCAAATCTAGCTTCTGATCATTGATCAAATCATATACATAAAGTGCTTTTGTGGAAAGTGATCTAATATTTAGCGAGCCAAGTTTTATCGTTTGCTTATTTGAATTATAGGTAGTTTTAATTTGTTGGACATTAATTAAATTATTGCTTTTGATTAGGTTTGGACGTTCTCTGCATATTCTAATTCGGGAACAGACACAGTCTCTATAGTGTGATATCTAGGTGAAAGAGTCTCTATGTGCTGAGAATTAACTGCCTTCTGTGACGTGAGGCAGCTAGCAGACGGTCGGTTTAGCCGGTCTGTCTGCTTCCTGACCTGGGCACTAGTTGGTCATGTTGGAGCTATAAGACTATATGCCATATTTCTAGATAGAAGAGCGGCACCACCCCAAGAGGGGTGAAGACCATCTCTTTTCAACAGGTCAGGTCTGCCCCAGAAACTCATCCAATTGTCTATAAAGCCTATGTTGTTCTGCGGGCACCACTTAGACATCCAGCCATTGAGACCCAGCAATCTGCTGTGAATCTCATCACCCCGGTAAGCAGGAGGGGACCAGAGCAGATTACATTGTCCGACATCGTGCTTGCAAATTCACACACCTCTTTAATATTATTTTTAGTGATCTCCGACTGGCGGTCGAACATCATTAGCGCCGACGTGAATAACAATCTTACGAAATTTACGTTTAGCATTAGCCAGCACTTTTAAATTTGACAAGATGTCAGACGCTCTGGCTCCCGGTAAGCATTGGACTATGGTGGCTGGTGTCTCTATTTTCACGTTCCGCATAATAGAATCGCCAATTACTAGGGCACTTTGATCAGGTTTCTCAGTGGGTGCGCCACTGAGTGGGGAGAACCTGTTTGATGTTCTGATCGGAACGGATGAGCGGTGTTTTGACCCGCGACTAGCCCGCCTCACGGTCACCCAATTGCCCTGCTGCACGGGCTCTGAAGCTGGAACCGAACAATGTACATGATTCACTGTACTAGTCGCATCCAAAGCAGTATCTACAGCCCTCGCATTCTTACTGTCCTCAATTAAAGTTTGGATACGTGTCTCTAATTCTAAAACCTTCTCTGTCAGCCTAGCTATTTCCCTGCATTTATCACACGTGAATCCCTGATCGCTAACAGAGAAGGACAAGCTATACATGTGACAGACAGTGCAAGTGACGATGCAGGGAGAAGCCATTTACTCACCGTAAGGATTCACTTACCACTCTTGTTTTGATGAGCTTGTGAAAATGGAGCGAACGAGCGCGAGGAACAAATGAACAGGAGCGGGGGAAAAAAGCCCACAATCGGCGCGAAAACGCGGGTGGGAGCGAAAGTGAATCGGCTAACGAGTACTAACTCACCGCCGAGTTTTAGATTAAAGCGAACGAACTAACAGCAGTCTAATTAGTTAGATTAATTTAATAGTATCAACGATATGTACACAGTTAAATTATATTTGATCGTTAGAGAAGAGGTGATAAATTGAAAAGCGAAGCTACACGCAGCTACAAACAAACCAACCTCTCAGCAGACAGGAGCAATCGAGCCTCAGCAGCAGACATCCAAGCACACAGACTATCCCCTTAACAGTAACACAATACTGGGCATGATTTTATTCAGTAAAGGCCTGGGCCCGCAGACTCACTCCATTACTATAACACTATTAGAGGCATGATCTTGGCCGGGTTAAGTGTGACTTCTCGTAGGCTTTCCCATTCGACCATGGTAACCCTGGAAGAAATTTTTAAGGGTTCAAAACCTAAATCCAGACATCCAGGCTCACAGACTAACCCAATAACAGTAACACATTAGTGGGCATGATTTTTTTCAGTAAAGGCCTGGGCCCACAAACTCACCCCATTTTTACAACACTATTATGGGCATGATCTTGGCAGGGTTAAGTGTGACTTCTCGTAGGCTTTCCCACTTGACCATGGTAACCCTGGAACAAATATTTGAGCGCTCAAAACCTACGTCCAGACATCCAAGCTCACAGATTAACCCCATAACAGCTACACATTACTGCGTATGACTTCATTCAGTAAAGGCCTGGGACCAGAAACTCAACCCATTACTATAACACTTTTATCGGCATGATCTTGGCAGGGTTAAGCGTGACTTCTCGTAGGCTTTCTTACCTGACAACGTAAACCCTGGAAGAAACTTTTAAGCATTCAAAGCCTGCGTCCAGACATCCAAGCACACAAACTAAACCCTTAACAGTAACACATTACTTGGCTTGATTTTATTCAGTAAAGTCCTGGGCCAATAGACTCACCCTATTACTATAAAACTTTTATGGGAATGATCTTGGCCGGTTAAGTGTGACTTCTCGTTGGCTTTCCCACTCGACCATGGTAACCCTGGAACAAATATTTAGACGCTCAAAACCTACGTCGAGACATCCAGGCTCACAGACTAACCCCATAACAGTTACACATTACTGGGCATGATTTTATTCAGTAAAGGCCTGAACCCACAGACTCACCCCATTACTATAACACTATTATGGGCATGATCTTGGCCGGGTTAAGTGTGACTTCTCGTATGCTTTCCCACTAGACCATGGTAACCCTGGAAGAAATATTGAAGCATTCAATACCTAAATCCAGACATCCAGGTTCACAGACTAACCCCATAACAATTACACATTACTGGGCATGATTTTACTCAATAAAGGCCCTGTATTACAGTTTTCTTTAGGGCCTGGGTCCACAAACTCAATCCATTACTATAACACTTTTATGGGAATGATCTTGGCAGGGTTAAGCGTGACTTGTTGTAGGCTTTCTTACTCAACAATGGTAACCCTGGAAGAAACTTTTAAGCATTCAAAGCCTACGTCCATTCAAAAGACATCCAAGCACACAGACTAACCCCTTAACAGTAACACATTACTGGGCATGATTTTATTCAGTAAAGGCCTGGGCCCGTAGACTCACTCCATTACTATAACACTATTAGGGGCATGATCTTGGCCGGGTTAAGTGTGACTTCTCTTAGGCTTTCTCATTCGACCATGGTAACCCTGGAAGAAATATTGAAGCATTCAAAACCTAAATCCTGACATCCGGGCTCACAAACTAACCCCATAACATTTACACATTACTGGGCATGATTTTATTCACTAAAGACCCTGTATTACAGTTTTGTTAAAGGCCTGGGCCCACAAACTCACCCCATTATTACGAAACTTTACGGGGCATGATCTTGGCCGGGTTAAGTGTGACTTCTCGTAGGCTTTCCCACTCAACCATGGTAACCCTGGAAGAAATATTGAAGCATTCAAAACCTAAATCCAGACATCCAGGCTCACAGACTAACCCAATAACAGTAACATATTACTGGGCATGATTTTATTCAGTAAAGGCCTGGGCCCAAAAACTCACCCCATTACTATGACACTTTCATGGGCATGATCTTGGCCGGGTTAAGTGTGACTTCTCGTAGGCTTTCCCACTCAACCATGGTAACCCTGGTAGAAATTTTTAAGGGTTCAAAACCTAAATCCAGACATCCAGGCTCACAGACTAACCCAATAACAGTAACACATTACTGGGCATGATTTTATTCAGTAAAAGCCAGGGCCACAAACTCACCCCATTATTACAACACTATTAGGGGCATGATCTTGGCCGGGTTAAGTGTGACTTCTCGTAGGCTTTCTTACTCGACCATGGTAACCCTGGAAGAAACTTTTAAGCATTAAAAACCTGCGTCCAGACATCCAAGCACACAGACTATCCCCTTAACAGTAACACAATACTGGGCATGATTTTATTCAGTAAAGGCCTGGGCCCGCAGACTCACTCCATTACTATAACACTATTAGAGGCATGATCTTGGCCGGGTTAAGTGTGACTTCTCGTAGGCGTTCCCATTCGACCATGGTAACCCTGGAAGAAGTTTTTAAGCGTTCAAAAAAAGTCCAGACATCCAGGCGATATTTGCCGGTTTAAGTGCGACTTCTCGGACGCTAATCCAGTCGACCATGGTAACCCTGGAACAAATATTTGAACGTTTAAAACCTACGTCGAGACATCCAGGCTCACAGACTAACCCCATAACAGTAACACATTACGGGGCATGATTTTATTCAGTAAAGGCCCTGTATTACAGTTGTCTTTAAGGCCTGGGCCCACAAACTCACCCCATTACTATGATACTTTAATGGGCATGATCTTGGCCGGGTTAAGTGTGACTTCTCGTAGGTTTTTCCACTCGACCATGGTGACCCTGAAAGAAATTTTTAAGCGTCCAAAACCTAAGTCCAGACATCTAGGCTCTTCATCCAGGCGATATTTGCCGGTTTAAGTGCGACTTCTCGGACGCTAATCCACTCGACCATGGTAACCCTGGAACAAATTTTTAAGCTGCTCAAAACCTAGATCCAGAAATCCAGGCTCACAGACTAACCCCATAACAGTAACACATTACTGGGCATGATTTTATTCAGTAAAGGCCTGGGACCAGAAACTCAACCCATTACTATAACACTTTTTTGGGCATGATCTTGGCAGGGTTAAGCGTGACTTCTCGTAGGCTTTCTTACTCGACAATGGTAACCCTGGAAGAAACTTTTGAAGCAATCAAAGCCTACGTCCAGAAATCCAAGCACACAGACTAACCCCTTAACAGTAACACATTACTGGGCATGATTTTATTAGGTAAAGGCCTGGGCCAACAGATTCACCCCATTACTATAAAACTTTTATGGGAATGATCTTGGCCGGTTAAGTGTGACTTCTCGTAGGCTTTCCCACTCGACCATGGTAACCCTGGAAGTAGTTTTTGCCGCTCAAAACCTACGTCCAGACACCCAGGATCACAGACTAATCCCATAACAATAACACATTACTGGGCATGATTTTATTCAGTAAAGGCCTGAACCCACAGACTCACCCCATTACTATAACACAATTATGGGCATGATCTTTGCCGGGTTAAGTGCGACTTCTCGTAGGCTTTCCCACTCGACCATGGTAACCCTGGAACAAATATTTAGATGTTCAAAATCTACGTCGAGACATCCAGGCTCACAGACTAACCCCATAACAGTTACACATTACTGGGCATGATTTTATTCAGTAAAGGCCTGAACCCACAGACTCACCCCATTACTATAACACTATTATGTGCATGATCTTGGCCGGGTTATGTGTGACTTCTCGTAGGTTTTCCCACTCGACCATAGTAAACCTGGAAGAAATATTGAAGCATTCAAAACCTAAATCCAGACATCCAGGCTCACAGACTAACCCCATAACAGTTACAGATTACAGGGCATGATTTTATTCAGTAAAGGCCTGGACCCACAGACTCACCCCATTACTATAACACTATTATGGGCATGATGTTGGCCGGGTTAAATGTGACTTCTCGTATGATTTCCCACTCAACCATGGTAACCCTGGAAGAAATATTGACGCATTCAAAACCTAAATCCAGGTTCACAGACTAACCTCATAACATTTACACATTACTGGGCATGAATTTACTCAGTGAAGGCCCTGTATTACAGTTTTCTTTAAGGCCTGGGCCCACAAACTCAATCCATTACTATAACACTTTTATGGGCATGATCTTGGCAGGGTTAAGCGTGACTTGTCATAGGCTTTCTTACTCAACAATGGTAACCCTGGAAGAAACTTTTAAGCATTCAAAGCCTACGTCCAGACATCCAAGCACTCAGCCTAACACCTTAACAGTAACACATTACTGGGCATGATTTTATTCAGTAAAGGCCTGAGCCCACAGACTCACCCCATTGCTATTACACTATTATGGGCATGATCTTGGCCGGGTTAAGTGTGACTTCTCGTAGGTTTTCCCACTCGACCATGGTAACCCTGGAAGAAATATTGAAGCATTCAAAACCTAAGTCCAGACATCCAGGTTCACAGACTAACCCCATAACAGTTACACATTACAGGGCATGAGTTTATTCAGTAAAGGACTGGGCCCACAGACTCACCGCATTACTGTAACAGGCATGATATTGGCCGGGTTAAGTGTGACTTCTCGTAGGCTTTTCCACTCGACCATGGTAACCCTGGAAGAAATTTTTGCTGCTCAAAACCTAAATCCAGACATCTAAGCTCACAGACTAACCCAATAACAGTAACACATTACCGGTCATGATTTTATTCAGTAAAGGCCTGGGCCCACAAACTCACCCCATTATTACAACACTATTATGGGCATGATCTTGGCCGGGTTAAGTGTGACTTCTCGTAGGCTTTTTTACTCGACCATGGTAACCCTGGAAGAAACTTTTAAGCATTCAAAGCCTACGTCCAGACCTCCAAGCACACAGACTAACCCTTTAACAGTAAACACATTACTGGGCATGATTTTTTTCAGTAAAGGCCTGGGCCCACAGACTCACTCCATTACTACAACACTATCAGGGGCATGATCTTGGCCGGGTTAAGTGTGACTTCTCGTAGGCTTTCCCATTTGACCATGGTAACCTTAGAAGAAGTTTTTAAGCGTTCAAATCCTAAGTGCAGGCATTCAGGCGATATTGGCCGGTTTAAGTGCGACTTCTCGGACGCTAATCCACTCGACCATGGTAACCCTGGAACAAATTTTAAAGCGTTCAAAACCTAGATCCAGACATCCAGGCTCACAGACTAACCCCATAACAGTAACACATTACTGGGCATGATTTTATTCAGTAAAGCCCTGGGCCCACAGACTCACCCCATTACTATAACAGGCGTGATCTTGGCCGGGTTAAGTGTGACTTCTCGTAGGCTTTCCCACTCGACCATGGTAACCCTGGAAGAAGTTTTTAAGCGTTCAAAACCTACACCCAGACATCCAGGCGATATTGCCCAGTTTAAGTGACTTCTCGGACGCTAATCCACTCGACCATGGTAACCCTGGAACAAATATTTGAACGCTCAAAACCTACGCCGAGACATCCAGGCTCACAGACTAACCCCATAACAGTAACACATTACGGGCATGATTTTATTCAGTAAGGGCCCTGTATTACAGTTTTCTTTAAGGCCTGGGCCCACAAACTCACCCCATTACTATGACACTTCAATGGGCATGATCTTGGCCGGGTTAAGTGTGACTTCTCGTAGGTTTTTCCACTCGACCATGGTGACCCTGAAAGAAATTTTTGCTGCTCAAAACCTAAGTCCAGACATCTAGGCGCTTCATCCAGGCGATATTTGTCGGTTTTTAAGCTTTCAAAACCTAGATCCAGACATCCAGGCTCACAGACTAACCCCATAACAGTAACACATTACTGGGCATGATTTTATTCAGTAAAGCCCTGGGCCCACAGACTCACCCCATTACTATAACAGGCATGATCTTGGACGGGTTAAGTGTGACTTCTCGTGAGGCTTTCCCACTTGACCATGGTAACCCTGGAAGAAATTTTTAAGGGTTTAAAACCTAAATCCAGACATCCAGGCTCACAGACTAACCCAATAACAGCAACACATTCCTGGGCATGATTTTATTCAGTAAAGGCCTGGGCCCACAAACTCACCCCATTATTACAACACTATTATGGGCATGATCTTGGCCGGGTTAAGTGTGACTTCTCGTAGGCTTTCTTACTCGACCATGGTAACCCTGGAAAAAATTTTTAAGCGCTCAAAACCTAAGTCCAGACATCTAGGCGCTTCATCCAGGCGATATTTGCCGGTTTAAGTGCGACTTCTCGGACGCTAATCCACTCGACCATGGTAACCCTAGAAGAAATTTTTAAGGGTTCAAAACCTAAATCCAGACATCCAGGCTCACAGACTAACCCAATAACAGTAACACATTAGTGGGCATGATTTTAGTCAGTAAAGGCCTGGGCCCACAAACTCACCCCATTATTACAACACTATTATGGGCATGATCTTGGCCTGGTTAAGTGTGACTTCTCGTAGGCTTTCCCACTTGACCATGGTAACCCTGGAAGAAATTTTTAAGGGTTCAAAACCTAAATCCAGACATCCAGGCTCACAGACTAACCCAGTAACAGTAACACAATACTTGGCATGATTTTATTCAGTAAAGGCCTGGGCCCACAAACTCACCCCATTATTACAACACTATTATGGGCATGATCTTGGCCGGGTTAAGTGTGACTTCTCGTAGGCTTTCTTACTCGACCATGGTAACCCTGGAAGAAACTTTTAAGCATTAAAACCCAAGGTCCAGACATCCAAGCACACAGACTAACCCCTTAACAGTAACACATTACTGGGCATGATTTTATTCAGTAAAGGCCTGGGCCCACAGACTCACCCCATTATTATAACACTATTATGGGCATGATCTTGGCCGGGTTAAGTGTGAATTCTCGTATGCATTCACACTCGACCATGGTGACCCTGGAAGAAATATTGAAGCATTCAAAACCTAAATCAAGACATCCAGGCTCACAGACTAACCCCATAACAGTTACACATTACTGGGCATGATTTTATTCACTAAAGGCCCTGTATTACAGTTTTCTTTAAGTCCTGGGCCCACAAACTCACCCCATTACTATGACACTTTCATGGGCATGATCTTGGCCGGTTTAAGTGTGACTTCATGTAGGTTTTCCCACTCGATCATGGTAACCCTGGAAGAAATATTGAAGCATTCAAAACCTAAATCCAGAAATCCAGGCTCACAGACTAACCCCAAAACAGTTACACATTACTGGGCATGATTTTATTCAGTAAAGGCCTGGGCCCACAGACGCAACCCATTACTATAACAGGCGTGATCTTGGCCGGGTTAAGTGTGACTTCTCGTAGGATTTCCTACTCAACCATGTTAACCCTGGAAGAAGTTTTTAAGCGTTCAAAAAAAGTCCAGACATCCAGGCGATATTGGCCGGTTTAAGTGCGACTTCTCGTAGGCTTTCCCATTCAACCATGGTAACCCTGGAAGAAGTTTTTAAGCGTTCAAAAAAAGTCCAGACATCCAGGCGATATTGGCCGGTTTAAGTGCGACTTCTCGGACGCTAACCCACTCGACCATGGTAACCCTGGAACAAATATTTGAAAGTTCAAAACCTACGTCCAGACATCCAGGCTCACAGACTAACCCCATAACAATAACACATAAGTAGGCATGATTTTATTCAGTAAAGGCCCTGTATTACAGTTTCCTTTAAGGCATTGTCCCACAAACTCACCCCATTACTATACTACTTTCATGGGCATGATCTTGGCCGGGATAAGCGTGACTTCTCATAGGCTTTCCCACTCGACCATGGTAACCCTGGAAGAAGTTTTTAAGCATTCAAAACCTAAGTCCAGACATCCAGGCGATATTGGCCGTTTTAAGTGCGACTTTTCGAACGCTAATCCAATCAACCGTGGTAACCCTGGAACAAATATTTGAACGTTCAAAACCTGTGTCCAGACATCCAGGCTCACAGACTAACCCCATAACAATAACAAATTACTGGACATGATTTTATTCAGTAAAGGCCCTGTATTAAAGTTTTCTTTAAGGCATGGGCTCACAAACCCACCCCATTAATATAATACTTTCATGGGCATGATCTTGGCCGGGTTAAGCGTGACTTCTCGTAGGTTTTCCCACTCGACCTTGGTAACCCTGGAAGAAATATTGAAGCATTCAAAACCTAAATCCAGACATCCAGGCTCACAGACTAACCCCATTACAGTAACACATTACTGGGCATGATTTTATTCACTAAAGGCCCTGTATTACACTTTTCTTTAAGGCCTGGGCCCACAAACTCACCCCATTATTATGACACTTTCATGGGCATGATCTTGGCCGGGTTAAGTGTGACTTCTCGTAGGTTTTCCCACTCGACCATGGTAACCCTGGAAGAAATATTGAAGCATTCAAAACCTAAATCCAGAAATCCAGGCTCACAGACTAACCCCAAAACAGTTACACATTACTGGGCATGATTTTATTCAGTAAAGGCCTGGGCCCACAGACTCACCCCATTACTATAACACTATTATTGGCATGATCTTGGCCGGTTAAGTGTGATTTCTCGTATGCATTCCCACTTAGACCATGGTACCCTGGAAGAAATATTGAAGCATTCAAAACCTAAATCCAGACATCCAGGCTCACAGACTAACCCCATTACAGTTACACATTACTGCGTATGACTTTATTCAGTAAAGGCCTGGGACCAGAAACTCAACCCATTACTATAACATTTTCATGGGCATGATCTTGGCCGGGTTAAGCGGGACTTCTCGTAGGTTTTCCCACTCGACCATGGTAACCCTGGAACAAATATTGAAGCATTCAAAACCTAAATCCAGACATCCAGGCTCACAGACTAACCCCATAACAGTAACACATTACTGGGCATGATTTTATTCAGTAAAGGTCTGGGCCCACAGACGCACCCCATTACAATAACAGGCGTGATCTTGGCCGGGTTAAGTGTGACTTCTCGTGAGGCTTTTACTCGACCATGGTAACCCTGGAAGAAACTTTTAAGCATTCAAAACCTACGTCCAGACATCCAAACACACAAACTAACCCCTTAAGAGTAACACATTACTGGGCATGATTTTATTCAGTGAAGGCCTGGGCCCGCAGACTCACTCCATTACTATAACACTATTAGGGGCATGATCTTGGCCGGATTTAGTGTGACTTCTCGTAGGCTTTCCCATTTGACCATGGTAACCCTGGAAGAAGTTTTTAAGCGTTCAAAACCTAAGTCCAGACATCCAGGCGATATTGGCCGGTTTAAGTGCGACTTCTCGGTCGCTAATCCACTCGACCATGGTAACCCAGGAACAAATATTTGAACGTTCAAAACCTACATCCAGACATCCAGGCTCACAGACTAACCCCATAACAATAACACATTACTGGGCATGATTTTATTCAGTAAAGGCCCTGTATTACAGTTTTCTTTAAGGCATGGGCCCACAAACTCACCCCATTACTATAATACTTTCATGGGCATGATCTTGGCCGGGTTAACTGTGACTTCTTGTAGGTTTTCCCACTCGACCATGGTAACCCTGGAAGAAATATTGAAGCATTCAAAACCTAAATCCAGACATCCAGGCTCACAGACTAACCCCATAACAATAACACATTACTGGGCATGATTTTACTCAATAAAGGCCCTGTATTACAGTTTTCTTTAAGACCTGGGCCTACAAACTCAACCCATTACTATAACACTTTTATGGGCATGATCTTGGCAGGGTTAAGCGTGACTTGTCGTAGGCTTTCTTACTCAACAATGGTAACCCTGGAAGAAACTTTTAAGCATTCAAAGCCTACGTCCAGACATCCAAGCACACAGACTAACCCCATAACAATAACACATTACTGGGCATGATTTTATTCAGTAAAGGCCCTGTATTACAGTTTTCTTTAAGGCATGGGCCCACAAACTCACCCCATTACTATAATACTTTCATGGGCATGATCTTCGCCGGGTTAAGTGTGACTTCTCGTAGGTTTTCCCACTCGACCATGGTAAGCCTGGAAGAAATTTTTAAGCGTTCAAAACCTAAATCCAGACATCCAGGCTCACAGACTAACCCAATAACAGTAACATCTTACTGGGCATGATTTTATTCAGTAAAGGCCTGGGCCCACAAACTCACCCCATTACTATGAGACTTTCATGGGCATGATCTTGGCTGGGGTAAGTGTGACTTCTCGTAGGTTTTCCCACTCGACCATGGTAACCCTGGAAGATGTTTTTAAGCGTTCAAAACCTACGCCCAGACATCCAGGCGATATTGGCCAGTTTAGGTGCGACTTCTCGGTCGCTAATCCACTCGACCATGGTAACCCTGGAAGACGTTTTTAAGCGTTCAAAACCTACGCCCAGACATCCAGGCGATATTGGCCAGTTTAAGTGCGACTTCTCGGACGCTAATCCACTCGACCCTGGTAACCCTGGAACAAATATTTGAACGTTCAAAACCTACGTCGAGACATCCAGGCTCACAGACTAACCCAATAACAGTAACATCTTACTGGGCATGATTTTATTCAGTAAAGGCCTGGGCCCACAAACTCACCCCATTACTATGACACTTTCATGGGCATGATCTTGGCTGGGGTAAGTGTGACTTCTCGTAGGCTTTCCCACTCGACCATGGTAACCCTGGAAGAAGGTTTTAAGCGTTCAAAACCTACGCCCAGACATCCAGGCGATATTGGCCAGTTTAGGTGCGACTTCTCGGTCGCTAATCCACTCGACCATGGTAACCCTGGAAGACGTTTTTAAGCGTTCAAAACCTACGCCCAGACATCCAGGCGATATTGGCCAGTTTAAGTGCGACTTCTCGGACGCTAATCCACTCGACCATGGTAACCCTGGAACAAATATTTGCACGTTCAAAACCTACGTCGAGACATTCAGGCTCACAGACTAACCCAATAACAGTAACATCTTACTGGGCATGATTTTATTCAGTAAAGGCCTGGGCCCACAAACTCACTCCATTACTATGACACTTTCATGGGCATGATCTTGGCTGGGATAAGTGTGACTTCTCGTAGGCTTTCCCACTCGACCATGGTAACCCTGGAAGAAGTTTTTAAGCGTTCAAAACCTACGCCCAGACATCCAGGCGATATTGGCCAGTTTAAGTGCGACTTCTCGGACGCTAATCCACTCGACCATGGTAACCCTGGAACAAATTTTTAAGCGTTCAAAACCTAGATCCAGAAATCCAGGCTCACAGACTAACCCCATAACAGTAACACATTACTGGGCATGATTTTATTCAGTAAAGGCCTGGGCCCACAGACTCACTGCATTACTTTAACACTATTAGGGGCATGATCTTGGCCGGGTTAAGTGTGACTTCTCGTAGGCTTTCCCACTCGACCATGGTAACCCTGGAAGAAGTTTTTAAGCGTTCAAAACCTACACCCAGACATCCAGGCGATATTGGCCAGTTTAAGTGCGACTTCTCGGACGCTAATCCACTCGACCATGGTAACCCTGGAACAAATATTTGAACGTTCAAAACCTACGTCGAGACATCCAGGCTCACAGACTAACCCCATAACAGTAACACATTACGGGGCATGATTTTATTCAGTAAGGGCCCTGTATTACAGTTTTGCTTTAAGGCCTGGGCCCACAAACTCACCCGATTACTATGACACTTTAATGGGCATGATCTTGGCCGGGTTAAGTGTAACTTCTCATAGGTTTTTCTCGACCATGGTGACCCTGGAAGAAATTTTTAAGCATTCAAAACCTAAGTCCAGACATCTAGGCGCTTCATCCAGGCGATATTTGCCGGTTTAAGTGCGACTTCTCGGACGCTAATCCACTCGACCATGGTAACCCTGGAACAAATTTTTAAGCGTTCAAAACCTAGATCCAGACATCCAGGCTCACAGACTAACCCCATAACAGTAACACATTACTGGGTATGATTTTATTCAGTAACGCCCTGGGCCCACAGACTCACCCCATTACTATAACAGGCATGATCTTGGACGGGTTAAGTGTGACTTCTCGTAGGCTTTCCCACTTGACCATGGTAACCCTGGAAGAAATTTTTAAGGGTTTAAAACCTAAATCCAGACATCCAGGCTCACAGACTAACCCAACAACAGTAACACATTACTGGGCATGATTTTAATCAGTAAAGGCCTGGGCCCATAAACTCACCCCATTATTACAACACTATTATGGGCATGATCTTGGCGGGGTTAAGTGTGACTTCTCGTAGGCTTTCTTACTCGACCATGGTAACCCTGGCAGAAACTTTTAAGCGTTCAAAACCTAGATCCAGACATCTAGGCCCACAGTCTAACCCCATAACAGTAACACCATACTGGGCATGATTTTATTCAGTAAAGCCCTGGGCCCACAGACTCACCCCATTACTATAACAGGTGTGATCTTGGCCGGGTTAAGTGTGACTTCTCGTAGGCTTTCCCACTCGACCATGGTAACCCTGGAAGAAGTTTTTAAGCGTTCAAAACCTACGCCCAGACATCCAGGCGATATTGGCCAGTTTAAGTGCGACTTCTCGGACGCTAATCCACTCGACCATGGTAACCCTGGAACAAATATTTGAACGTTCAAAACCTACGTCGAGACATCCAGGCTCACAGACTAACCCCATAACAGTAACACATTACGGGGCATGATTTTATTCAGTAAGGGCCCTGTATTACAGTTTTCTTTAAGGCCTGGGCCCACAAACTCACCCCATTACTATGACACTTTAATGAGCATGATCTTGGCGGGTTAAGTGTGACTTCTCGTAGGTTTTTCCACTCGACCATGGTGACCCTGGAAGAAATTTTTAAGCGTTCAAAACCTAAGTCCAGACATCTAGGCGCTTCATCCAGGCGATATTTGCCGTTTAAGTGCGACTTCTCGGACGCTAATCCACTCGACCATGGTAATCCTGGAACAAATTTTTAAGCGTTCAAAACCTAGATCCAGACATCCAGGCTCACAGACTAACCCCATAACAGTAACACATTACTGGGCATGATTTTATTCAGTAAAGGCCTGGGCCCACAGACTCACTGCATTACTTTAACACTATTAGGGGCATGATCTTGGCCGGGTTAGGTTTGACTTCTCGTAGGCTTTCCCACTCGACCATAGTAACCCTGGAACAAGTTTTTAAGCGTTCAAAACCTACACCCAGACATCCAGGCGATATTGGCCAGTTTAAGAGCGACTTCTCGGACGCTAATCCACTCGACCATGGTAACCCTGGAACAAATATTTGAACGTTCAAAACCTACGTCGAGACATCCAGGCTCACAGACTAACCCCATAACAGTAACACATTACGGGGCATGATTTTATTCAGTAAGGGCCCTGTATTACAGTTTTCTTTAAGGCCTGGGCCCACAAACTCACCCCATTACTATGACACTTTAATGGGCATGATCTTGGCCGGGTTAAGTGTGACTTCTCGTAGGTTTTTCCACTCGACCATGGTGACCCTGGAAGAAATTTTTAAGCGTTCAAAACCTAAGTCCAGACATCTAGGCGCTTTATCCAGGCGATATTTGCCGGTTTAATTGCGACTTCTCGGGCGCTAATCCACTCGACCATGGTAACCCTGGAACAAATTTTTAAGCGTTCAAAACCTAGATCCAGACATCCAGGCTCACAGACTAACCCCATAACAGTAACACATTACTGGGCATGATTTTATTCAGTAAAGCCCTGGGCCCACAGACTGACCCCATTACTATAACAGGCATGATCTTGGACGGGTTAAGTGTGACTTCTCGTAGGCTTTCCCACTTGACCATGGTAACCCTGGAAGAAATTTTTAAGGGTTTAAAACCTAAATCCAGACATCCAGGCTCACAGACTAACCCAATAACAGTAACACATTACTGGGCATGTTTTTATTCAGTAAAGGCCTGGGCCCACAAACTCACCCCATTATTACAACACTATTATGGGCATGATCTTGGCCGGGTTAAGTGTGACTTCTCGTAGGCTTTCTTACTCGACCATGGTAATCCTGGAAGAAACTTTTAAGCGTTCACAACCTAGATCCAGACATCCAGGCTTACAGACTAACCCCATAACAGTAACACATTACTGGGCATGATTTTATTCAGTAAAGCCCTGGGCCCACAGACTCACCCCATTACTATAACAGGCGTGATCTTGGCGGGTTAAGTGTGACTTCTCGTGCACGCTTTCCCACTCGACCATGGTAACCTCGGAAGAAGTTTTTAAGCGTTCAAAACCTACGCCCAGACATCCAGGCGATATTGGCCAGTTTAAGTGCGACTTCTCGGACGCTAATCCACTCGACCATGGTAACCCTGGAACAAATATTTGAACGTTCAAAACCTACGTCGAGACATCCAGGCTCACAGACTAACCCCATAACAGTAACACATTACGGGGCATGATTTTATTCAGTAAGGGCCCTGTATTACAGTTTTCTTTAAGGCCTGGGCCCACAAACTCACCCCATGACACTTTAATGGGCATGATCTTGGCCGGGTTAAGTGTGACTTCTCGTAGGCTTTCACACTCGACCATGGTAACCCTGGAAGAAATATTGAAGCGTTCAAAACCTAAATCAAGACATCCAGGCTCACAGACTAACCCCATTACAGTTACACATTACTGCGTATGACTTTATTCAGTAAAGGCCTGGGACCAGAAACTCAACCCATTACTATAACATTTTCATGGGCATGATCTTGGCCGGGTTAAGCGGGACTTCTCGTAGGTTTTCCCACTCGACCATGGTAACTCTGGAACAAATATTGAAGCATTCAAAACCTAAATCCAGACATCAAGGCTCACAGACTAACCCCATTACAATAACACATTACTGGGCATGATTTTATTCAGTAAAGGCCTGGGCCCAGAGACGCACCCCATTACTATATTAGGCGTGATCTTGGCGGGTTAAGTGTGTCTTCTCGTAGGCTTTTTACTCGACCATGGTAACCCTGGCAGAAACTTTTAAGCATTCAAAACCTACGTCCAGACATCCAAACACACAAACTAACCCCTTAAGAGTAACACATTACTGGGCATGATTTTATTCAGTGAAGGCCTGGGCCCGCAGACTCACTCCATTACTATAACACTATTAGGGGCATGATCTTGGCCGGATTAAGTGTGACTTCTCGTAGGCTTTCCCATTTGACCATGGTAACCCTGGAAGAAGTTTTTAAGCGTTCAAAACCTAAGTCCAGACATCCAGGCGATAATGGCCGGTTTAAGTGCGACTTCTCGGACGCTAATCCACTCGACCATGGTAACCCAGGAACAAATTTTTGAACGTTCAAAACCTACATCCAAACATCCAGGCACACAGACTAACCCCATAACAATGACACATTACTGGGCATGATTTTATTCAGTAAAGGCCCTGTATTACAGTTTTCTTTAAGGCATGGGCCTACAAACTCAACCCATTACTATAACACTTTTATGGGCATGATCTTGGCAGGGTTAAGCGTGACTTGTCGTAGGCTTTCTTACTCAACAATGGTAACCCTGGAAGAAACTTTTAAGCATTCAAAGCCTACGTCCAGACATCCAAGCACACAGACTAACACCATAACAATAACACATTACTGGGCATGATTTTATTCAGTAAAGGCCCTGTATTACAGTTTTCTTTAAGGCATGGGCCCACAAACTCACCCCATTACTATAATACTTTCATGGGCATGATCTTGGCCGGGTTAAGTGTGACTTCTCGTAGGTTTTCCCACTCGACCATGGTAACTCTGGAAGAAATATTGAAGCATTCAAAACCTAAATCCAGACATCCAGGCTCACAGACTAACCCCATAACAATAACACATTACTGGGCATGATTTTATTCAGTAAAGGCGTGGGCCCACAGATTCACCCCATTGCTAAAACAGGCGTGATCTTGGCGGGTTAAGTGTGACTTCCGTGAGGCTTTCCCACTCGACCATGGTAACCCTGGAAGAAATTTTTAAGCATTCAAAACCTAGATCCAGACATCCAGGCTCACAAACTAACCCAATAACAGTAACACATTACTGGGCATGATTTTATTCAGTAAATGCCTGGGCCCACAAACTCACCCCGTTATTACAACACTATTATGGGCATGATCTTAGCCGGGTTAAGTGTGAATTCTCATTTGCTTTCCCACTCGACCATGGTAACCCTGGAAGAAATATAGAAGCGTTCAAAACCTAAATCCAGACATCCAGGCTCACAGACTAACCCCATAACTGTTACACATTACTGGGCATGATTTTATTCAGTAAAGGCCTGGACCAACAGACTCACCATATTACTATAAAACTTTTATGAGTATGATCTTGGCCGGGTTAAGTGTGACTTCTCATAGGCTTTCCCACTCGACAATGGTAACTCTGGAAGAAATTTTTAAGCGTTCAAAACCTAAATCTAGACATCCAGGCTCACAGACTAAACCCATAACAGTAACACATTACTGGGCATGATTTTATTCAGTAAAGGCCTGGGCCCACAGACTCACTCCATTACTATAACACTATTAGGGGCATGATCTTGGCGGGTTAAGTTTGACTTCTCGTAGGCTTTCCCAATCGACCATGGTAACCCTGGAAGAAATTTTTAAGCGTTCAAAACCTACGTCCAGACATCCCGGCTATATTTGCGGTTTAAGTGCGACTTCTCGGACGCTAATCCACTCGACCATGGTAACCCTGAAACAAATATTTGAACGTTCAAAACCTACGTCGAGACATCCAGGCTCATAGACTAACCCCATAACAGTAACACATTACTGGGCATGATTTTATTCAGTAAAGGCCCTGTATTACAGTTTTCTTTAAGACCTGGAACCACAAACTCACCGCATTACTATAAAACTTTTATGGGCATGATCTTGGCGGGTTAAGTGTGACTTCTCATAGGCTTTCCCACTCGACAATGGTAACTCTGGAAGAAATTTTTAAGCGTTCAAAACCTAAATCTAGACATCCAGGCTCACAGACTAAACCCATAACAGTAACACATTACTGGGCATGATTTTATTCAGTAAAGGCCTGGGCCCACAGACTTACTCCATTACTATAACACTATTAGGGGCATGATCTTGGCCGGGTTAAGTTTGACTTCTCGTAGGCTTTCCCAATCGACCATGGTAACCCTGGAAGAAATTTTTAAGCGTTCAAAACCTACGTCCAGACATTCCGGCTATATTTGCGGTTTAAGTCACGACTTCTCGGGCGCTAATCCACTCGACCATGGTAACCCTGAAACAAATATTTGAACGTTCAAAACCTACGTCGAGACATCCAGGCTCATAGACTAACCCCATAACAGTAACACATTACTGGGCATGATTTTATTCAGTAAAGGCCCTGTATTACAGTTTTCTTTAAGACCTGGAACCACAAACTTACCGCATTACTATAAAACTTTTATGGGCATGATCTTAACAGGGTTAAGACTGACTTGTCTTAGGCTTTCCCAATCAACCATGGTAACGCTGGAAGAAATTTTTAAGCGTTCAAAACCTACGTCCAGACATCCAGGCTCACAGTCTAACCCCATAACAGCTACACATTACTGCGTATGACTTTATTCTGTAAAGGCCTGGGCCCAGAAACTCAACCCATTACTATAACACTTTTATGGGCATGATCTTGCCTGTGTTAAGTCTGACTTCTCGTAGGCTTTCTTACTCGACCATGGTAACCCTGAAACAAATGTTTGAGCGTTCAAAACCTACGTCCAGACATACAGGCTCACAGAATAACCCCATAACAGTTACACATTACTGGGCATGATTTTATTCACTAAAGGCCCTGTATTACAGCTTTCTTTAAGGCCTGGACCCACAGACTCATCCCATTACTATAACACTTTCCCACTCGACCATGGTAACGCTGAAAGAAATATTGAAGCATTCAAAACCTAAATCCAGACATCCAGGCTCACAGACTAACCCCATAACAGTTACACGTTACTGGGCATGATTTTATTCAGTAAAGGCCTGGGCCCACAGAGTCACCCCATTACTATAACACTATTATGGGCATGATCTTGGCCAGGTTAAGTGTGACTTCTCGTATGCTTTCAAACTCGACCATGGTAACCTTGGAAGAAATTTTTAACATTTCAAAAATTAAGTCCAGATATCCAGGCTCAAGACTATCCCCATAACAGCAAGACATTACTGGGCATGATTTTATTCAGTAAAGGCCCTGTATTACAGTTTTCTTTAAGGCATGGGCCAACAAACTCACCCCATTACTATAACACTTTCATGGGCATGATCTTGGCCGGGTTAAGTGTGACTTCTTGTAGGTTTTCCCACTCGACCATGGTAACCCTGGAAGAAATATTGAAGCATTCAAAACCTAAATCCAGACATCCAGGCTCACAGACTAACCCCATAACAGTTACACATTACTGGGCATGATTTTATTCAATAAAGGCCTAGGCCCACAGACTCACCCCATTACTATAACACTATTATGGACATGATCTTGGCTGGGTTAAGTGTGACTTCTTGTATGCTTTCCCACTTGACCATGGTAACCCTGGACGAAATTTTTAACATTTCAAAAATTAAGTCCAGATATCCAGGCTCAAGACTATCCCCATAACAGCAAGACATTACTGGGCATGATTTTATTCAGTAAAGGCCCTGTATTACAGTTTTCTTTAAGGCGTGGGTCAACAAACTCACCCCATTACTATAACACTTTCATGGGCATGATCTTGGCCGGGTTAAGTGTGACTTCTTGTAGGTTTTCACACTCGACCATGGTAACCCTGGAAGAAATATTGAAGCATTCAAAACATAAATCCAGACATCCAGGCTCACAGACTAACCCCAATACAATAACTTATCACTGGGCATGATTTTATTCAGTAAAGGCCTGGGCCCACAGACTCACCCCATTACCATAACACTATTATGGGCATGAGCTCGGGCGGTTAAGTGTGACTTCTCGTAGGCTTTCCCACTCGACCATGGTAACCCTTGAAGAAATTTTTAACATTTCAAAACCTAAATCCAGACATCCAGGCTCACAGACTATCACCTAACAGTTACACATTACTGGGCATGATTTTATTCACTAAAGGCCCTGTATTACAGTTTTCTTTAAGGCCTGGGAACACAAACTCAACCCATTACTATGACACTTTCATGTGCATGATCTTGGCCGAGTTAAGTGTGACTTCTCGTGAGGTTTTCCCACTCGACCATGGTAACCCTGGAAGAAATATTGAAGCATTCAAAACCTAAATCCAGACATCCAGGCTCACCCCATTACAGCAACACATTACTGGGCAGGATTTTATTCAGTAAAGGCCTGGGCCCACAGACTCACCCCATTACTATAACACTATTATGGGCATGATCTCGGCCGGGTTAAGTGTGACTTCTCATATGCTTTCCCACTCGACCATGGTAACCCTTGAAGAAATTTTTAACATTTCAAAACCTAAATCCAGACATCCAGGCTCACAGACTAACCCCATAACAGTTACACATTACTGGGCATGACTTTATACACTTAAGGGCCTGCATTACAGTTTTCTTTAAGGCCTGGGAACAGAAACTCACCCCATTACTTTGACACTTTTATGGGCATGATCTTGGCCGGGTTAAGTGTGACTTCTCGTAGGTTTTCCCACTCGACCATGGTAACCCTGGAAGAAATATTGAAGCATTCAAAACCTAAATCCAGACATCCAGGCTCACAGGCTAACCCCATAACAGGAACACATTACTTGGGCATGATTTTATTCACTAAAGGCCTGGGCCCACAGATTCAACCCATTACTATAACACTTTTATAAGTATGATCTTGGCGGTTTAGGTGTGACTTCTCGTAGTCTTTCCCACTCAACAATGGTAACCCTGGAAGAAATATTCAAGTATTCAAAACCTACGTCCAGACATCCAGGCTCACAGACTAACCCCATAACAGTTTCACATTACTGGGCATGATTTTATTCAGTAAAGGCCTGGGCCCACAGACTCACCCCATTACTATAACACTATAATGGGAATGATCTTGGCCGGGTTAAGTGTGACTTCTCGTATGCTTTCCCACTCGATCATGGTAACCCTGGAAGAAGTATTGAAGCATTCAAAACCTAAATCCAGACATCCAGGCTCACAGACTAACCCCATTACAATAACTTATCACTGGGCATGATTTTATTCAGTAAAGGCCTGGGCCCACAGACTCACCCCATTACCATAACACTATTATGGGCATGAGCTCGGCCGGTTAAGTGTGACTTCTCGTAGGCTTTCCCACTCGACCATGGTAACCCTTGAAGAAATTTTTACCATTTCAAAACCTAAATCCAGACATCCAGGCTCACAGACTATCACCCTAACAGTTACACATTACTGGGCATGATTTTATTCACTAAAGGCCCTGTATTACAGTTTTCTTTAAGGCCTGGGAACACAAACTCACCCCATTACTATGACACTTTCATGGGCATGATCTTGGCCGAGTTAAGTGTGACTTCTCGTAGGTTTTCCCACTCGACCATGGTAACCCTGGAAGAAATATTGAAGCATTCAAAACCTAAATCCAGACATCCAGGCTCACCCCATTACAGCAACACATTACTGGGCAGGATTTTATTCAGTAAAGGCCTGGGCCCACAGACTCACCCCATTACTATAACACTATTATGGGCATGATCTCGGCCGGGTTAAGTGTGACTTCTCATATGCTTTCCCACTCGACCATGGTAACCCTTGAAGAAATTTTTAATATTTCAAAACCTAAATCCAGACATCCAGGCTCACAGACTAACCCCATAACAGTTACACATTACTGGGCATGACTTTATACACTAAAGGGCCTGCATTACAGTTTTCTTTAAGGCCTGGGAACAGAAACTCACCCCATTACTTTGACACTTTTATGGGCATGATCTTGGCCGGGTTAAGTGTGACTTCTCGTAGGTTTTCCCACTCGACCATGGTAACCCTGGAAGAAATATTGAAGCGTTCAAAACCTAAATCCAGACATCCAGGCTCACAGGCTAACCCCATAACAGGAACACATTACTTGGGCATGATTTTATTCACTAAAGGCCTGGGCCCACAGATTCAACCCATTACTATAACACTTTTATAAGTATGATCTTGGCCGGTTTAAGTGTGACTTCTCGTAGTCTTTCCCACTCAACAATGGTAACCCTGGAAGAAATATTCAAGTATTCAAAACCTACGTCCAGACATCCAAGCACACACACTAACCCCTTAACAGTAACACATTACTGGGCATGATTTTATTCAGTAAAGGCCCTGTATTACAATTTTCTTTAAGGCATGGGCCCACAAACTTACCCCATTACTATAATACTTTCATGGGCATGATCTTGGCCGGGTTAAGTGTGACTTCTCGTAGGCTTTCCCACTCGACCATGGTAACCCTGGAAGAAATATTCAAGTATTCAAAACCTACGTCCAGACATCCAAGCACACACACTAACCCCTTAACAGTAACACATTACTGGGCATGATTTTGTTCAGTAATGGCCTGGGCCAACAGACTCACCCCATTACTATAAAACTCTAATGGGAATGATCTTGGCCGGGTTAAGTGTGACTTCTCGTAGGCTTTCCCACTCGACCATGGTAACCTTGGAAGAAATTTTTAAGCGTTCAAAACCTAAGTCCAGATATCCAGGCGATATTGGCCAGTTTAAGAGCGACTTCTCAGACGTTAATCCACTCGACCATGGTAACCCTGGAACAAATATTTGAACGTTCAAAACCTACGTCCAGACATCCAGGCTCACAGACTAACCCCATGACATCAACACATTACTGGGCATGATTTTATTCACTAAAGACCCTGTATTACAGTTTTCTTTAAGGCCTGGACCCACAGACTCACCCCATTACTATAACACTTTCATGGGCATGATCTTGGACGGGTTAAGTGTGACTTCGTAGGCTTTCCCACTCGACCATGGTAACCCTGGAACAAATAATTGAGCATTCAAAACCAACGTCCAGACATCCAGGCTCACAGACTAACTCCATAACAGTAACACATTACTGGGCATGATTTTTTTTAGTAAAGGCCCTGTATTACAGCTGTCTTTGAGGCCTGGACCCACAGACTCACCCCATTACTATAACACTTTCATGGGCATGATCATGGCCGGGTTAAGTATGACTTCTCAAAGGCTTTCCCACTCGACCATGATAACCCTGGTTGAAATTTTTAAGCGTTCAAAACCTGAATCCAGACATCCAGGCTCACAGACTAACCCCATAATAGTAACACATTTCTGGTTATGATTTTATTCAGTAAAGGCCCTGTATTACAGCTGTCTTTAAGGCCTGGACCCACAGACTCACCCCATTACTATAACACTTTCATGGACATGATCTTGGCCGGGTTAAGTGTGACTTCTTGTAGGTTTTCCCACTCGACCATGGTAACCCTGGAACAAATATTTGAGCGTTCAAAACCTACGTCCCGATATCCAGGATCACAGACTAATCCCATAACAGCAACACATTACTGGGCATGATTTTATTCAATAAAGGCCTGGGCGCACAAACTCACCCCATAATTACAACACTTTTATGGGCATGATCTTGGCCGGGTTAAGTGTGACTTCTCGTAGGCTTTCTTATTCGACCATGGTAACCCTGGAAGAAACTTTTAATCATTCAAAACCTACGTCCAGACATCCAAGCACACAGACTAACCCCTTAACAGTAACACATTACTGGGCATGATTTTATTCAGTAAAGGCCTGGGCCAACAGACTCACCCCATTACTATAAAACTCTAATGGGAATGATCTTGGCGGGTTAAGTGTGACTTCTCGTAGGCTTTCCCACTCGACCATGGTAACCCTGGAAGAAATTTTTAAGCGTTCAAAACCTAAGTCCAGATATCCAGGCGATATTGGCCGGTTTAAGAGCGACTTCTCAGACGTTAATCCACTCGACCATGGTAACCCTGGAACAAATATTTGAACGTTCAAAACCTACGTCCAGACATCCAGGCTCACAGACTAACCCCATAACAGCAACACATTACTGGGCATGATTTTATTCACTAAAGACCCTGTATTACAGTTTTCTTTAAGGCCTGGACCCACAGACTCACCCCATTACTATAACACTTTCATGGGCATGATCTTGGATGGGTTAAGTGTGACTTCTCGTAGGCTTTCCCACTCGACCATGGTAACCCTGGAACAAATAATTGAGCGTTCAAAACCAACGTCCAGACATCCAGGCTCACAGACTAACTCCATAACAGTAACACATTACTGGGCATGATTTTATTTAGTAAAGGCCCTGTATTACAGCTGTCTTTGAGGCCTGGACCCACAGACTCACCCCATTACTATAATACTTTCATGGGCATGATCATGGCCGGGTTAAGTATGACTTCTCAAAGGCTTTCCCACTCGACCATGATAACCCTGGTTGAAATTTTTAAGCGTTCAAAACCTGAATCCAGACATCCAGGCTCACAGACTAACCCCATAATAGTAAAACATTACTGGTTATGATTTTATTCAGTAAAGGCCCTGTATTACAGCTGTCTTTAAGGCCTGGACCCACAGACACACCCCATTACTATAACACTTTCATGGGCATGATCTTGGACGGGTTAAGTGTGACTTCTCGTAGGCTTTCCCACTCGACCATGGTAACCCTGGAACAAATAATTAAGCATTCAAAACCAACGTCCAGACATCCAGGCTCACAGACTAACTCCATAACAGTAACACATTACTGGGCATGATTTTATTTAGTAAAGGCCCTGTATTACAGCTGTCTTTGAGGCCTGGACCCACAGACTCACCCCATTACTATAACACTTTCATGGGCATGATCATGGCGGGTTAAAGTATGACTTCTCAAAGGCTTTCCCACTCGACCATGATAACCCTGGTTGAAATTTTTAAGCGTTCAAAACCTGAATCCAGACATCCAGGCTCACAGACTAACCCCATAATAGTAAAACATTACTGGTTATGATTTTATTCAGTAAAGGCCCTGTATTACAGCTGTCTTTAAGGCCTGGACCCACAGACACACCCCATTACTATAACACTTTCATGGGCATGATTTTGGCGGGTTAAGTGTGACTTCACGTAAACTTTCCCACTCGACCATGGTAACCCTGGAACAAATAATTGAGCGTTCAAAACCTACATCCAGACATCCAGGCTCACAGACTAACCCCATAACAGTAACACATTGCTGGGCATGATTTTCTTCAGTAAAGGCCTGGGCCCACAGAGTCACCACATTACTATAACTCTATTATGGGCATAATCTTGGCCGGTTAAGTGTGACTTCTCGTATGCTTTCCCACTCGACCATGGTAACCCTGGAAGAAATATTGAAGCATTCAAAACCTAAATCCAGACATCCAGGCTCACAGACTAACCCCATAACAGTTACACATTACTGGGCATGATTTTATTCACTAAAGGTCCTGCATTACAGCTTTTTTTAAGGCCTCAACCCACAGACTCACCCCATTACTATAACACTTTCGTGGGCATGATCTTGGCCGGGTTAAGTGTGACTTCTCGTAGGCTTTCCCACTCGACCATGGTAACCCTGGCACAAATGTTTGAGCGTTCAAAACCTACATCCAGACATCCAGGCTCACAGACTAAGCCCATAAACAGTATCACATTACTGCGTATGACTTCATTCAGTAAAGGTCTGGGCCAAGAAACTCAACCCATTATTATAACGCTTTTATGGGAATGATCTTAGCCGGGTTAAGTGTGACTTCTCGTAGGCTTTCCCACTCGACCATGGTAACCCTGGAACAAATAATTGAGTGTTCAAAACCTACATCCAGACATCCAGGCTCAGAGACTAATCCCATAACAGTAACACATTACTGCATGTGACTTTATTCAGTAAAGGCCTGGGCCCAGAAACTCAATCCATTACTACAACACTTTTATCAGGCATGATCTCGGCCGACTTAAGTGTGACTTCTCGTAGAAGCTTTCCCACTCGACCATGGTAACCCTGGAACAAATTTTTAAGCGTTCAATACCTAAATCCAGACATCCAGGCTCACAGACTAACCCCATAACAGTAACACATTACTGGGCATGATTTTTTTCAGTAAAGGCCCTGTATTACAGCTGTCTTTAAGGCCTGGACCCAGAGACTCACCCCATTACTATAACACTTTCATGGGCATGATCTTGGCCGGGTTAAGTGTGATTTCTCGTAGGCTTTCCCATTAGACAATGGTAACCCTGGAAGAAATTTTTAAGCGTTCAAAAGATACATCCCGACATCCAGGCTCACAGACTAACCCCATAACAGCAACACATTACTGGGCATTATTTTATTCAGTAATGGCCTGGGCCCACAGACTCATTTCATTACTATAACACTATTATGGATATGATCTTGGCCAGGTTAAGTGTGACTTCTCGTAGGCTTTCCCACTCGACCATGGTAACAATGGAAGAAATTTTAAAGCGTTTAAAACCTAAACCCAGACATCCAGGCTCATAGACTAACCCCATAACAGTAACACATTACTAGGCATGATTTTATTCAGTAAAGGCCTGGGCCCACAATCTCACCCTTTTCCTACAACACTATTATGGGCATGATCTTGGCCGGCGTAAGTGTGACTTCTCGTAGGCTTTCCCACTCGACCATGGTAACCCTGGTAGAAATTTTTAAGCGTTCAAAACCTGAATCCAGACATCCAGGCTCAAGACTAACCCCATAACAGCAAGACATTATTGGGCATGATTTTATTCACTAAAGGCCCTGTATTACAGTTTTCTTTAAGGCCTGGGCCCACAAACTCACCACATTACTATAACACTTTCATGGGCATGATCTTGGCGGGTTAAGTGTGACTTCTCGTAAACTTTCCCACTTGACCATGGTAACCCTGGAACAAATAATTGAGCGTTCAAAACCTACGTCCAGACATCCAGGCTCACAGACTAATCCCATAACAGTAAGACATTACTGCATGTGACTTTATTCAGTAAAGGCCTGGGCCCAGAAACTCAACCCATTACTACATCACTTTTATGGGGCATGATCTTGGCCGACTTAAGTGTGACTTCTCGTAGGCTTTCCCACTCGACCATGGTAACCCTGGAAGAAATTTTTAAGCGTTCAAAACCTAAGTCCAGATATCCAGGCGATATTGGCCGGTTTAAGAGCGACTTCTCAGACGTTAATCCACTCGACCATGGTAACCCTGGAACAAATATTTGAACGTTCAAACCCTCGTCCAGACATCCAGGCTCACAGACTAACCCCATAACAGCAACACATTACTGGGCATGATTTTATTCACTAAAGACCCTGTATTACAGTTTTCTTTAAGGCCTGGACCCACAGACTCACCCCATTACTATAACACTTTCATGGGCATGATCTTGGATGGGTTAAGTGTGACTTCTCGTAGGCTTTCCCACTCGACCATGGTAACCCTGGAACAAATAATTGAGCGTTCAAAACCAACGTCCAGACATCCAGGCTCACAGACTAACTCCATAACAGTAACACATTACTGGGCATGATTTTATTTAGTAAAGGCCGTGTATTACAGCTGTCTTTGAGGCCTGGACCCACAGACTCACCCCATTACTATAACACTTTCATGGGCATGATCATGGCCGGGTTAAGTATGACTTCTCAAAGGCTTTCCCACTCGACCATGATAACCCTGGTTGAAATTTTTAAGCGTTCAAAACCTGAATCCAGACATCCAGGCTCACAGACTAACCCCATAATAGTAAAACATTACTGGTTATGATTTTATTTAGTAAAGGCCCTGTATTACAGCTGTCTTTTTGAGGCCTGGACCCACAGACTCACCCCATTACTATAACACTTTCATGGGCATGATCATGGCCGGGTTAAGTATGACTTCTCAAAGGCTTTCCCACTCGACCATGATAACCCTGGTTGAAATTTTTAAGCGTTCAAAACCTGAATCCAGACATCCAGGCTCACAGACTAACCCCATAATAGTAAAACATTACTGGTTATGATTTTATTCAGTAAAGGCCCTGTATTACAGCTGTCTTTAAGGCCTGGACCCACAGACACACCCCATTACTATAACACTTTCATGGGCATGATTTTGGCCGGGTTAAGTGTGACTTCACGTAGGCTTTCCCACTCGACCATGGTAACCCTGGAACAAATAATTGAGCGTTCAAAACCTACATCCAGACATCCAGGCTCACAGACTAACCCCATAACAGTAACACATTGCTGGGCATGATTTTCTTCAGTAAAGGCCTGGGCCCACAGAGTCACCACATTACTATAACTCTATTATGGGCATAATCTTGGCCGGGTTAAGTGTGACTTCTCGTATGCTTTCCCACTCGACCATGGTAACCCTGGAAGAAATATTGAAGCATTCAAAACCTAAATCCAGACATCCAGGCTCACAGACTAACCCCATAACAGTTACACATTACTGGGCATGATTTTATTCACTAAAGGTCCTGCATTACAGCTTTTTTTAAGGCCTCAACCCACAGACTCACCCCATTACTATAACACTTTCGTGGGCATGATCTTGGCCGGGTTAAGTGTGACTTCTCGTAGGCTTTCCCACTCGACCATGGTAACCCTGGCACAAATGTTTGAGCGTTCAAAACCTACATCCAGACATCCAGGCTCACAGACTAAGCCCATAACAGTATCACATTACTGCGTATGACTTCATTCAGTAAAGATCTGGGCCAAGAAACTCAACCCATTATTATAACGCTTTTATGGGAATGATCTTAGCGGGTTAAGTGTGACTTCTCGTAGGCTTTCCCACTCGACCATGGTAACCCTGGAACAAATAATTGAGTGTTCAAAACCTACATCCAGACATCCAGGCTCAGAGACTAATCCCATAACAGTAACACATTACTGCATGTGACTTTATTCAGTAAAGGCCTGGGCCCAGAAACTCAATCCATTACTACAACACTTTTATCAGGCATGATCTCGGCCGACTTAAGTGTGACTTCTCGTAGGCTTTCCCACTCGACCATGGTAACCCTGGAACAAATTTTTAAGCGTTCAATACCTAAATCCAGACATCCAGGCTCACAGACTAACCCCATAACAGTAACACATTACTGGGCATGATTTTTTTCAGTAAAGGCCCTGTATTACAGCTGTCTTTAAGGCCTGAACCCAGAGACTCACCCCATTACTATAACACTTTCATGGGCATGATCTTGGCGGGTTAAGTGTGATTTCTCGTAGGCTTTCCCATTAGACAATGGTAACCCTGGAAGAAATTTTTAAGCGTTCAAAAGATACATCCCGACATCCAGGCTCACAGACTAACCCCATAACAGCAACACATTACTGGGCATTATTTTATTCAGTAATGGCCTGGGCCCACAGACTCATTTCATTACTATAACACTATTATGGATATGATCTTGGCCAGGTTAAGTGTGACTTCTCGTAGGCTTTCCCACTCGACCATGGTAACAATGGAAGAAATTTTAAAGCGTTTAAAACCTAAACCCAGACATCCAGGCTCATAGACTAACCCCATAACAGTAACACATTACTAGGCATGATTTTATTCAGTAAAGGCCTGGGCCCACAATCTCACCCTTTTCCTACAACACTATTATGGGCATGATCTTGGCCGACGTAAGTGTGACTTCTCGTAGGCTTTCCCACTCGACCATGGTAACCCTGGTAGAAATTTTTGCGCGTTCAAAACCTGAATCCAGACATCCAGGCTCAAGACTAACCCCATAACAGCAAGACATTATTGGGCATGATTTTATTCACTAAAGGCCCTGTATTACAGTTTTCTTTAAGGCCTGGGCCCACAAACTCACCACATTACTATAACACTTTCATGGGCATGATCTTGGCCGGGTTAAGTGTGACTTCTCGTAGGCTTTCCCACTTGACCATGGTAACCCTGGAACAAATAATTGAGCGTTCAAAACCTACGTCCAGACATCCAGGCTCACAGACTAATCCCATAACAGTAAGACATTACTGCATGTGACTTTATTCAGTAAAGGCCTGGGCCCAGAAACTCAACCCATTACTACATCACTTTTATGAGGCATGATCTTGGCCGACTTAAGTGTGACTTCTCGTAGGCTTTCCCACTCGACCATGGTAACCCTGGTAGAAATTTTTAAGCGTTCAAAACCTAAATCCAGACATCCAGGCTCAAGACTAAACCCATAACAGCAATACATTACTGGACATTATTTTATTCAGTAATGGCCTGGGCCTACAGACTCATTCCATTACTATAACACTATTATGGGCATGATCTTGGCCGGTTAAGTGTGACTTCTCGTAGGCTTTCCCACTCGACCATGGAAACACTGGAAGAAATTTTAAAGCGTTTAAAACCTAAATCCAGACATCCAGGCTCATAGACTAACCCCATAACAGTAACACATTAATGGGCATGATTTTTTCAGTAAAGGCCCTGTATTACAGCTGCCTTTAAGGCCTGGACCCACAGACTCAACCCATTACTACAACACTTTTATGGGGCATGATCTTGGCCGGGTTAAGTGTGACTTCTCGTAGGCTTTCCCACTCGACCATGGTAACCCTGGTAGAAATTTTTAAGCGTTCAAAACCTGAATCCAGACATCCAGGCTCAAGACTAACCCCATAAAAGCAAGACATTATTGGGCATGACTTTATTCACTAAAGGCCCTGTATTACAGTTTTCTTTAAGGCCTGGGCCCACAAACTCACCACATTACTATAACACTTTCATGGGCATGATCTTGGGCGGGTTAAGTGTGACTTCTCGTAGGCTTTCCCACTCGACCATGGTAACCCTGGAACAAATAATTGAGCGTTCAAAACCTACGTCCAGACATCCAGGCTCACAGACTAATCCCATAACAGTAACACATTACTGCATGTGACTTTATTTAGTAAAGGCCTGGGCCCAGAAACTCAACCCATTACTACAACACTTTTATGGGGCATGATCTTGGCCGACTTAAGTGTGACTTCTCGTAGGCTTTCCCACTCGACCATGGTAACCCTGGTAGAAATTTTTAAGCGTTCAAAACCTGAATCCAGACATCCAGGCTCAAGACTAACCCCATAACAGCAAGACATTATTGGACATGATTTTATTCACTAAAGGCCCTGTATTACAGTTTTCTTTAAGGCCTGGCCCCACAAACTCACCACATTACTATAACACTTTTATGGGCATGATCTTGGCGGGTTAAGTGTGACTTCACGTAGGCTTTCCCACTCGACCATGGTAACCCTGGAAGAAATTTTTAAGCGTTCAAAATTTATTTCCAGACATCCAGACTCAAAGACTAACCCCATAACAGCAATACATTACTGGGCATTATTTTATTCAGTAATGGCCTGGGCCCACAGACTCATTCCATTACTATAACACTATTATGGGCATGATCTTGGCCGGGTTAAGTGTGACTTCTCGTAGGCTTTCCCACTCGACCATGGAAACACTGGAAGAAATTTTAAAGCGTTTAAAACCTAAATCCAGACATCCAGGCTCATAGACTAACCCCATAACAGTAACACATTACTGGGCATGATTTTGTTCAGTAAAGGCCTGGGCCCACAATCTCACCCTATTGCTACAACACTTTTATGGGCATGATCTTGGCCGGGTTAAGTGTGACTTCTCGTAGGCTTTCCCACTCGACCATGGTAACCCTGGTAGAAATTTTTAAGCGTTCAAAACCTGAATCCAGACATCCAGGCTCAAGACTAACCCCATAACAGCAAGACATTATTGGGCATGATTTTATTCACTAAAGGCCCTGTATTACAGTTTTCTTTAAGGCCTGGGCCCACAAACTCACCACATTACTATAACACTTTCATGGGCATGATCTTGGCCGGGTTAAGTGTGACTTCTCGTAGGCTTTCCCACTTGACCATGGTAACCCTGGAACAAATAATTGAGCGTTCAAAACCTACGTCCAGACATCCAGGCTCACAGACTAATCCCATAACAGTAAGACATTACTGCATGTGACTTCATTCAGTAAAGGCCTGGGCCCAGAAACTCAACCCATTACTACATCACTTTTATGGGGCATGATCTTGGCCGACTTAAGTGTGACTTCTCGTAGGCTTTCCCACTCGACCATGGTAACCCTGGAAGAAATTTTTAAGCGTTCAAAACCTAAGTCCAGATATCCAGGCGATATTGGCCGGTTTAAGAGCGACTTCTCAGACGTTAATCCACTCGACCATGGTAACCCTGGAACAAATATTTGAACGTTCAAAACCTACGTCCAGACATCCAGGCTCACAGACTAACCCCATAACAGCAACACATTACTGGGCATGATTTTATTCACTAAAGACCCTGTATTACAGTTTTCTTTAAGGCCTGGACCCACAGACTCACCCCATTACTATAACACTTTCATGGGCATGATCTTGGATGGGTTAAGTGTGACTTCTCGTAGGCTTTCCCACTCGACCATGGTAACCCTGGAACAAATAATTGAGCGTTCAAAACCAACGTCCAGACATCCAGGCTCACAGACTAACTCCATAACAGTAACACATTACTGGGCATGATTTTATTTAGTAAAGGCCCTGTATTACAGCTGTCTTTGAGGCCTGGACCCACAGACTCACCCCATTACTATAACACTTTCATGGGCATGATCATGGCCGGGTTAAGTATGACTTCTCAAAGGCTTTCCCACTCGACCATGATAACCCTGGTTGAAATTTTTAAGCGTTCAAAACCTGAATCCAGACATCCAGGCTCACAGACTAACCCCATAATAGTAAAACATTACTGGTTATGATTTTATTTAGTAAAGGCCCTGTATTACAGCTGTCTTTGAGGCCTGGACCCACAGACTCACCCCATTACTATAACACTTTCATGGGCATGATCATGGCCGGGTTAAGTATGACTTCTCAAAGGCTTTCCCACTCGACCATGATAACCCTGGTTGAAATTTTTAAGCGTTCAAAACCTGAATCCAGACATCCAGGCTCACAGACTAACCCCATAATAGTAAAACATTACTGGTTATGATTTTATTCAGTAAAGGCCCTGTATTACAGCTGTCTTTAAGGCCTGGACCCACAGACACACCCCATTACTATAACACTTTCATGGGCATGATTTTGGCCGGGTTAAGTGTGACTTCACGTAGGCTTTCCCACTCGACCATGGTAACCCTGGAACAAATAATTGAGCGTTCAAAACCTACATCCAGACATCCAGGCTCACAGACTAACCCCATAACAGTAACACATTGCTGGGCATGATTTTCTTCAGTAAAGGCCTGGGCCCACAGAGTCACCACATTACTATAACTCTATTATGGGCATAATCTTGGCCGGGTTAAGTGTGACTTCTCGTATGCTTTCCCACTCGACCATGGTAACCCTGGAAGAAATATTGAAGCATTCAAAACCTAAATCCAGACATCCAGGCTCACAGACTAACCCCATAACAGTTACACATTACTGGGCATGATTTTATTCACTAAAGGTCCTGCATTACAGCTTTTTTTAAGGCCTCAACCCACAGACTCACCCCATTACTATAACACTTTCGTGGGCATGATCTTGGCCGGTTAAGTGTGACTTCTCGTAGGCTTTCCCACTCGACCATGGTAACCCTGGCACAAATGTTTGAGCGTTCAAAACCTACATCCAGACATCCAGGCTCACAGACTAAGCCCATAACAGTATCACATTACTGCGTATGACTTCATTCAGTAAAGGTCTGGGCCAAGAAACTCAACCCATTATTATAACGCTTTTATGGGAATGATCTTGGCCGGTTAAGTGTGACTTCTCGTAGGCTTTCCCACTCGACCATGGTAACCCTGGAACAAATAATTGAGTGTTCAAAACCTACATCCAGACATCCAGGCTCAGAGACTAATCCCATAACAGTAACACATTACTGCATGTGACTTTATTCAGTAAAGGCCTGGGCCCAGAAACTCAATCCATTACTACAACACTTTTATCAGGCATGATCTCGGCCGACTTAAGTGTGACTTCTCGTAGGCTTTCCCACTCGACCATGGTAACCCTGGAACAAATTTTTAAGCGTTCAATACCTAAATCCAGACATCCAGGCTCACAGACTAACCCCATAACAGTAACACATTACTGGGCATGATTTTTTTCAGTAAAGGCCCTGTATTACAGCTGTCTTTAAGGCCTGAACCCAGAGACTCACCCCATTACTATAACACTTTCATGGGCATGATCTTGGCCGGGTTAAGTGTGATTTCTCGTAGGCTTTCCCATTAGACAATGGTAACCCTGGAAGAAATTTTTAAGCGTTCAAAAGATACATCCCGACATCCAGGCTCACAGACTAACCCCATAACAGCAACACATTACTGGGCATTATTTTATTCAGTAATGGCCTGGGCCCACAGACTCATTTCATTACTATAACACTATTATGGATATGATCTTGGCCAGGTTAAGTGTGACTTCTCGTAGGCTTTCCCACTCGACCATGGTAACAATGGAAGAAATTTTAAAGCGTTTAAAACCTAAACCCAGACATCCAGGCTCATAGACTAACCCCATAACAGTAACACATTACTAGGCATGATTTTATTCAGTAAAGGCCTGGGCCCACAATCTCACCCTTTTCCTACAACACTATTATGGGCATGATCTTGGCCGACGTAAGTGTGACTTCTCGTAGGCTTTCCCACTCGACCATGGTAACCCTGGTAGAAATTTTTAAGCGTTCAAAACCTGAATCCAGACATCCAGGCTCAAGACTAACCCCATAACAGCAAGACATTATTGGGCATGATTTTATTCACTAAAGGCCCTGTATTACAGTTTTCTTTAAGGCCTGGGCCCACAAACTCACCACATTACTATAACACTTTCATGGGCATGATCTTGGCGGGTTAAGTGTGACTTCTCGTAGGCTTTCCCACTTGACCATGGTAACCCTGGAACAAATAATTGAGCGTTCAAAACCTACGTCCAGACATCCAGGCTCACAGACTAATCCCATAACAGTAAGACATTACTGCATGTGACTTTATTCAGTAAAGGCCTGGGCCCAGAAACTCAACCCATTACTACATCACTTTTATGAGGCATGATCTTGGCCGACTTAAGTGTGACTTCTCGTAGGCTTTCCCACTCGACCATGGTAACCCTGGTAGAAATTTTTTAAGCGTTCAAAACCTAAATCCAGACATCCAGGCTCAAGACTAAACCCATAACAGCAATACATTACTGGACATTATTTTATTCAGTAATGGCCTGGGCCTACAGACTCATTCCATTACTATAACACTATTATGGGCATGATCTTGGCCGGGTTAAGTGTGACTTCTCGTAGGCTTTCCCACTCGACCATGGAAACACTGGAAGAAATTTTAAAGCGTTTAAAACCTAAATCCAGACATCCAGGCTCATAGACTAACCCCATAACAGTAACACATTAATGGGCATGATTTTTTCAGTAAAGGCCCTGTATTACAGCTGCCTTTAAGGCCTGGACCCACAGACTCAACCCATTACTACAACACTTTTATGGGGCATGATTTTGGCCGGGTTAAGTGTGACTTCTCGTAGGCTTTCCCACTCGACCATGGTAACCCTGGTAGAAATTTTTTGAAGCGTTCAAAACCTGAATCCAGACATCCAGGCTCAAGACTAACCCCATAAAAGCAAGACATTATTGGGCATGACTTTTATTCACTAAAGGCCCTGTATTACAGTTTTCTTTAAGGCCTGGGCCCACAAACTCACCACATTACTATAACACTTTCATGGGCATGATCTTGGGCGGGTTAAGTGTGACTTCTCGTAGGCTTTCCCACTCGACCATGGTAACCCTGGAACAAATAATTGAGCGTTCAAAACCTACGTCCAGACATCCAGGCTCACAGACTAATCCCATAACAGTAACACATTACTGCATGTGACTTTATTTAGTAAAGGCCTGGGCCCAGAAACTCAACCCATTACTACAACACTTTTATGGGGCATGATCTTGGCCGACTTAAGTGTGACTTCTCGTAGGCTTTCCCACTCGACCATGGTAACCCTGGTAGAAATTTTTAAGCGTTCAAAACCTGAATCCAGACATCCAGGCTCAAGACTAACCCCATAACAGCAAGACATTATTGGACATGATTTTATTCACTAAAGGCCCTGTATTACAGTTTTCTTTAAGGCCTGGCCCCGCAAACTCACCACATTACTATAACACTTTTATGGGCATGATCTTGGCCGGGTTAAGTGTGACTTCAAGTAGGCTTTCCCACTCGACCATGGTAACCCTGGAAGAAATTTTTGCTGCGTTCAAAATTTATTTCCAGACATCCAGACTCAAAGACTAACCCCATAACAGCAATACATTACTGGGCATTATTTTATTCAGTAATGGCCTGGGCCCCACAGACTCATTCCATTACTATAACACTATTATGGGCATGATCTTGGCCGGTTAAGTGTGACTTCTCGTAGGCTTTCCCACTTGACCATGGAAACACTGGAAGAAATTTTAAAGCGTTTAAAACCTAAATCCAGACATCCAGGCTCATAGACTAACCCCATAACAGTAACACATTACTGGGCATGATTTTTGTTCAGTAAAGGCCTGGGCCCACAATCTCACCCTATTGCTACAACACTTTTATGGGCATGATCTTGGCCGGGTTAAGTGTGACTTCTCGTAGGCTTTCCCACTCAACCATGGTAAACCTGGTAGAAATTTTTAAGCGTTCAAAACCTTAATCTAGACATCCAGGCTCACAAACTAACCCCATAACAGTAACACAATACTGGGCATGATTTTATTCAGTAAAGACCCTGTATTACCGCTGTCTTTAAGGCCTGGATCCACAGACTCACCCCATTACTATAACACTTTCATGGGCAAGATCTTGGCCGGGTTAAGAGTAACTTCTCGTAGGCTTTCCCACTCGACCATGGTAAACCTGGTAGAAATTTTTAAGCGTTCAAAACCTTAATCCAGACATCCAGGCTCACAAACTAACCCCATAACAGTAACACAATACTGGGCATGATTTCATTTAGTAAAGGCCCTGTATTACAGCTGTCTTTAAGGCCTGGACCCACAGACTCACCCCATTACTATAACACTTTCATGGGCATGATCTTGGCCGGGTTAAGTGTGACTTCTCGTAGGCTTTCCCACTCAACCATGGTAACCCTGGAACAAATAATTGAGCGTTCAAAACCTACGTCCAGACATCCAGGCTCACAGACTAACTCCATAACAGTAACACATTACTGGGCATGATTTTATTTAGTAAAGGCCTGGGCCCACAATCTCACCCTATTACTATAACACTTTTTTATGGGCATGATCTTGGCCAGGTTAAGTGTGACTTCTCGTAGGCTTTCTTACTCGACCATGGTAACCCTGGAAGAACCTTTTAAGCATTCAAAACCTACGTCCAGACATCCAAGCACACAGACTAACCCCTAACAGTAACACATACTGGGCATGATTTTATTCAGTAAAGGCCTGGTCCAACAGACTCACCCCATTACTATAACACTTTTATGGGCATGATCTTAGCAGGGTTAAGTGTGACTTCTCGTTGGCTTTCCTACTCGACCATAGTAAGCCTGGAAGAAGTTTTTAAGCGTTCAAAACCTACGTCCAAACATCCAGGCGATATTGGCCGGTTTAAGTGTGACTTCTCGGACGCTAATCCACTCGACCATGGTAACCCTGGAACGAATGTTTGAGCATTCAAAACCTAAGTCCAGACATCCAGGTTCACAGACTAACCCCATAACAGTTACACATTACTGGGCATGATTTTACTCAGCAAAGACCATGTATTACAGTTTTCTTTAAGGCATGGGCCCACAAACTCACCCCATTACTATAACACTTTTATGTGCATGATATTGGCCGGGTGAAGCGTGACTTCTCGTAGGTTTTCCCACTCGACCATGGTAACCCTGGAAGAAATATTGAAGCATTCAAAATCTAAATCCAGACATCCAGGCTCACAGACAAACCCCATAACAATAACACATTACTGGGCATGATTTTATTTAGTAAAGGCCTGGGCCCACAGACTCACCCCATTACTATAACAGGCGTGATCTTGGCGGGTTAAGTGTGACTTCGTAGGCTTTCCCACTCGACCATGGTAACCCTGGAAGAAACTTTTAAGCTTTCAAAACCTACGTCCAGACATCCAAGCACACAGACTAACCCCTTAACAGTAACACATTACTGGGCTTGATTTTATTGAGTAAAGGCCTGGGCCCGCAGACTCACTCCATTACTATAACACTATTAGGGCAGGATCTTGGCGGGTTAAGTGTGACTTCTCGTAGTCTTTCCTTTCGACCATGGTAACCCTGGAAGAAGTTTTTAAGCATTCAAAATCTAAATCCAGACATTCAGGCGATATTGGCGGTTTAAATGCTACTTCTCGGACGCTTCATAACACCCATCGTTATGAAGTGCTTTGAGCGACTAGTCCTGTCACATCTGAAGGACTCTCTGCCTTCCACACTGGACTCCCACCAGTTTGCCTATCAAGGCAATAGGAGCACTGAGGACGCAGTCTCCATCGCACTGCACTCTGTACTCACACACTTGGACAATAAAAATACTTACGCACGGATGCTGTTTGTTGACTTCAGTTCAGCATTCAACACGGTCATACCCTCTAAGTTAATCACCAAACTCAGAGATCTGGACATTAACACCTCACTGTGCAACTGGGTTATGGACTTCCTGACCAACAGACCTCAGCATGTTAGGTCAGGCCACATCTGTTCCACCACTATCACTCTCAACACCGGTGTACCACAAGGCTGTGTGCTGAGCCCCTTCCTCTACTCCTCTTCACCCACAACTGCAGGCCTGTGTTTGGATCTAAAGTTTGCAGATGACACTACGGTGATCGGTCTCATCAGCAACAACGATGAGACTGCCTACAGAGAAGAGGTCCAGCATCTGGCCACGTGGTGCAAAGACAATAATCTGCTCCTTAACACCACCAAAACCAAGGAGCTCATTGTGGACTTCAGGAAGGTGAGAAGAGGCACACATGATCCCATCCACATTAATGGGATTGCTGTGGAGCCTGTCTCATGCATCAAGTTCCTGGGAACCCACATCTCTGAAGATCTGTCCTGGACCACCAACACCTCCAGCCTGGTCAAGAAGGCTCACCAGCGTTTATTCTTTCTAAGAAAACTTAAGAAGAACCAGCTGTCCTCAGCCATCCTGGTGAACTTCTATCGCTGTACAATAGAGAGCATCCTAACAAACTGTGTCACAGTCTGGTATGGGAGCTGCTCTGTTGCTGAGCGTAAAGGCACTGCAGCGGGTGGTGAAAACTGCCCAGCGCATCACAGGAACTCCACTTCCATCCATTGAGGACATCCAGAAGAAACACTGTTTGCGGGTTAAGTGAGCACGCAGTATTCTTAAGGACTCCTCTCACCCTGCCCACAAACTGTTTTCCCTGCCATCCGGCAGGCGATTCAGATTCCCCGGACTAGAACAAGTAGACTGAGGAACAGCTTTTTACCAGAGCTGTCTCACTACTGAATTTCTACCCCCACTGATGTCTGCCCCACCCACCCCATTAAAAACAAAAATACAAAAATGCACTGTTAACATTCATTGCACTCCACTGTATATATCTTTGTAAATGTATGTACATATCCACTGTACATACTCTTGTAAAATTGTCTATACATATCCTGTATATCCTGCTCTTTCTTATGTACATAACGATCTGTAAATTGCTTACACATAATCACTGTAAATTCCCCCTTCTCATCTGTAATTTAATTTGTACATATTTATCTTTGTAATTTATATTTATATTTGTAACTATATCCTGCACTTGCTGCTTATTGCACTCCTGGTTAGACCTAAACTGCATTTCGTTACCTTGTACTTGTACATGTGTAATGACAATAAAGTTGAATCTAATCTAATCTAATCTAATCCACTCGACCATGGTAACCCTGGAACAAATGTTTCAGCATTCAAAACCTACGTCCAGACATCCAGGCTCACAGACTAACCCCATAAAAGTAACACATTACTGGGTATGATTTTATTCAGTAAAGGCCTGGGCCAACAGATTCACCCCATTACTATAAAACTTTTATGGGAATGATCTTAGAGGGGTTAAGTGTGACTTCTCGTAGGCTTTCCCACTCGACCATGGTAACCCTGGAACCAATTTTTAAGCGTTCAAAACCTACGTCTAGACATCCAGGCGATATTGGCCGGTTTAAGTGCGACTTCTCGGACGCTAATCCACTCGACCATGGTAACCCTGAATCAAATATTTGAGCGTTCAAAACCAACGTCCAGACATCCAGGCTCACAGACTAACCCCATAACAGTAACACATTACTGGGCATGATTTTATTCAGTAAGTACCATGTATTACAGTTTTCTTTAAGGCATGGGCCCACAAACTCACCCCATTACTATAACACTTTTATGGGCATGATCTTGGCGGGTTAGCGTGACTTCTCGTAGGTTTTCCCACTCGACCATGAAAACCCTGGAAGAAATATTGAAGCATTCAAAACAAATCAGACATCCAGGCGCACAGACTAACCCCATAACAGTAACGTGCAGGCATGATTTTATTTAGTAAAGGCCTGGGCCACAGACTCACCCCATAACTATATAACAGGCGTGATGCCAGCGGGTTAAGTGTGACTTTTAATAGTCTTTCCACTTTTGTCATAGTAACCCTCGAAGAAGTTTTCGCATTTAAAAATCTAAATCAGACATCCTGGTGATATTGGCGGTTTAAATGCTACTTCTCGGGCTAATCCACTACGACCATGGTAACCCCTGGAACAAATGTTGAGCATTCAAAACCTAAGTCCAGACAACCAGGCTCACAGACCTTATAACAGTAACACATTACTGGGTATGATTTTTATCAGTAAAGGCCTGGGCCAACAGACTCACCCCCATTACTATAAAACTTTGTAGAGATGATTTTGTGATTAAGTGTGACTTCTCTCGTAGAGCTTTCCCATTCAACCATGGTAACCTGGAGCCAATTTTAAGCGTTCAAGACCTCGTCTAGACATCCGAGCGATATTGGCGGTTTAAGTGCGACTTCTGGGGTAGCTAATCATAAACCGCCTGGTAACCTGGGTCGATATTTCAGGCATTCAAAACCTCGTCCAGACATCGGGCTGCAGACTAGCCCCCATAACAGTAACACATTAATGGGCATGATTTTATTCAGTAAAGTACCATATTGCAGTTTTCTTTGAGGCATGGGCCACAAACTGCCCCGATTACTATAACTAACACTTTTATAGGCATGATCTTGGCCGGGTTAGTGTATTGTCTTCTCGTAAGTTTCCCGACCATGGTAACCCTGGAAGGAAATGTTGAAGCGTTCAAAACCTAATCAGACATCAGCTCCCCAGACTAACCCTATAGTTACACATTACTGGGCAGGATTTTATTCAGTAAAGGCCTGGGCCACAGACTCACCCATTACTATAGCACTATTATGGGCATGATCTTGGCGGGTTAAGTGTGACTTCTCGTATGCTTACCCACTCGACCATGGTAACCCTGGAAGACACATTGAAGCATTCAAAACCTAATCCAGACATCAGAGCTCACAGACTAACCCCCCAACAGTTACACATTACCAGGCATGATTTTTCAGTAAAGGCCTGGGCCACAGACTCACCCCATTATAACACTATTGCTGGGCACTTAGTCTTGCTTGGAGTTAAGTGTGACTTCTTGTATGCTTTCCCCTCGACCAAGGTAACCTAGTAGGGAAATTTTAACATTTCAAAACTAAGTCCAGATATCCGGAGGCTCAAGACTATCCCCATAACAGCAAGACATTACTGGGCATGATTTTATTCAGTAAAGGCCCTGTAGTACAGTTTCTTGCAAGGCATGAGCCAACAACTCACCCCATTACTATGACACTTTCATGGGGCATGATCTTGGCGAGTTAAGTGCTTTGACTTCTCGTAGGATTTCCCACTCGACCATGAAGTAACCCTGGAAGAGAAATGTTAAAGCATTCAAAAACCTAAATCCAGACATCCAGGCTCACAAACTAACCCCAATAACAGTTACACATTGCACTGGGCATGATTTTTATTCAATGCAAAGGCCTGGGCAACAGACTCACCCTATGCTATAACACTATTATGGGGCATGATCAGCGTTAAGTGTGACTTCTTGTATGCTCCTTTCGACCATGGTAACCCTGGAAGAAATTTTAACATTTCAAAAACTAGTCAGATGTATCAGGCTCAAGACTATCCCCATAACAGCAAGACATTTGCCTAGGCATGATTTTATTCAGTAAAGGCTATGTACAGTTTTCTTTGAGCATGGGCCAAGCAAACTCACCCCATTATATAACACTTTCATGGGCACTTGATCTTGTGGGTTAAAGTGTGACTTCTTATAGAGTTTCCCCACTTTCGACCATGAAAGTAACCCTGGAAAAATAGTGAAGCATTCAAACCTAAATCCAAAAGACATCCAGGCTCCTTCTTTCAGTAACATTACTGGGCAGGGTTTTATTCACTAAAGGCCTGGAGCCCACAGACTCACCCCCTTTACTATAACACTAGCTATGGGCATGATCTCGGCGGGTTAAGTATGACTTCTCATGCTTCCCTTAAACCATAGTAACCCTTGAAGAAATTTTTAACATTTCCAAAACCACAAATCCAGACATCCAGGCTCACAGACTTAACCCATAGCAGTTACACATTTACTGGGCATGACTTTATTCCACTCAAAGGGGCCTGCATTACAGTTTTCTTTAAGGCCTGGGAACACCGACTCACCCCCATTACTGTAATGGCCTTTCTTGGGCATGATCTTGGCAGGTTAGATGTGACTTCTGTGGGATTTTACTCGACCATGGTAACCCTGGAAGAAATATTGAGCGTTCAAAACCTAAGTCAGACATCAGGCTCCACAGGCTAACCCCATAACAGAGACACGTGCCGACTTGGATTTTATTCACTAAAGGCCTGGGCCTAGTTCAACCGATTACTATAACACTTTTATAAGTATGATCTTGGCCGGTTTAAGTGTGGCTTCTGTTAGTCTTCCCACTCAACAATGGTAACCCTGGAAGAAATATTTAAGTGTGTATTCAAAACCTCGTCCAGACATCAGGCTCACCAGACTAAACCCCATAACAGTTTCACATTACTGGGCATGATTTTTATTCAGTAAAGGCCTGGGCCTAGACTCTTATTACTATAACACTATAATGCGAATGATCTTGGCGGAGTTAAGATGTGACTTCACAAATATGCTTTCCCACTCGATCATGGTAACCCTGGAAGAAATATTGAAGCATTCACAACCTAAATCCAGACATCCAGGCTCACAGACTAACCTCATTACAATAACACATTACCATTGCACTTGATTTTATTCCGTGTAAAGGCCTGGGCCTGACTCACCCCATTACTATAACACTGTATAGGCATGATCTCGGCGGGTTAGTGTGACTTCTCGTAAAGCACACTCGACCATAGTAACCGCCGAAGAGAATTTTTAACATTTCAAAACCTAAATCCAGACATCAGGCTCACAGACTAACACCTAACAGTTGCACATTACTGGGGCATGATTTTATTCACTAAAAAAGGCCTGTGTGTACAGTTTTTCTTTAAGGCCTGGGAACACAAACTCACCCCATTACTACATGGCCTTGCTTTCATGGGCATGATCTTGGCAGGATTAAGTGTGACTTCGTGGGATTTCCCACTCGACCATGGTAACCCTGGAAAAATGTAGGCATTCAAAGAAACCTAAATCCAGACATCCAGGCTCACAAATAACCCCATAACAGTTACACATTTACAGGCATGATTTTCTTCAGTAAAGTACGGGCCACAAGTCACCACATTACTATAACTCTGTGTAGGCATAATCTTGGCAGGTTAAGTGTGACTTCTCATTATGCTTCCCATACGACCATGGTAGCCCTGGAAGAAATATTGAAGCATTCAAAACCTAAATCAGACATCCAGGCTCACAGACTAACCCCATAACGATTACCATTGCTGGGCACTTGATTTTGTTCCCTAAAGGCCCTGTGTTACAGTTTTCTTGTACAAGGCCTGGGCCCACACAGATCACCCCATTACTATAACTATTATGGGCATGATCTTGGCGAGGTTAAGTGTGACTTCTCATTAATGCTTTCCACTCGACCATGGTAACCCTGGAAGACACTGTATTGATGCATTCAAAGCCTAAATCCAGACATCCAGGCTCACAGACTAACACAACAGTTACACATTACTGGGCATGATTTTTTTTTCAATAAGAGTCTGAGCCCGCAGACTCACCCCATTATTATAACACTAATATGGGCATGGTCTTGGCAGGTTATGTGCTGACTTCTTGTATACTTTCCCACTCGACCATGGTAACCCTGGAAGAAATTTTTAACATTTCCAAAAAACTAAGTCCAGATATCAGGCTCAAGACTATCCCCATAACAGCAAGACATTACTGGGCATGATTTTTTATTCAGTAAAGGCCACATGTTACGGTTTCTTTAAGGCCTGGGAACTGAAACTCACCCCATTACTATGGCCTTTCATGGGCGCCAGTCTTGGCGGGTTAAGTGTGACACCGTGATTTTCCCCCACTCAACCATGGTAACCCTGGAAAGAAATATTGAAGCATTCAAAACCTAAATCCAGACATCCAGGCTCACCAGACTGGCAATAACAGTAACATTGCTGGGCATGTGATTTTATTCAGTAAAGGACTGGGCCACAGACTCACCCCCATTACTATAACACTGTATAGGCATGATCTCGGCAGGTTGATGTGACTTCTCATAGAAGCTTTCCCACTCGACCATAAATTGTATCCAGAAGAAATTTTTAACATTTCAAAACCTAAATCCAGACATCCAGGCTCACAGACTAACCCCACCATGATTTACAAATTACTGGGCATGATTTTATTCAGTAAGGCCCTGTATTAGTTTTCTTTAAGGCATGGGTCAGCAAACTCCCCCCATTACTATAACCTTTCATAGGCATGATCTTGCTTGAGATTAGATGTGTGACACGTAAATTTCCCACTCAACCATAATGCCCTGGAAGAAATATTGGAAGCATTCAAAGCCTAAATCCAGACATCAGGCTCACCCCATTACAGTAACATTATTTGAGCAGGATTTTTATTCGTAAGACCTGGGCCACAGACTCACCCCATTACTATAACACTGTGCCAGGCATGATCTCGGCGAGGTTAAGTGTGACTTGTCATATGCTTTCCCGCCGACCATGGTAACCCGCCAGAGAGGTACACAACATTTCAAAGACCTGAATCAAACATCGAGCTCACAGACTAACCCCATAACAGTTACACATTGCAGAGCACGACTTTATACACTAAACAATGCCGTACAGTTTTCTTTAAGGCCTGGGAGCAAACTCACTTACCCCCATTACTATGACACTTTATGGGCATGATCTTGGCGGGTTAAGTGTGACTTCTGCGTAGGTTTTCCCTTTCAAACCATGGCAAGTAGCCTGGAAGAAACATTGAGCGTTCAAAACCTAAATCAGACATCAGGCTCTGGGCTAACCCCATGCGAACACATTAGCAGGCGCAGTTTTATTCATAAAGGCCTGAGCCCACAGATTCAACCCATTCTGCTTACTTTTTATAAGTATGATCTTGGCGGTTTAGTGTGACTTCGTAGTCGCACTCAACAATGGCCCAACCTGGAAGAAATATTCAAGTATTCAAACCTACGTCCAGACATCAGGCTCACAGACTAACCCCATAACAGTTTCATTACTGGGCATGATTTTATTCAGTAAAGGCCTGGGCCACAGACTCACCCCATTGCTATAACACTATAATGGGAATGATCTTGGCAGGTTAAGTGTGACTTCGTATGCTTTCCCACTCGATCATGCAGTAACCCTGGAAAAGTATTGAAGCATTCAAAACCTAAATCCAGACATCCAGGCTCACCCCATTACAGTAACACATTTACTGGGCGAGTTTATTCAGTAAAGGCCTGGGCCTGACTCACCCCATTATTATAACAGCACTATAGGCATGATCTTGGCGGATTAATTACGACTAAGGCACCCTCAAACCATGGTAGCCATGAGAAAGAAATTTTTAGCGTTTAAAACCTAAGTTCAGACATTCGTAGCAATCCAGCGATATTAGCCCAGTTTAAAGCGCGACTTCTGGTAGCTTTTCCGCCGGCCATGGTAACCCTGGAACAAATATTTGACGTTCAAACCTCGTCCAGACATCAGACTCACAGATAAACCATAACAGTAAAACATTACTGGGCATGATTTTATTCAGTAAAGGCCTGGGCCAACAGACTCCCCTATTCCACTATAACACTGTGGGCATGATCTTGGCTGGGTTAAGTGCTTGTGACTTCTCGTAGGCTTTCCCACTGAAACCATGGTAACCGTGAAAAAAATTTAGAAATTCAAAACCTTCATCCAGACATCCAGCCTCACCAGTTAACCTATAACAGCAACACATTGCACAAACGATTTTATTCAGTAAAGGCCTTGGCCACAGACTCACCCCATTACTGTAACACTGTATGGGCATGATCTTGGCGAGGTTAGGAGTGACTTCGTAGGCTTTCCCACTTTCGTGTGGTAACCCTGGAAGAGATTTTTAAGCATTCAATACGATACAGACATCCAGAAGCGATATTGCGGTTTGGTAAGCTTCTCGGGAGCGCTAATCCGCTCGACTATGGTAACCCTGGAAGAAATATTGAAGTGATCGACCTTAATCCAGACATCCAGTTTCGACTAAACCGCATAACAGTAACACATTACTGGGCGCTGATTTTATTCAGTAAAGGCCTTCGGCTTACAGACTCACCCCATTACTATAACACTATTATAGGCATGATCTTGGCGGCCGGGTTAAGTGTGTGACTTTTACCGTATGCTTTCCCGCCGATATGGTAACCCTGGAAGAAATTTTTAACATTTCAAAACTAAGTCCAGATATCAGGCTTAAGACTATACCATAACAGCAAGACATTACTAAGATGATTTTATTCAGTAAGGCCACCAATATTCACGAGGTTGTCTTTTAAGGCATGGGCCAGCTCAGCTCTTATTACTATAACACATTAATGGGCATGATCTTGGCAGGTTAAATTGTGACTTCATAGGCTTTCCACTTTCGACCATAGCAACCCTGGAAGGAGATTTTTACTAGCGTTCAAAACCTAAATCAGTATCCAGGCTCACAGATGAACCCCATAACAGCAGCATTACTGGGCATGATTTTATTCAGTAAAGGCCTGGGACTAGAAGCTCAGCACATTACTATAACACTTTTATGGGCATGATCTTGGCCGGAGTTAAATTGTGAATTCTAAGTGAAGCTTTCTTACTCAAACCATGGTTACCCTGGAAGAAACTTAAGCATTCAAAACCAGACATCCAAGCACACAGACTAACCCCTTAACAGTGACACATTACTGGGCATGATTTTATTCAGTAAGGCCTGGTCAACAGACCAGCCGTACTATAAAACTTTAATGAGTGTACCACAAGGCTGTTTGCACAGGCCCCTTCCCTCTACTCCTCTTCACCCTCGACTGCAGGCCTGTGTTTGGATCTAACTCCATCATCAAGTTTGCAGATGACACTCTGATTGCTCAGTCTCATCAGCAACAACGATGAGACTGCCTACAGAGAAGAGGTCAGCACATCTGGCCACGTGGTGCAAAGACAATAATCTGCTCATAACATCACAAAACCAAAGGAAGCCATTGTGGACTTCAGGAAGGTAGGGAAAGGCACACATGATCCATCCACATTAGCCAGGATTGCTGGAATTACATCTCATGCATCAAGTTCTGGGAACCCACATCTCTGAAGATCTGTCTGGACCACCAACACCTCAGCCTGAGTCAAGAGAGAAGGCTCACCAGCGTTTTATTCTTTCTGAGAAACTTAAGTTCAGCTGTCCTCAGCCATCCTGGTGAACTTCTATCAGCTGTACAATAGAGCATCCTAACAAACTGTGTCACAGTCTGGTATGGGAGCTGCTCTGTTGCTGAAGCGTAAAACACTGCAGCGGAGTAGTGAAAGCCTTAGCGCATCACAGGAACTCCCTTCATCCATTGAGAGATCAGAAGAGACACTGTTTGCGTCCGGTACGCAGTATTCTTAAGGACTCCTCTCACCTGCTCTGACTGTTTCCCTCCTGCCATCCGGCGAGCGGTTGGAATTCCCCCGGACTAGAACAAGTGGGCTGAGAACAGCTTTTTACCAGAGCTGTCTCACTACCAGATTCTACCCCCACTAAGTACTCCTGCCCCTCCACCCCATTAAAAACAAAAATACAATGCACTGTTAGCATTCATTTGCACTCCACTGTATATCTTTGTAAATGTATGTACATATCCATATACATACTCTTGTAAAATTGTCTATACATATCCTGTATATCCTCACTCTTTCTTATGTACATAACAATCATAAATTGCTTACATAATCACTATAAATTCCCCCTTCTCATCTGTAATTTAATTTGTACATATTTATCTTTGTAAATTATATTTTATGTTGTACCTATATCACCACTTGCTGCTTATTGCACTCCTAGTTAGACCTAAACTGCATTTTGTTACCTTGTACTTGTACATGTGCGTGACAATAAAGTTGAATCTAATCTAATCAATCTAATGGGAATGATCTTGAGCCGGGTTAAGTGCTGTGAATTCTCGTAGGCTTTCCCACTTGACCATGGTAACGGAAAAATTTTTAAAGCGTTCAAAACCTAAGTCCAGACATCCAGGCGATATTGGCCGGTTAAGTGCACGACTTCTCAGGCGTTAATCCACCGATCATGGTAACCTGGAACAAATATTCGAGCGATTCAAACCTCACGTCCAGACATCCAGGCTGCAGACTAACCCCCATAACAGTAACACATTGCACAGGCGCAATTTTATTCGCAAAGGTCTGTATTACGGTTTTCTTTAAGGCCTGGGCCTGAAGCTCACCCCATTACTATCACACTTTTATGGGGCATGATCTTGGCAGGGTTAGCGACTTCTCGTAGGCTTTCTTACTGAAGCAATGGTAACCCTGGAAGAAACTTTCAGCATTCAAACTACGTCTAGACATCCAGGCTCACAGACTAACCCCATAACAGGAACATTACTGGGCATGATTTTATTCACTAAAGGCCCTGTGTGTAGCTTTCTTAAAGCCTGGACCACAGACTCACCCCATTACTATAACCTTTCGCAGGCATGATCTTGGCAGGTTAAGTGTGATTCTCTGGGATTTTACTCGTCATGGTAACCCTGGAGACAAATATTTGAGGCGTTCAAAACCTCGTCCAGAGATCAGGATCACAGACTAATCACATAACAGTAACACATTACTGGGCATGATTTTTGATTTTATTCAGTAAAAGTACCAGACCCACAAACTCACCCCATTATTACAACACTGTGGGGCAGGATCTTGAGTGGGCGCAGTGTGACTGCTCGTGACTTTCACACTCAAACCATGGTAACCTGGAACAAATATTTGGCGTTCAAAACCGTCCAGACATTCCAGGCTCAAGATTTGCTTATTACAGCTACACATTACTGCGTGTATTTATTCAGTAAAGACCTGGGACCACAAACTCAACCCATTACTATAACACTTTTATGTACACTTGATATTGGCAGGGTTAAAGCGTGACACCGTAGCGCTTTCTTACTGCGACAGTAAGTAACCTGGAAGAGCTTTTAAGCATTCAAAGCCTCGTCCAGTCATCCAAGCACTGAACTAACCCCTTAACAGTAACACATTACTTGGCGCCAGTTTTTCTCAAAAAAGGCCTGGGCCAACAGACTCACCCCATTACTATAAAACTTTTATGGGAATGATCTTGGCGAGTTAAGTGTGACTTCTCGTAGGCTTTCCCACTCGACCATAGTAACCCTGGAACAAATATTTGAACGTTCAAAACCTACATCCAGACATCCAGGCGATATTGTCCGGTTTAAGTCGCGACTTCTCGGACGCTAATCCACTCGACCATGGTAACCCTGGAACAAATATTTGAACGTTCAAAACCCACGACGAGAGACATCCAGGCTCACAGACTAACCTCATAATAACAGCAACACATTACAGGGCATGATTTTTTTCAGTAAGGGCCCTGTATTACAGTTTTCTTTAAGGCCTGGGCCTACAAACTCACCCCATTACTATAAAACTTCAATGGGCATGATCTTGACAGGTTAAGACTGACTTCTCGTAGGCTTTCCCAATCGACCATGGTAACCCTGGAAGAAGTTTTTAAAGCGTTCAAAACCTAAGTCCAGACATCCAGGCGCTTCATCCAGGCGATATTGTCCGGTTTAAGTCGCGACTTCTCGGACGCTAATCCACTCGACAATGGTAACCCTGGAAGAAACTTTTAAGCATTCAAAGCCTACGTCCAGACATCCAAGCACACAGACTAACCCCTTTAACAGTAACACATTACTTGGCATGATTTTATTCAATAAAGGCCTGGGCCAACAGACTCACCCCATTACTATAAAACTTTTATGAGAATGATCTTGGCGGGTTAAGTGTGACTTCGTAAATGAGGCTTTCCCACTCGACCATGGTAACCCTGGAACAAATATTTGAACGTTCAAAACCTACGTCCAGACATCCAGGCGATATTGTCCGGTTTAAGTGCGACTTCTCGGGCGCTAATCCACTCGACCATGGTAACCCTGGAACAAATATTTGAACGTTCAAAACCTCGACGAGACATCCAGGCTCACAGACTAACCCCATAACAGTAACACATTACGGGCATGATTTTTTCAGTAAGGGCCCTGTATTACAGTTTTCTTTAAGGCCTGGGCCCACAAACTCACCCCATTACTATAAAACTTCAATGGGCATGATCTTGACAGGGTTAAGACTGACTTCTCGTAGGCTTTCCCAATCGACCATGGTAACCCTGGAAGAAGTTTTTAAGCGTTCAAAACCTAAGTCCAGACATCCAGGCGCTTCATCCAGGCGATATTGTCCGGTTTAAGTGCGACTTCTCAGACGCTAATCCACTCGACAATGGTCACCCTGGAAGAAACTTTTAAGCATTCAAAGCCTACGTCCAGACATCCAAGCACACAGACTAACCCCCTTAACAGTATCACATTACTTGGCATGATTTTATTCAATAAAGGCCTGGGCCAACAGACTCACCCCATTACTATAAAACTTTTATGGGAATGATCTTGGCCGGGTTAAGTGTGACTTCTCGTAGGCTTTTCCACTCGACCATGGTAACCCTGGAACAAATATTTGAACGTTCAAAACCTATGTCCAGACATCCAGGCGATATTGTCCGGTTTAAGTGCGACTTCTCGGACGCTAATCCACTCGACCATGGTAACCCTGTAACAAATATTTGAACGTTCAAAACCTACGCTATCAAGACATCCAGGCTCACAGACTAACCCCATAACAGTAACACATTACTGGGCATGATTTTATTCAGTAAAGGCCTGGGCCCACAGACTCACCCCATTACTATAAAACTTCAATGGGCATGTTCTTGACAGGGTTAAGACTGACTTCTCGTAGGCTTTCCCAATCGACCATGGTAACCCTGGAAGAAATTTTTAAGCGTTCAAAACCTACGTCCAGATATCCAGGCGCTTCATCCAGGCGATATTGTCCGGTTTAAGTGCGACTTCTCGGACGCTAATCCACTCGACCATGGTAACCCTGGAACAAATATTTGAGCGTTCAAAACCTACTTCCAGACATCCAGGACCACAGACTAACCCCTTAACAGTAACACATTACTGGGCATGATTTTATTCAGTAAAGGCCTGGGCCCACAGACTCACCCCATTACTATAACGGGCGTGATCTTGGCCGGGTTAAGTGTGACTTCTCATAGGCTTTCCTACTTGACCATGGTAACCCTGGAAGAAGTTTTTAAGCGTTCAAAACCTAAGTCCAGACATCCAGGCGATATTGGCCGTTTTAAGTGCGACTTCTCTAACTCTAATCCACCCGACCATGGTAACCCTGGAGCAAATATTTGAACGTTCAAAACCTACGTCCAGACATCCAGGCTCACAGACTAACCCCATAACAATAACACATTACTGGGCATGATTTTATTCAGTAAAGGCCCTGTATTAAAGTGTTCTTTAAGGCATGGGCCTTAAACTCACCCCATTACTATAATACTTTCATGGGCATGATCTGGGCGGGTTAAGCGTGATTTCTCATAGGTTTTCCCACTCGATCTTGGTAACCCTGGAAGAAATATTGAAGCTTTCAAAACCTAAATCCAGACATCCAGGCTCACAGACTAACCCCATAACAGTAACACATTACTGGGCATGATTTTATTCAGTAAAGGCCTGGGACCAGAAACTCAGCCCATTATTATAACACTTTTATGGGCATGATCTTGGCCGGGTTAAGAGTGACTTTCGTAGGCTTTCTTACTCGACAATGGTAACCCTGGAAGAAACTTTTAAGCGTTCAAACCTACGTCCAGACATCCAGTCGATATTGGCGGTTTAAGTCGCGACTTCTCGGGCGCTAATCCACTCGACCATGGTATCCCTGGAACAAATGTTTGAGCATTCAAAACCTACGTCCAGACATCCAGGCTCACAGACTATCCCCATAACAGTAACGCATTACTGGGTATGATTTTATTTAGTAAAGGCATGGGCCCACAAACTCACCCCATTACCATAACACTTTTATGGGCATGATCTTGGCCGGGTTAAGCGTGACTTCTCGTAGGTTTTCCCACTTGACCATGGTAACCCTGGAAGAAAATTTTTAAGCGTTCAGAACCTAAATCCAGACATCCAGGCTCTGTAGACTAACCTCATAACAGCAACACATTACAGGGCATGATTTTTTCAGTAAGGGCCCTGTATTACAGTTTTCTTTAAGGCCTGGGCCCACAAACTCACCCCATTACTATAAAACTTCAATGGGCATGATCTTGACAGGGTTAAGACTGACTTCTCGTAGGCTTTCCCAATCGACCATGGTAACCCTGGAAGAAGTTTTTAAGCGTTCAAAACCTAAGTCCAGACATCCAGGCGCTTCATCCAGGCGATATTGTCCGGTTTAAGTGCGACTTCTCGGGACGCTAATCCACTCGACAATGGTAACCCTGGAAGAAACTTTTAAGCATTCAAAGCCTACGTCCAGACATCCCAGCACACAGACTAACCCCCTTAACAGTAACACATTACTTGGCATGATTTTATTCAATAAAGGCCTGGGCCAACAGACTCACCCCATTACTATAAAACTTTTATGAGAATGATCTTGGCCGGGTTAAGTGTGACTTCTCGTAGGCTTTCCCACTCGACCATGGTAACCCTGGAACAAATATTTGAACGTTCAAAACCTACGTCCAGACATCCAGGCGATATTGTCCGGTTTAAGTGCGACTTCTCGGGCGCTAATCCACTCGACCATGGTAACCCTGGAACAAATATTTGAGCGTTCAAAACCTACGACGAGACATCCAGGCTCACAGACTAACCCCATAACAGTAACACATTACGGGCATGATTTTTTCAGTAAGGGCCCTGTATTACAGTTTTCTTTAAGGCCTGGGCCCACAAACTCACCCCATTACTATAAAACTTCAATGGGCATGATCTTGACAGGGTTAAGACTGACTTCTCGTAGGCTTTCCCAATCGACCATGGTAACCCTGGAAGAAGTTTTAAGCGTTCAAAACCTAAGTCCAGACATCCAGGCGCTTCATCCAGGCGATATTGTCCGTTTAAGTGCGACTTCTCAGACGCTAATCCACTCGACAATGGTCACCCTGGAAGAAACTTTTAAGCATTCAAAGCCTACGTCCAGACATCCAAGCACACAGACTAACCCCTTTAACAGTATCACATTACTTGGCATGATTTTATTCAATAAAGGCCTGGGCCAACAGACTCACCCCATTACTATAAAACTTTTATGGGAATGATCTTGGCGGGTTAAGTGTGACTTCTCGTAGGCTTTTCCACTCGACCATGGTAACCCTGGAACAAATATTTGAACGTTCAAAACCTATGTCCAGACATCCAGGCGATATTGTCCGGTTTAAGTGCGACTTCTCGGACGCTAATCCACTCGACCATGGTAACCCTGTAACAAATATTTGAGCGTTCAAAACCAACGTCAAGACATCCAGGCTCACAGACTAACCCCATAACAGTAACACATTACTGGGCATGATTTTATTCAGTAAAGGCCTGGGCCCACAGACTCACCCCATTACTATAAAACTTCAATGGGCATGTTCTTGACAGGGTTAAGACTGACTTCTCGTAGGCTTTCCCAATCGACCATGGTAACCCTGGAAGAAATTTTTAGCGTTCAAAACCTCGTCCAGATATCCAGGCGCTTCATCCAGGCGATATTGTCCGTTTAAGTGCGACTTCTCGGACGCTAATCCACTCGACCATGGTAACCCTGGAACAAATATTTGAGCGTTCAAAACCTACTTCCAGACATCCAGGACCACAGACTAACCCCTTAACAGTAACACATTACTGGGCATGATTTTATTCAGTAAAGGCCTGGGCCCACAGACTCACCCCATTACTATAACGGGCGTGATCTTGGCCGGGTTAAGTGTGACTTCTCATAGGCTTTCCTACTTGACCATGGTAACCCTGGAAGAAGTTTTTAAGCGTTCAAAACCTAAGTCCAGACATCCAGGCGATATTGGCCGTTTTAAGTGCGACTTCTCTAACTCTAATCCACCCGACCATGGTAACCCTGGAGCAAATATTTGAACGTTCAAAACCTACGTCCAGACATCCAGGCTCACAGACTAACCCCATAACAATAACACATTACTGGGCATGATTTTATTCAGTAAAGGCCCTGTATTAAAGTGTTCTTTAAGGCATGGGCCCACAAACTCACCCCATTACTATAATACTTTCATGGGCATGATCTGGGCCGGGTTAAGCGTGATTTCTCATAGGTTTTCCCACTCGATCTTGGTAACCCTGGAAGAAATATTGAAGCTTTCAAAACCTAAATCCAGACATCCAGGCTCACAGACTAACCCCATAACAGTAACACATTACTGGGCATGATTTTATTCAGTAAAGGCCTGGGACCAGAAACTCAGCCCATTATTATAACACTTTTATGGGCATGATCTTGGCCGGGTTAAGAGTGACTTTCGTAGGCTTTCTTACTCGACAATGGTAACCCTGGAAGAAACTTTTAAGCGTTCAAAACCTACGTCCAGACATCCAGTCGATATTGGCCGGTTTAAGTGCGACTTCTCGGACGCTAATCCACTCGACCATGGTATCCCTGGAACAAATGTTTGAGCATTCAAAACCTACGTCCAGACATCCAGGCTCACAGACTATCCCCATAACAGTAACGCATTACTGGGTATGATTTTATTTAGTAAAGGCATGGGCCCACAAACTCACCCCATTACCATAACACTTTTATGGGCATGATCTTGGCCGGGTTAAGCGTGACTTCTCGTAGGTTTTCCCACTTGACCATGGTAACCCTGGAAGAATTTTTTAAGCGTTCAGAACCTAAATCCAGACATCCAGGCTCACAGACTAACCCAATAACAGTAACACATTACTGGGCATGATTTTACTCAGTAATGGCCTGGGCCCACAAACTCACCCCATTATTACAACACTATTATGGGCATGATGTTTGCCGGGTTAAATGTGTGACTTCGTAGGCTTTCTTACTCGACCATGGTAACCCTGGAAGAAACTTTTAAGCATTCAAAACCTACGTCCAGACATCCAAGCACACACACTAACCCCTGAACAGTAACACATTACTGGGCATGATTTTATTCAGTAAAGGCCTGGGCCCGCAGACTCACTCCATTACTATAACACTATTAGGGGCAGGATCTTGGCGGGTTAAGTGTGACTTCTCGTAGGCTTTCCCATTCGACCATGGTAACCCTGGAAGAAATAATTGAGCGTTCAAAACCTACAACCAGACATCCAGGCTCAGAGACTAATCCCATAACAGTAACACATTACTGCATGTGACTTTATTCAGTAAAGGCCTGGGCCCAGAAACTCAATCCATTACTACAACACTTTTTTATCAGGCATGATCTCGACCGACTTAAGTGTGACTTCTCGTGGGCTTTCCCACTCGACCATGGTAACCCTGGAAGAAATTTTTAAGCGTTCAATACCTAAATCCAGACATCCAGGCTCACAGACTAACCCCATAACAGTAACACATTACTGGGCATGATTTTTTTTCAGTAAAGGCCCTGTATTACAGCTGTCTTTAAGGCCTGGACCCAGAGACTCACCCCATTACTATAACACTTTCATGGGCATGATCTTGGCCGGGTTAAGTGTGATTTCTCGTAGGCTTTCCCATTAGACAATGGTAACCCTGGAAGAAATTTTTAAGCGTTCAAAAGATACATCCCGACATCCAGGCTCACAGACTAACCCCATAACAGCAACACATTACTGGGCATCATTTTATTCAGTAATGGCCTGGGCCCCACAGACTCATTTCATTACTATAACACTATTATGGATATGATCTTGGCCAGGTTAAGTGTGACTTCTCGTAGGCTTTCCCACTCGACCATGGTAACAATGGAAGAAATTTTAAAGCGTTTAAAACCTAAACCCAGACATCCAGGCTCATAGACTAACCCCATAACAGTAACACATTACTAGGCATGATTTTATTCAGTAAAGGCCTGGGCCCACAATCTCACCCTTTTCCTACAACACTATTATGGGCATGATCTTGGCCGATATAAGTGTGACTTCTCGTAGGCTTTCCCACTCGACCATGGTAACCCTGATAGAAATTTTTAAGCGTTCAAAACCTGAATCCAGACATCCAGGCTCAAGACTAACCCCATAACAGCAAGACATTATTGGGCATGATTTTATTCACTAAAGGCCCTGTATTACAGTTTTCTTTAAGGCCTGGGCCCACAAACTCACCACATTACTATAACACTTTCATGGGCATGATCTTGGCCGGGTTAAGTGTGACTTCTCGTAGGCTTTCCCACTCGACCATGGTAACCCTGGAAGAAATTTTTAAGCGTTCAAAACCTAAGTCCAGATATCCAGGCGATATTGGCCGGTTTAAGAGCGACTTCTCAGACGTTAATCCACTGCGACCATGGTAACCCTGGAACAAATATTTGAGCGTTCAAAACCTACGTCCAGACATCCAGGCTCACAGACTAACCCCATAACAGCAACACATTACTGGGCATGATTTTATTCACTAAAGACCCTGTATTACAGTTTTCTTTAAGGCCTGGTCCCACAGACTCACCCCATTACTATAACACTTTCTTGGGCATGATCTTGGGACGGGTTAAGTTTGACTTCTCGTGAGGCTTTCCCCTCGACCATGGTAACCCTGGAAGAAATTTTAAAGCGTTCAAAACCTAAGTCCAGATATCCAGGCGATATTGGCGGTTTAAGAGCGACTTCTCAGACGTTAATCCACTCGACCATGGTAACCCTGGAACAAATATTTGAACGTTCAAAACCTACGTCCAGACATCCAGGCTCACAGACTAACCCCATAACAGCAACACATTACTGGGCATGATTTTATTCACTAAAGACCCTGTATTACAGTTTTCTTTAAGGCCTGGACCCACAGACTCACCCCATTACTATAACACTTTCGTGGGCATGATCTTGGACGGGTTAAGTGTGACTTCTCGTGAGCTTTCCCACTCGACCATGGTAACTCTGGAACAAATAATTGAGCGTTCAAAACCAACGTCCAGACATCCAGGCTCACAGACTAACTCCATAACAGTAACACATTACTGGGCATGATTTTATTTAGTAAAGGCCCTGTATTACAGCTGTCTTTGAGGCCTGGACCCACAGACTCACCCCATTACTATAACACTTTCATGGGCATGATCATGGCCGGGTTAAGTGTGACTTCTCAAAGGCTTTCCCACTCGACCATGATAACACTGGTTGAAATTTTTAAGCGTTCAAAACCTGAATCCAGACATCCAGGCTCACAGACTAACCCCATAATAGTAAAACATTACTGGTTATGATTTTATTCAGTAAAGGCCCTGTATTACAGCTGTCTTTAAGGCCTGGACCCACAGACACACCCCATTACTATAACACTTTCATGGGCATGATTTTGGCCGGGTTAAGTGTGACTTCTCGTAGGCTTTCCCACTCGACCATGGTAACCCTGGAACAAATAATTGAGCGGTCAAAACCTACATCCAGACATCCAGGCTCACAGACTAACCCCATAACAGTAACACATTACTGGGCATGATTTTATTCACTAAAGGTCCTGCATTACAGCTTTTTTAAGGCCTCAACCCACAGACTCACCCCATTACTATAACACTTTCATGGGCATGATCTTGGCCGGTTAAGTGTGACTTCTCGTGGCTTTCCCACTCGACCATGGTAACCCTGGAACAAATAATTGAGCGGTCAAAACCTACATCCAGACATCCAGGCTCACAGACTAACCCCATAACAGTAACACATTACTGGGCATGATTTTATTCACTAAAGGTCCTGCATTACAGCTTTTTTTAAGGCCTCAACCCACAGACTCACCCCATTACTATAACACTTTCATGGGCATGATCTTGGCCGGGTTAAGTGTGACTTCTCGTAGGCTTTCCCACTCGACCATGGTAACCCTGGCACAAATGTTTGAGCGTTCAAAACCTACATCCAGACATCCAGGCTCACAGACTAACCCCATAACAGTATCACATTACTGCGTATGACTTCATTCAGTAAAGGACTGGGCCAAGAAACTCAACCCATTATTATAACGCTTTTATGGGAATGATCTTAGCCGGGTTAGACTTCTCGTAGGCTTTCCCACTCGACCATGGTAACCCTAGAACAAATAATTGAGCGTTCAAAACCTACATCCAGACATCCAGGCTCAGAGACTAATCCCATAACAGTAACACATTACTGCATGTGACTTTATTCAGTAAAGGCCTGGGCCCAGAAACTCAATCCATTACTACAACACTTTTATCAGGCATGATCTCGGCCGACTTAAGTGTGACTTCTCGTGGCTTTCCCACTCGACCATGGTAACCCTGGAAGAAATTTTTAAGCGTTCAATACTTAAATCCAGACATCCAGGCTCACAGACTAACCCCATAACAGTAACACATTACTGGGCATGATTTTTTTCAGTAAAGGCCCTGTATTACAGCTGTCTTTAAGGCCTGGACCCAGAGACTCACCCCATTACTATAACACTTTCATGGGCATGATCTTGGCCGGGTTAAGTGTGATTTCTCGTAGGCTTTCCCATTAGACAATGGTAACCCTGGAAGAAATTTTTAAGCGTTCAAAACATACATCCCGACATCCAGGCTCACAGACTAACCCCATAACAGCAACACATTACTGGGCATGATTTTACTCAGCAAAGACCATGTATTACAGTTTTCTTTAAGGCATGGGCCCACAAACTCACCCCATTACTATAACACTTTTATGTGCATGATATTGGCCGGGTGAAGCGTGATTTCTCGTAGGTTTTCCCACTCGACCATGGTAACCCTGGAAGAAATATTGAAGCATTCAAAACCTAAATCCAGACATCCAGGCTCACAGACAAACCCCATAACAGTAACACATTACTGGGCATGATTTTATTTAGTAAAGGCCTGGGCCCACAGACTCACCCCATTACTATAACAGGCGTGATCTTGGCGGGTTAAGTGTGACTTCGTAGGCTTTCCCACTCGACCATGGTAACCCTGGAAGAAACTTTTAAGCTTTCAAATCCTACGTCCAGACATCCAAGCTCACAGACTAACCCCTTAACAGTAACACATTACTAGGCTTGACTTTATTGAGTAAAGGCCTGGGCCCGCAGACTCACTCCATTACTATAACACTATTAGGGGCAGGATCTTGGCCGGGTTAAGTGTGACTTTTCGTAGTCTTTCCCTTTCGACCATGGTAACCCTGGAAGACGTTTTTAAGCATTCAAAATCTAAATCCAGACATTCAGGCGATATTGGCCGGTTTCAATGCTACTTCTCGGACGCTAATCCACTCGACCATGGTAACCCTGGAACAAATGTTTGAGCATTCAAAACCTACGTCCAAACATCCAGGCTCACAGACTAACCCCATAACAGTAACACATTACTGGGTATGATTTTATTCAGTAAAGGCCTGGGCCAACAGATTCACCCCATTACTATAAAACTTTTATGGGAATGATCTTGGCGGGGTTAAGTGTGACTTCTCGTAGGCTTTCCCACTCGACCATGGTAACCCTGGAACCAATTTTTAAGCGTTCAAAACCTACGTCTAGACATCCAGGCGATATTGGCCGGTTTAAGTGCGACTTCTCGGACGCTAATCCACTCGACCATGGTAACCCTGAATCAAATATTTGAGCGTTCAAAACCAACGTCCAGACATCCAGGCTCACAGACTAACCCCATAACAGTAACACATTACTGGGCATGATTTTATTCAGTAAGTACCATGTATTACAGTTTTCTTTAAGGCATGGGCCCACAAACTCACCCCATTACTATAACACTTTTATGGGCATGATCTTGGCCGGGTTAAGCGTGACTTCTCGTAGGTTTTCCCACTCGACCATGGTAACCCTGGAACAAATATTGAAGCATTCAAAACCTAAATCCAGACATCCAGGCTCACAGACTAACCCCATAACAGTAACACATTACTGGGCATGATTTTATTTAGTAAAGGCCTGGGCCCACAGACTCACCCCATTACTATAACAGGCGTGATCTTGGCCGGGTTAAGTGTGACTTCTCATAGCCTTTCCCTTTCGACCATAGTAACCCTGGAAGAAGTTTTTAAGCATTCAAAATCTAAATCCAGACATCCAGGCGTTATTGGCCGGTTTAAATGCTACTTCTCGGACGCTAATCCACTCGACCATGGTAACCCTGGAACAAATGTTTGAGCATTCAAAACCTACGTCCAGACATCCAGGCTCACAGACTAACCCCATAATAGTAACACATTACTGGGTATGATTTTATTCAGTAAAGGCCTGGGCCAACAGACTCACCCCATTACTATAAAACTTTTATGGGAATGATCTTGGCCGGGTTAAGTGTGACTTCTCGTAGGCTTTCCCACTCGACCATGGTAACCCTGGAACCAATTTTTAAGCGTTCAAAACCTACGTCTAGACATCCAGGAGATATTGGCCGGTTTAAGTGCGACTTCTCGGACGCTAATCCACTCGACCATGGTAACCCTGGGTCAAATATTTGAGCGTTCAAAACCTACGTCCAGACAACCAGGCTCACAGACTAACCCCATAACAGTAACACATTACTGGGCATGATTTTATTCAGTAAGTAACATGTATTACAGTTTTCTTTAAGGCATGGGCCCACAAACTCACCCCATAACTATAACAGGCGTGATCTTGGCCGGGTTAAGTGTGACTTTTCGTAGTCTTTCCCTTTCGACCATAGTAACCCTCGAAGAAGTTTTTAAGCATTCAAAATCTAAATCCAGACATCCTGGCGACATTGGCGGTTTAAATGCTACTTCTCGGACGCTAATCCACTCGACCATGGTAACCCTGGAACAAATGTTTGAGCATTCAAAACCTAAGTCCAGACAACCAGGCTCACAGACTAACCCCATAACAGTAACACATTACTGGGTATGATTTTTGTCAGTAAAGGCCTGGGCCAACAGACTCACCCCATTACTATAAAACTTTTATGGGAATGATTTTGGCCAGGTTAAGTGTGACTTCTCGTGAGGCTTTCCCATTCAACCATGGTAACCCTGGAACCAATTTTTAAGCGTTCAAAACCTACGTCTAGACATCCAGGCGATATTGGCCGGTTTAAGTGCGACTTCTCGGACGCTAATCCACTCGACCATGGTAACCCTGGGTCAAATATTTGAGCATTCAAAACCTACGTCCAGACATCCAGGCTCACAGACTAACCCCATAACAGTAACACATTACTGGGCATGATTTTATTCAGTAAGTACCATGTATTACAGTTTTCTTTAAGGCATGGGCCCACAAACTCACCCCATTACTATAACTCTTTTATGGGCATGATCTTGGCGGGTTAAGCGTGACTTCTCGTAGGTTTTCCCACTCGACCATGGTAACCCTGGGTCAAATATTTGAGCATTCAAAACCTAAGTCCAGACATCCAGGCTCACAGACTAACCCCATAACAGTAACACATTACTGGGCATGATTTTATTTAGTAAAGGCCTGGGCCCACAGACTCACCCCATTACTATAACAGGCGTGATCTTGGCGGGTTAAGTGTGACTTCTCGTAGGCTTTCCCACTTCGACCATGGTAACCCTGGAAGAAATTTTTAAGCGTTCAAAACCTACGTCCAGACATCCAGGCTCACAGACTAACCCAATAACAGTGACACATTACTGGGCATGATTTTATTCAGTAATGGCCTGGGCGCACAAACTCACCCCATTATTACAACACTATTATGGGCATGATGTTGGCCGGGTTAAGTGTGACTTCTCGTAGGCTTTCTTACTCGACCATGGTAACCCTGGAAGAAACATTTCAGCATTCAAAACCTACGTCCAGACATCCAAGCACACAGACTAACCCCTTAACAATAACACATTATTGGGCATGATTTTATTGAGTAAAGGCCTGAGCCCGCAGACTCACTCCATTACTATAACACTATTAGGGGCAGGATCTTGGCCGGGTTAAGTGTGACTTCTCGTAGGCTTTCCCATTCGACCATGGTTACCCTGGAAGAAGTTTTTAAGCGTTAAAAATCTAAGTCCAGACATCCAGGCGATATTGGCTGGTTTAAGTGCGACTTCTCGGACGCTAATCCACTCGACCATGGTAACCCTGGAACAAATATTTGAACGTTCAAAACCTACATCCAGACATCCAGGCTCACAGACTAACCCCATAACAATAACACATTACTGGGCATGATTTTATTCAGTAAAGGCCCTGTATTACAATTTTCTTTAAGGCATGGGCCCACAAACTCACCCCATTACTATAATACTTTCATGGGCATGATCTTGGCCGTGTTAAGCGTAACTTCTCGTAGGTTTTCCCACTCGACCATGGTAACCCTGGAAGAAATATTGAAGCATTCAAAACCTAAATCCAGACATCCAGGCTCACAGACTAACCCCATTACAGTAACACATTACTGGGCATGATTTTATTCACTAAAGGCCCTGTATTACAGTTTTCTTTAAGGCCTGGGCCCACAAACTCACCCCTTTACTATGACACTTTCATGGGCATGATCTTGGCGGGTTAAGTGTGACTTCTCAATAAGTTTTCCCACTCGACCATGGCAACCCTGGAAGAAATATTGAAGCATTCAAAACCTAAATCCAGACATCCAGGCTCACAGACTATCCCCATAACATTAACGCATTACTGGGTATGATTTTATTCAGTAAAGGCTTGGGCCAACAGACTCACCCCATTACTATAAAACTTTTATGGGAATGATTTTGGCGGGTTAAGTGTGACTTCTCGTAGACTTTCCCACTCGATCATGGTAACCCTGGAAGAAATTTTTAAGCGTTCAAAACCTACGTCCAGACATCCAGGCGATATTGGCCGGTTTAAGTGCGACTTCTCGGACGCTAATCCACTCGACCATGGTAACCCTGGAACGAATGTTTGAGCATTCAAAACCTAAGTCCAGACATCCAGGTTCACAGACTAACCCCATAACAGTTACACATTACTGGGCATGATTTTACTCAGTAAAGTTCCTGTATTACAGTTTTCTTTAAGGCCTGGGCCCACAAACTTACCCCATTACTATTACACTTTTATGTGCATGATCTTGGCCGGGTTAAGCGTGACTTCTCGTAGGTTTTCCCACTCGACCATGGTAACCCTGGAAGAAATTTTTAAGCGTTCAAAACCTAAGTCCAGACATCTAGGCGCTTCATCCAGGCGATATTGGCCGGTTTAAGTGCGACTTCTCGGACGCTAATCCACTCGACCATGGTAACCCTGGGTCAAATATTTGAGCGTTCAAAACCTACGTCCAGACATCCAGGCTCACAGACTAACCCCATAACAGTAACACATTACTGGGCATGATTTTATTCAGTAAGTACCATGTATTACAGTTTTCTTTAAGGCATGGGCCCACAAACTCACCCCATTACTATAACACTTTTATGGGCATGATCTTGGCCGGGTTAAGCGTGACTTCTCGTAGGTTTTCCCACTCACCATGGTAACCCTGGAACAAATATTGAAGCATTCAAAATCTAAGTCCAGACATCCAGGCTCACAGACTAACCCCATAACAGTAACACATTACTGGGCATGATTTTATTTAGTAAAGGCCTGGGCCCACAGACTCACCCCATTACTATAACAGGCGTGATCTTGGCCGGGTTAAGTGTGACTTCTCGTAGGCTTTCCCACTCGACCATGGTAACCCTGGAAGAAATTTTTAAGCGTTCAAAACCTAAATCCAGACATCCAGTCTCACAGACTAACCCAATAACAGTAACACATTCCTGGGCATGATTTTATTCAGTAATGGCCTGGGCCCACAAACTCACCCCATTATTACAACACTATTATGGGCATGATGTTGGCCGGGTTAAGTGTGACTTCTCGTAGGCTTTCTTACTCGACCATGGTAACCCTGGAAGAAACTTTTAAGCATTCAAAACCTACGTCCAGACATCCAAGCACACAGACTAACCCCTTAACAGTAACACATTACTGGGCATGATTTTATTGAGTAAAGGCCTGGGCCCGCAGACTCACTCCATTACTATAACACTATTAGGGGCAGGATCTTGGCCGGGTTAAGTGTGACTTCTCGTAGGATTTCCCATTCGACCAGGGTAACCCTTGAAGAAATTTTTTACATTTCAAAAACTAAGTCCAGATATCCAGGCGATATTGGCTGGTTGAAGTGCGACTTCTCGGACGCTAATCCACTCGACCATGGTAACCCTGGAACAAATATTTGAACGTTCAAAACCTACGTCCAGACATCCAGGCTCACAGACTAACCCCATAACAATAACACATTACGGGCATGATTTTATTCACTGAAGGCCCTGTATTACAGTTTTCTTTAAGGCCTGGGCCCACAAACTCACCCCATTACTATGACACTTTCATGGGCATGATCTTGGCCGGGTTAAGTGTGACTTCTCGTAGGTTTTCCCACTCGACCATGGCAATCCTGGAAGAAATATTGAAGCATTCAAAACCTAAATCCAGACATCCAGGCTCACAGACTAACCCCTTAACAGTTACACATTACTGGGCATGATTTTATTCAGTAAAGGCCTGGGCCCACAGACTCACCCCATTACTATAACACTATTATGGGCATGATCTAGGGGCCGGGTTATGTCTGACTTCTCATAGGCTTTCCCACTCGACCATGGTAACCCTTGAAGAAATTTTTTACATTTCAAAAACTAAGTCCAGATATCCAGGCTCAAGACTAACCCCATAACAGCAAGACATTACTGGGAATGATTTTATTCAGTAAATGCCTGGGACCAGATACTCACCCATTACTATAACACGTTTATGGGCATGATCTTGGCAGGGTTAAGCGTGACTTCTCGTAGGCTTTCTTACTCGACAGTGGTAACCCTGGAAGAAACTTTTAAGCATTCAAAGCCTACGTCCAGACATCCAAGCACACAGACTAACCCCTTAACAGTAACACATTACTGGGCATGATTTTATTCAGTAAATGCCTGGGCCAACAAACTCACCCCATTACTATAAAACTTTCATGGGCATGATCTTGGTCGACTTAAGTGTGACTTCTCGAAGTCTTTCCCACTCGAACATGGTAACCCTGGAACAAATATTTGAGCATTCAAAACTACGTCCAGACATCCAAGCTCACAGATTAACCCCATAACAGCTACACATTACTGCGTATGACTTTATTCAGTAAAGGCCTGGGACCAGAAACTCAACCCATTACTATAGCACTTTTATGGGCATGGTCTTGGCAGGGTTAAGCGTGACTTCTCGTAGGCTTTCTTACTCGACAATGGTAACCCTGGAAGAAACTTTTAAGCATTCAAAGCCTACGTCCAGACATCCAAGCACACAGACTAACCCCTTAACAGTAACACATTACTTGGCATGATTTTATTCAGTAAAGGCCCTGTATTACATCTTTCTTTAAAGCCTGGACCCACAGACTCACCCTCCTTACTATAACACTTTCATGGGCATGATCTTGGTCGACTTAAGTGTGACTTCTCGAAGTCTTTCCCACTCGAACATGGTAACCCTGGAACAAATATTTGACCGTTCAAAACCTACGTTCAGACATCCAAGCTCACAGATTAACCCCATAACAGCTACACATTACTGCGTATGACTTTATTCAGTAAAGGCCTGGGACCAGAAACTCAACCCATTACTATAACACTTTCATGGGCATGATCTTGGCAGGGTTAAGCGTGACTTCTCGTGAGCTTTCTTACTCGACAATGGTAACCCTGGAAGAAACTTTTAAGCATTCAAAGCCTACATCCAGACATCCAAGCACACAGACTAACCCCTTAACAGTAACACATTACTTGGCATGATTTTATTCAGTAAAGGCCTGGGCCAACAAACTCACCCCATTACTATAACACTATTATGGGCATGATTTTGGCCAGGTTAAGTGTGACTTCTCGTAGGCTTTCCCACTCGACCATGGTAACCCTGGAAGAAATATTGAAGCATTCAAAACCTACGTCCAGACATGCAGCCTCACAGACTAACCCTATAACAGCAAAACATTACTGGGCATGATTTTATTCAGTAAAGGCCTGGGCCCACAAACTCACCCCATTACTATAACACTTTTATGGGCATGATCTTGGCCGGGTTAAATACGACTTCTCGTAGGCTTTCCCACACCACCATGGTAGCCATGGAAGAAAGTTTTAAGCGTTCAAAACCTAAGTCCAAACATCTAGGCGCTTCTTCCAGTTCGATATCTTGGACGGTTTCCCACTCAACCTCGCCACCCTGGATGAAATTTTTAGCGTTTAAAAACAAAGCCCAAACATCTAGGCGCTTCTTCCTGCCGATCTTGCCCGAGTTAAGTTCGATATCTTGGATGGTTTCCCACTCGACCATGGTAATCCTGGAAGACATTTTTAAGCGTTCAAATCATAAGTCCAGACAACCAGGCGATATTAGCTGGGTTAAGTGCAACTTCTCGGATGCTTTCCCACCATGGTAACCCTGGAAGAAATTTTTAAGCATTTAAAAAATAAGTCCAGACATCCAGGCTCTTCGTCTAGCCGATCTTGGCCGGGATAGGTGCGTTTTCTCGGACGCTTTCCCACTCGACCATGGTAACCATTGAAGAAATTTTTAAGCATTCAAAACCTAAGCCCAGACATCCAGGCGCTTCATCGAAGCGATATTGGCCAGGATAGGAAGGACTTCTCACATGCTTTCCCACTTGACCACGGTAACCCTGGAAGAAATTTTTAAGCATTTTAAACCTAAGTACAAACATCCAGGAGCTTCGTCCAGCCGATCATGGCCGGGATAGGTGCGTTTTCTCGGACTCTTTTCCACTCAACCATGGTAACCCTGGAAGAAATTTTTAAGCGTTAAAAATCTAAGTCCAGACATCCAGGCGATATTGGCTGGTTTAAGTGCGACTTCTCGGACGGCTAATCTAATCCACTCGACCATGGTAACCCTGGAACAAATATTTGAACGTTCAAAACCTACGTCCAGACATCCAGGCTCACAGACTAACCCCATAACAATAACACATTACTGGGCATGATTTTATTCAGTAAAGGCCCTGTATTACAATTTTCTTTAAGGCATGGGCCCACAAACTCACCCCATTACTATAATACTTTCATGGGCATGATCTTGGCGTGTTTAAGCGTAACTTCTCGTAGGTTTTCCCACTCGACCATGGTAACCCTGGAAGAAATATTGAAGCATTCAAAACCTAAATCCAGACATCCAGGCTCACAGACTAACCCCATTACAGTAACACATTACTGGGCATGATTTTATTCACTAAAGGCCCTGTATTACAGTTTTCTTTAAGGCCTGGGCCCACAAACTCACCCCTTTACTATGACACTTTCATGGGCATGATCTTGGCCGGGTTAAGTGTGACTTCTCGTAAGTTTTCCCACTCGACCATGGCAACCCTGGAAGAAATATTGAAGCATTCAAAACCTAAATCCAGACATCCAGGCTCACAGACTATCCCCATAACATTAACGCATTACTGGGTATGATTTTATTCAGTAAAGGCTTGGGCCAACAGACTCACCCCATTACTATAAAACTTTTATGGGAATGATTTTGGCCGAGTTAAGTGTGACTTCTCGTAGACTTTCCCACTCGATCATGGTAACCCTGGAAGAAATTTTTAAGCGTTCAAAACCTACGTCCAGACATCCAGGCGATATTGGCCGGTTTAAGTGCGACTTCTCGGACGCTAATCCACTCGACCATGGTAACCCTGGAACGAATGTTTGAGCATTCAAAACCTAAGTCCAGACATCCAGGTTCACAGACTAACCCCATAACAGTTACACATTACTGGGCATGATTTTACTCAGTAAAGTTCCTGTATTACAGTTTTCTTTAAGGCCTGGGCCCACAAACTTACCCCATTACTATTACACTTTTATGTGCATGATCTTGGCCGGGTTAAGCGTGACTTCTCGTAGGTTTTCCCACTCGACCATGGTAACCCTGGAAGAAATTTTTAAGCGTTCAAAACCTAAGTCCAGACATCTAGGCGCTTCATCCAGGCGATATTGGCCGGTTTAAGTGCGACTTCTCGGACGCTAATCCACTCGACCATGGTAACCCTGGGTCAAATATTTGAGCGTTCAAAACCTACGTCCAGACATCCAGGCTCACAGACTAACCCCATAACAGTAACACATTACTGGGCATGATTTTATTCAGTAAGTACCATGTATTACAGTTTTCTTTAAGGCATGGGCCCACAAACTCACCCCATTACTATAACACTTTTATGGGCATGATCTTGGCCGGGTTAAGCGTGACTTCTCGTAGGTTTTCCCACTCAACCATGGTAACCCTGGAACAAATATTGAAGCATTCAAAACCTAAGTCCAGACATCCAGGCTCACAGACTAACCCCATAACAGTAACACATTACTGGGCATGATTTTATTTAGTAAAGGCCTGGGCCCACAGACTCACCCCATTACTATAACAGGCGTGATCTTGGCCGGGTTAAGTGTGACTTCTCGTAGGCTTTCCCACTCGACCATGGTAACCCTGGAAGAAATTTTTAAGCGTTCAAAACCTAAATCCAGACATCCAGTCTCACAGACTAACCCAATAACAGTAACACATTCCTGGGCATGATTTTATTCAGTAATGGCCTGGGCCCACAAACTCACCCCATTATTACAACACTATTATGGGCATGATGTTGGCCGGGTTAAGTGTGACTTCTCGTAGGCTTTCTTACTCGACCATGGTAACCCTGGAAGAAACTTTTAAGCATTCAAAACCTACGTCCAGACATCCAAGCACACAGACTAACCCCTTAACAGTAACACATTACTGGGCATGATTTTATTGAGTAAAGGCCTGGGCCCGCAGACTCACTCCATTACTATAACACTATTAGGGGCAGGATCTTGGCCGGGTTAAGTGTGACTTCTCGTAGGATTTCCCATTCGACCAGGGTAACCCTTGAAGAAATTTTTTACATTTCAAAAACTAAGTCCAGATATCCAGGCGATATTGGCTGGTTGAAGTGCGACTTCTCGGACGCTAATCCACTCGACCATGGTAACCCTGGAACAAATATTTGAACGTTCAAAACCTACGTCCAGACATCCAGGCTCACAGACTAACCCCATAACAATAACACATTACGGGGCATGATTTTATTCACTGAAGGCCCTGTATTACAGTTTTCTTTAAGGCCTGGGCCCACAAACTCACCCCATTACTATGACACTTTCATGGGCATGATCTTGGCCGGGTTAAGTGTGACTTCTCGTAGGTTTCCCACTCGACCATGGCAATCCTGGAAGAAATATTGAAGCATTCAAAACCTAAATCCAGACATCCAGGCTCACAGACTAACCCCTTAACAGTTACACATTACTGGGCATGATTTTATTCAGTAAAGGCCTGGGCCCACAGACTCACCCCATTACTATAACACTATTATGGGCATGATCTAGGGGCCGGGTTAAGTCTGACTTCTCATAGGCTTTCCCACTCGACCATGGTAACCCTTGAAGAAATTTTTACATTTCAAAAACTAAGTCCAGATATCCAGGCTCAAGACTAACCCCATAACAGCAAGACATTACTGGGAATGATTTTATTCAGTAAATGCCTGGGACCAGATACTCACCCATTACTATAACACGTTTATGGGCATGATCTTGGCAGGGTTAAGCGTGACTTCTCGTAGGCTTTCTTACTCGACAGTGGTAACCCTGGAAGAAACTTTTAAGCATTCAAAGCCTACGTCCAGACATCCAAGCACACAGACTAACCCCTTAACAGTAACACATTACTGGGCATGATTTTATTCAGTAAATGCCTGGGCCAACAAACTCACCCCATTACTATAAAACTTTCATGGGCATGATCTTGGTCGACTTAAGTGTGACTTCTCGAAGTCTTTCCCACTCGAACATGGTAACCCTGGAACAAATATTTGAGCATTCAAAACCTATGTCCAGACATCCAAGCTCACAGATTAACCCCATAACAGCTACACATTACTGCGTATGACTTTATTCAGTAAAGGCCTGGGACCAGAAACTCAACCCATTACTATAGCACTTTTATGGGCATGGTCTTGGCAGGGTTAAGCGTGACTTCTCGTAGACTTTCTTACTCGACAATGGTAACCCTGGAAGAAACTTTTAAGCATTCAAAGCCTACGTCCAGACATCCAAGCACACAGACTAACCCCTTAACAGTAACACATTACTTGGCATGATTTTATTCAGTAAAGGCCCTGTATTACATCTTTCTTTAAAGCCTGGACCCACAGACTCACCCTCCTTACTATAACACTTTCATGGGCATGATCTTGGTCGACTTAAGTGTGACTTCTCAAGTCTTTCCCACTCGAACATGGTAACCCTGGAACAAATATTTGACCGTTCAAAACCTACGTTCAGACATCCAAGCTCACAGATTAACCCCATAACAGCTACACATTACTGCGTATGACTTTATTCAGTAAAGGCCTGGGACCAGAAACTCAACCCATTACTATAACACTTTTATGGGCATGGTCTTGGCAGGGTTAAGCGTGACTTCTCGTGAGGCTTTCTTACTCGACAATGGTAACCCTGGAAGAAACTTTTAAGCATTCAAAGCCTACATCCAGACATCCAAGCACACAGACTAACCCCTTAACAGTAACACATTACTTGGCATGATTTTATTCAGTAAAGGCCTGGGCCAACAAACTCACCCCATTACTATAACACTATTATGGGCATGATTTTGGCCAGGTTAAGTGTGACTTCGTGAGGCTTTCCCACTCGACCATGGTAACCCTGGAAGAAATATTGAAGCATTCAAAACCTACGTCCAGACATGCAGCCTCACAGACTAACCCTATAACAGCAAAACATTACTGGGCATGATTTTATTCAGTAAAGGCCTGGGCCCACAAACTCACCCCATTACTATAACACTTTTATGGGCATGATCTTGGCCGGGTTAAATACGACTTCTCGTAGGCTTTCCCACACCACCATGGTAGCCATGGAAGAAAGTTTTAAGCGTTCAAAACCTAAGTCCAAACATCTAGGCGCTTCTTCCAGTTCGATATCTTGGACGGTTTCCCACTCAACCCTCGCCACCCTGGATGAAATTTTTAAGCGTTTAAAAACAAAGCCCAAACATCTAGGCGCTTCTTCCTGCCGATCTTGCCCGAGTTAAGTTCGATATCTTGGATGGTTTCCCACTCGACCATGGTAATCCTGGAAGACATTTTTAAGCGTTCAAATCATAAGTCCAGACAACCAGGCGATATTAGCTGGGTTAAGTGCAACTTCTCGGATGCTTTCCCACCATGGTAACCCTGGAAGAAATTTTTAAGCATTTAAAAAATAAGTCCAGACATCCAGGCTCTTCGTCTAGCCGATCTTGGCCGGGATAGGTGCGTTTTCTCGGACGCTTTCCCACTCGACCATGGTAACCATTGAAGAAATTTTTAAGCATTCAAAACCTAAGCCCAGACATCCAGGCGCTTCATCGAAGCGATATTGGCCAGGATAGGAAGGACTTCTCACATGCTTTCCCACTTGACCACGGTAACCCTGGAAGAAATTTTTAAGCATTTTAAACCTAAGTACAAACATCCAGGAGCTTCGTCCAGCCGATCATGGCCGGGATAGGTGCGTTTTCTCGGACTCTTTTCCACTCAACCATGGTAACCCTGGAAGAAATTTTTAAGTGTTTAAAACCTAAGTCCAGATATCCAGGGGCTTCATTCAGACGATTTTGGCCGGTAGGTGCGACTTCTCGGACGGTTTCCCACTCTACAATGGTAACCCTGTAAGAAGTTTTTAAGCGTTCAAAACCTAAGTCCAGACATCCAGGCGCTTCATCCTGACGGTATTGGCCAGGTTAAGTGCGACTTCTCGCACGCTTTTCCACTCGACCATGGGAAACCTGGAAACAATTTTTAAGCATTCAAAACCTAAGTCCAGACATACAGCCGAACTTGGCTGGGTTAAGCTCGACTTCTTGGACAGTTTCCCACTCGACCATGGTAATCCTGGAAGAAATTTTTAAGCGTTTTAAAGCTAAGTCCAGACATCCAGGCGCTTCATCCAGGTGATATTGGCGAGACAGGTGCGACTTCTCAGACGCTTTCCCACTCAACCGTGGTAACCCAGGAGGAAATTTTTACGCATTTAATACTTAAGTCCAGACATCCAGGCGCTTCTTCCAGCCAATATTGGCCACTTTAGGTGCGACTTCTCCACTCAAAACCAGCAACCCTGTATGAAATTTTTAAGTGTTTAAAACCTAAGCCCAAACATCCAGGCGCTTCATCCAGCCGATCTTGGCCGGGTTAAGTTCGACTTCTCAGACGCTTTCCCACTCAACCATGGTAACCCAGGAGGAAATTTTTACGCATTTAATACTTAAGTTCAGACATCCAGGCGCTTCATCCAGGCGATATTGGCGAGATAGGTGCGACTTCTCAGACGCTTTCCCACTCGACCCCTCACCCTGAAGGAAATTTTTAATAGTTCAAAATCTAAGTCTAGACATCCAGGCGCTTCATCCAGCCAATATTGGCCAAGTTAGGTGCGACTTCTCGGACAACTTTTCACTCGACCCTTGCCACCCTGGATGAAATTTTTAATCATTCAAAACCTAACCCAAAACATCCAGGCGTTTCATCCAGCCGATCTTGACCGATCTTGGCTGGGTTAAGTGTGATTTTATCGGACGCTTTACCACTCGACCCCTGCCACCGGGAGAAATTTTTAAATGTTCAAAACCTTAGTCCTAACATTCAGGCGCTTCATCCAGCCGATCTTAGCTAGGATAGATGCGATTTCTCGGACGCTTTCCCACTCGACCATGCTAACCCTGGAGAAAATTTTTGCGTTCAAAACGTAAGTCGAGACATCCAGGCGCTTCATCCAGCCGATATTGGCTGTGATAGGTGCTCATTCTTGGACGTTTTCCCACTCTAACACCGCCACCCTGGAGAAAATTTTTAAACGTTTCAAACCTAAGTCCAGACTTCACTCGTTAACTTCAGGCCAGGTGTGTGTGCCTGATGAAACCACCTATATCCCAGCAAGCTAACAGTTGTTTGTTGACTCACTAGTATGTTTATCAGTATCAGTGTGTGTGAGGCCCGAGAGCTACACAGATCTCCATCCTGTAGATGGAGGAGAACACAACCTTCTCATGTTAAACCCAACTAAAACCGTTTCCTGTTCTGTTCTCATTGTACAGTATGTGCCGTGTTTCAGTGTCTGAGTCTCTTAACTTGTGATGTGTCTTCTTCTCTTTGTAGGACACGTAGTGTTCATGTCTTCAAAAGCTTCTTGGTTAGCCACATGCCCCTCGTGATTTCGCTGATGAAGCTATTTCCAGACAATGGTCACCTGTCCAGAGAAAAGAGGCGTTTCATCTCCTGTCCAGAACCGTGCACACATGATCACTGAAGAGGAAGTGGAAAGTCAACCAATCAAAATGAGCTTCACTGTAAATAAATGAACCTAATGGAGTACTACTAAAGCTGATTTAGATGAATCATTGATAGTTCATGTTGTTTTAGCATCTCAGAAATATCCACCTTGATTTTTTTCTCATTTATTTTTTAAACATAGGAATAACTTTCATACGTTAGCTTCATATTTTACATGTTAGCTCAGTTTGAATAAAATCATGCTTGATTTAAATCATCCGTCATCCTTGGCCCCATTTCACTCTATAATATGAAGGTCAAATGATTACGAATGATTTAAGAACAAATGAATATAAAAAAAACTGAAAGACAACACAAGTATATGTTTGATCTCTTGAAGAAGCATGCACACACACACACACACACACACACATATATACTCTCTCTCTCTCACACACACACAGGTTGCTACAACATACATTTTTATTTTATGTATGTTTGTATAAATGGTAAATAAACTGTTTAATAAGAATAATATTAGTAGAATTTTTTTCCAGAGTTAAAAAACACATGCTTGACTCTTTATACAGGGTCACATGATTGATTCAGTACATCCTCAAAACGACATTCAATCAAAAATGGGTGACCCTGATGAACTTAAAGCCTGATTAATTATACAGTTGTGGCCAAAAGTTTTGAGAATGACACAAATATTAGTTTTCACAAAGTTTGCTGCTAAACTGCTTTTAGATCTTTGTTTCAGTTGTTTCTGTGATGTACTGAAGTGTAATTACAAGCACTTCATACGTTTCAAAGGCTTTTATCGACAATTACATGGCATTTATGCAAAGAGTCATTATTTGCTGTGTTGGCCCTTCTTTTTCAGGACCTCTGCAATTCGACTGAGCATGCTCTCAATCAACTTCTGGGCCAAATCCTGACTGATAGCAACCCATTCTTTCATAATCACTTCTTGGAGTTTGTCATAAGTAGTGGGTTTTTGTTTGTCCACCCTTATTGGCACAGTGCTCCATCATGCTGAAAAATGCATTGTTCTTCACCAAACTGTTGTTGGATTGTTGGAAGAAGTTGCTGTTGGAGGGTGTTTTGGTACCGTTCTTTATTCATGGCTGTATTTTTGGGCAAAATTGTGAGTGAGCCCACTCCCTTGGATGAGAAGCAACCTCTCACATGAATGGTCTCAGGATGCTTTACTGTTGGCATGACACAGGACTGATGGTAGCGCTCACCTTTTCTCGGTGCAATCTTAGTAGCCACAATATCCTTGCCTGTGAAGCCATTTTTATGCAACGCAATGATGGCTGCACGCGTTACCATGGTTAACAATGGAAGAACGATGATTTCAAGCATCACCCTCCTTTTAACATGTCAAGTCTGTCATTCTAACCCAATCAGCCTGACATAATGATCTCCAGCCTTGTGCTCTTCAACATTCTCACCTGAGTTAACAAGACGTTTACTGAAATGATCTCAGCAGGTCGTTCAATGACAGCAATGAAATGCAGTGGAAAGTTTTTTTCAGGTTTAAGTTCATTTTCATGGCAAAGAAGGACTATGCAATCCATCTGATCACTCTTCATAACATTCTGGAGTATATGCAAATTGCTATTACAAAAACTTAAGCAGCAACTTTTCCAATTTCCAATATTTATGTCATTCTCAAAACCTTTGGCCACAACTGTACATATACTGTTGATACACATTTCTTTCATAAACTCCAATTTTCTATTAATACACAATTGCAAACCTTTCCAAAACAATCTTGAGTAAATGAGAAAAGAAAGATGCTAAATAGTTTTGTTTTGTTTACCAAAGTTGACAGCTATACGAAATGTTAAGCTTAAAAATTTCCAAATGTAATAAATTCTATAAAGTAGTTTGTAAGACACTTCCTTCATTTTGATACATTTATTTGGCAGTATTAATTCTTTAACACAAGAGATATAACCAAATAAAGAAGAGCAAAGGACACAGAACAAAGAGCATTTGTTCAAATCGTATTAATTAATATATTGTTGTCTTAAAACAAAAACAGTTTTTCAAATGTGCACACTTTAGGAAAAAAATGCTAATTCTCCTGGTTTCACAGGTGATTGGATTTTCTGAGGAAATCCTGTATACGACAACAATTACCCATTGAAATGAACTAATTTACTTGCATCTTACTAAAAGAATACCTCCTTTGAGCCAACGATAAAATAAAGATCTGTTTTTAAATACTATGCCCTTGTTATTTCATATGAAATAGTTGTGGGGTGAAAAATGGTGAAAAGAGCTTGTCTGTGAAAACCGGCCAATTTAGCAGGAATTTTGTCAACAGAAAAATTATGTTCCAATAAAAATCTATGCTTCCAAGAAAATTAAATATATCATTAGGGAAGGCATTCCGAGGATTTTAATAAGAAATTATGAATAAAATAAATAAAACTAATGAATCACTGTATCAAATGCTTGATATTTTCAGTAATATCTTATATTTTTTCTTTAAACATTCATTTTCAAGCAGGTTTACTCACAGGTTTGATGACGCACCAAGATACTGAAAGCTGATTGGCCTCCTGACAGTGATCGGTTAAATACGCGGGAAAATAGCGCGTTCAGTTTAGTCAGAGATCATAGTAACTTCTCTGATTTATATAGTAATTTATACATTTATTAATAAATCTCGCTATTTAATAATGAAAAGTGCATAAGATTCAACGCTTCCGATAAAAAGCGCGCTCGCTCGCTGTTGTACTCACGCACGCGACGTCCACGCGCACCATGTACGTGAACTATAGTTTCTATGGCGACGCGTGTTATGACGTGAATTCTACACATAAACACTCAGACCCATCGATATCTGTTTGTTGAGAGACGAGGCGATTTCAGAGACTTTCGGAGATTATTTCCTGACACTGTGATTTTCGACGCAGTTCAGAGCGAGAGGAGACTTTTATTTTAGGAGATCGGAGGATATTTCCTTTGAGTACAGTTTGAAGGAAGTTTTTTATTCTCTTCTTATTTCTCTTCTTATTTATTTCTCTCATTCTTTCTCTCTTTCTTTCTTTCTTTCTTTCTTTCTTTCTTCAGCTAATTATTATTTTTTTTATTTATTTACTGTATTTCGTGGAGTTTGGAGAGATTGTCAGCCGCTCTTATGAGTGAAAGACAAGGTGAGTGTTTTGTTTGTTATTGCTATTTTATGGTATGATGTTGTACAATGTTTGACTGAATTAATGTGAAGATATGCCTTTAATTTTCTATTCAAGAGCAAATAGAAGTAAAAGCAATTGGTGCTTGGTTATGATAAAGGTTGCTAATAGAGGCTGTAAGTGTCTGATGTGTGAAATATTGCAGCCTCGGGCCGCTCCAGATCCAGGAGTGCTGCTGTCTCTCAGGCGGCTGCTCAGGAGGTTGGGAGACGCGGCTCTGGTGACGACGCTCAGGAACCGCTGACCAACCCAAACCTGCCTCTGAGCCAAGAGCTGCCTGGGTACATCGCTCCTCTGCCGTCAGAGTTGGCCGTTTCTGTGTCCGTGTCTCACGGGAGAGAAGCGGCAGAGCAGCAGCCAGGAGGATGAGGGTCCGTCCCCCTCATACAGAAGAGCTGCCAAACGCTCCCGCAGAGGTCAGAGTGCACTGAGATTAAACACCTCACCACTCACTAAACGAGTCGTCACTGAAGACGTTACAGTAAGGTTCCGTTTAAATAGGGGTTTCTTGTGATCTTGTGTGTTGCAGAAGCGTATGTCAGGGCCCATTGCTGGGGCGAGGTGGATTCGGCTCGGTGTATGCTGGGACCCGCAGGTCTGACGGACTGCCAGTAAGACTTCCTCTCACCTCCCTCGTTAGAAATGTTGCCGTCAGTGAACGTGGTCTGTGATAATTAGTCAGCGTGGTCTTCATCTGTCTACAGGTTGCCATCAAGCACGTCTGTAAAAGAGGAACACCGAGACTGAGAGTCGTGAGTTCAGAGTGAATCTGTTGCTCTGCTTGCTCTGATTGAGCGCTGGATATAACGCAGCGTTCGTCCCTGCAGGAAGGTCAGGATCAGCTGCCGCTGGAGGTGGCGTTGATGAGTCTGGTCAATTCGGCTCCTGCCTGCCCCAACGTCCTGCAGCTGCTGGAGTGGTTAGACTTTCCCAGACGCTACACCTTGATCCTGGAGCGTCCGTTCCTTGCCAAGATCTGGACACTTTCTGCAAACAGAACGGACGCCTGGAGGAGAGTCTGGCCAAGAAAGTGCTGCTGCAGCTGGTCACGGCGCTGAAACACTGCGAGCCCGCTGAGTCCTGCACCGGGCGTCAAACCGGAGAACCTGCTGATCTCCACAGAGTCACACGACATCAAGCTGCTGGACTTCGCTGTGGAGATCTGCTGAAAGACTCGGCCTACAGACACTTTGCAGGTGGGTTTGATCTCACTGCGGTGAGCTGTGTTTGTTTGTGGAGCCTCTTCAGGTGACGTCTGGGGTCTTGTTGTGTCTCTCAGGCACTCTTCAGTACGCCCCTCCTGAGTGGTTTCGGCGGCAGCGCTATCACGCAGGACCGGCTACGGTTTGGTCGGTCGGGTGACGCTCTACAACATCTTGTGCGGCTGTTTCCCCTTCAGAGGCACATTGAGGGTCACCTCCAGAAGCAGACTGCGCTTCCCTAGAGCTGTCCACAGGCAAGAGACAGAGGTCACGTCCAGATCCAGGTGAAGCGTGTGCTTCTGTCTTCCTGAACACTGTGTTGTGTGTAACAGAGTGCCGTCAGCTGATTGGCTGGTGTCTCAGTGCATCGGCGTCAGACCGGCCCACTTTAGAGGACATTGAGTGCCACCCTGGTTACACTGAGCAGGTGGCCAGAGACACACACTTATCTGACTCACAGCAGTCACGGCTAGATTGTCTCAAGTTAGGATCAGACTAGATTAATGCTTCTGATTGTTTGTATAGGGTGAGCAGGAGTGACACAGGAAGTGCAGGGAACGGCTTCCTGGTCGTCTCCAGAAAGAGCAGAGGATCATGGGCTGATGGTGAAGGGTTCGGATCCTCTGCTCCAGTCGGTGAAGATCTCTGTGTGGATGCTGCAGGAGTCTGAACACACAGCAGCAGCTGAAACCACCCACAGATCAATATGTGTAGCTTCTCCACAATAAAGTGTAAATATGTATATAACAGGAGTTGTACATCTCGCTGTATCACAGTAGTATTACTTTTTTTGTAATCAGGACAGGAAAAAGGACCAAAAATAAGAAAGAAATCAGAAGAAAAATCTCTTAGTGATTCAAATTAATAGAAGGGGATGCATAGAATGTAAATTGCAAAAACAAATATATAAATAAAGCCATTTTTATGCTTAAAGGAAAAAAATAATGGTGACCCAAAACCATTGTTCCATACTTTTTTCAAAATATCCTCCTTTGTGTTCGGGAGAACAAAGAAATTCATACAAGTTTGGAACTACTTGAGGATGAGTAAATGATAACAAAATCTTACTTGTTGGGTAAAATTCCTTTAAACAGTAATATTTTCGTTGCCTTACCGTGGTGCGTTAACTGTGGCAGTGGGGCTGCACAACATCTGTGCAAATTATCAGGGTAAAGAAATTAACCAAATAAATAGAAATAAACAAGCTAAAATATTTAGTTCAATACGTCCTGCAACTGGTTTTGCACATACAGTAGAATACAAATTGCCTAGAAAGACATATTTTAACAGTTATTTATATTATTTAACAGAAATTACTTGATTTATAGTTTGGATTCATAACAACATAAATTAGCATTTCAGGCTCACTGATTCAAAGAAAACTAATTTTCTGGTTGACCAGAAGCTGAATACAAAGTATTTATTCAGTAAATAATAATCAGTGAACCATATTCCTTTTAACATACCTACAAACATTGAGTTAGACAACATTTGACAGTCCACTTTAGGCATTCCACGATCAGTAAGCAACTTTTCAGCTACATGTCATTAGAGTTTTAGTAAACTGTCTGTTTAATAACCTCTTATTAGTTAATAGATGGCAAGTATTAAGGTATTAAACATATTCTTAATAAAAACAGAGAAATATATGCTATTAATAGCTGTAAAATTAGCCCATTTTGTTTCAATATAGGATTGTGGAAATGAGTACAACCTAGATTTAATTCAACAAGGTGTGATATTTTAGTACTTAATATGTCCTCCATAACTCTATGTATATACTGAATGTAAAATTTTATTACAAACTGTTACATCTGTCCTGTTTAACTCCTTCTTAAACGACCTGGTCTTTAATGGGGAGAGTTTCTGGTTTGGGAAAAGTTGAGGTTTTGTATTATATCACACAGTGGTTGATAAAGCCTAACTCTCTCACGCCTTCAGCTCTCATACGTCCCTACAGAAGAGCTTTACTACCCTGAAGTTCACTGTGGAAACCAGACACTTCTCACTGTATGCCTCCTCTTGTGACACCAGAACATTTTAGATGCTGTCAGATCTGAAACGATTAACTTGGTCTCATGAGACTAGAGCATGGATTCCCAGAAGCCCTCACTTACTTAAGCCAAGGGTCTTGGAAAAGGAGTTTATTGTGCTTTGGCCGCAGTGGATAGTTTGGGTGCGGACAAACAACCATGCATGGTGCTATTTTAAGATGTACAGTCACTCTTCTCATAGCGTTTACTGGCTCTGAGACGCTTTCTTACAAATGATTATTTCGGGGCTTTTACAAGTCCATTGTTTTTGAATTTTTGAAAATGTTGCAGTATTTTTACATTGAAAACAAGAATTTGGTATTCCTTTTGCATTATTGTCCTCTTATAAGTTAAAAATAAATACCCTGGCAGTGTTCACTGTTCCAACAAAAACTACAAAAAAATTAAAACCCGACGTTAACTTCAGGCCAGGTGTGTGTGCCCGATGAAACCACCTATATCCCAGCAAGCTAACAGTTGTTTGTTGACTCACTAGTATGTTTATCAGTATCAGTGTGTGTGAGGCCCGAGAGCTACAGATCTCCATCCTGTAGATGGAGGAGAACCAACCTTCTCATGTTGAACCCAACAAAAACCGTTTCCTGTTCTGTTCTCATTGTACAGTATGTGCCGTGTTTCAGTGTCTGAGTCTCTTAACTTGTGATGTGTCTGCTTCTCTTTGTAGGACTCGTAGTGTTCATGTCTTCAGAAGCTTCTTGGTGAGCCACATGCCCTCGTGATCTCGCTGATGAAGGGATTTCCAGACAATGGTCACCTGTCCAGAGAAGAGAGGCGTTTCATCTCCTGTCCAGAACCGTGCACACATGATCACTGAAGAGGAAGTGGAAAGTCAACCAATCAAAATGAGCTTCACTGTAAATAAATGAACCTAATGGAGTACTACTAAAGCTGATTTAGATGAATCATTGATAGTTCATGCTGTTTTAGCATCTCAGAAATATCCACCTTGATTTTTTTCATTTATTTTTAAACATAGGAATAACTTTCATACGTTAGCTTCATATTTTACATGTTAGCTCAGTTTGAATAAAATCATGCTTGATTTAAATCATCCGTCATCCTTTGCCCCATGTTTTCACTCTATAATATAAAGGTCAAATGATTACGAATGATTCAAGAACAAATTAATATAAAAAAAACTGAAAGACAACCCAAGTATATGTTTGATATCTTGAAGCAGCACGCACACACACACACACACACACACACACAAACACACACACACACACACACATATATACACTCTCACACACACACAGGTTGCTACAACGTACATTTTTATTTTATGTATGTTTGTATAAATGGTAAATAAACTGTTTAATAAGAATAATATTAGTAGAATTTTTTTCCAGGGTTAAAAAACACATGGTTGATTCCTTATACAGGGTCACATGATTGATTCAGTACATCCTCAAAACGACATTCAATCAAAAATGGGTGACCCTGATGAACTTAATCCTGATTAATTATACAGTTGTGGCCAAAAGTTTTGAAAATGACACAATTATTAGTTTTTACAATGTTTGCTGTTAAACTGCTTTTAGATCTTTGTTTCAGTTGTTTCTGTGATGTACTGAAGTGTAATTACAAGCACTTCATACGTTTCAAAGGCTTTAATCGACAATTAAATGACATTTATGCAAAGAGTCATTATTTGCTGTGTTGACCCTTCTTTTCAGGACCTCTGCAATTCGACTGAGCATGCTCTCAATCAACTTCTGGGCCAAATCCTGACTGATAGCAACCCATTCTTTCATAATCACTTCTTGAGTTTGTCATAAGTAGTGGGTTTTGTTTGTCCACCCCTCTTGAGGATTGACCACAAGTTCTCAATGGGATTAAGATCTGGGGAGTTTCAGGCCATGGGAGTTTCAAAAATTTCAACGTTTTGGTCCCCGAGCCACTTAGTTATCACTTTTGCCTTATTGGCACGGTGCTCCATCGTGCTGAAAAATGCATTGTTCTTCACCAAACTGTTGTTGGATTGTTGGAAGAACTGCTGTTGGAGGGTGTTTTGGTACCGTTCTTTATTCATGGCTGTATTTTTGGGCAAAATTGTGAGTGAGCCCACTCCCTTGGATGAGAAGCAACCTCTCACATGAATGGTCTCAGGATGCTTTACTGTTGGCATGACACAGGACTGATGGTAGCGCTCACCTTTTCTCGGTGCAATCTTAGTAGCCACAATATCCTTGCCTGTGAAGCCATTTTTATGCCACGCAATGATGGCTGCACGCGCGTTACCATGGTTAACAATGGAAGAACGATGATTTCAAGCATCACCCTCCTTTTAACATGTCAAGTCTGTCATTCTAACCCAATCAGCCTGACATAATGATCTCCAGCCTTGTGCTCTTCAACATTCTCACCTGAGTTAACAAGACGTTTACTGAAATGATCTCAGCAGGTCGTTCAATGACAGCAATGAAATGCAGTGGAAAGTTTTTTTCAGGTTTAAGTTCATTTTCATGGCAAAGAAGGACTATGCAATCCATCTGATCACTCTTCATAACATTCTGGAGTATATGCAAATTGCTATTACAAAAACTTAAGCAGCAACTTTTCCAATTTCCAATATTTATGTCATTCTCAAAACCTTTGGCCACAACTGTACATATACTGTTGATACACATTTCTTTCATAAACTCCAATTTTCTATTAATACACAATTGCAAACCTTTCCAAAACAATCTTGAGTAAATGAGAAAAGAAAGATGCTAAATAGTTTTGTTTTGTTTACCAAAGTTGACAGCTATACGAAATGTTAAGCTTAAAAATTTCCAAATGTAATAAATTCTATAAAGTAGTTTGTAAGACACTTCCTTCATTTTGATACATTTATTTGGCAGTATTAATTCTTTAACACAAGAGATATAACCAAATAAAGAAGAGCAAAGGACACAGAACAAAGAGCATTTGTTCAAATCGTATTAATTAATATATTGTTGTCTTAAAACAAAAACAGTTTTTCAAATGTGCACACTTTAGGAAAAAAATGCTAATTCTCCTGGTTTCACAGGTGATTGGATTTTCTGAGGAAATCCTGTATACGACAACAATTACCCATTGAAATGAACTAATTTACTTGCATCTTACTAAAAGAATACCTCCTTTGAGCCAACGATAAAATAAAGATCTGTTTTTAAATACTATGCCCTTGTTATTTCATATGAAATAGTTGTGGGGTGAAAAATGGTGAAAAGAGCTTGTCTGTGAAAACCGGCCAATTTAGCAGGAATTTTGTCAACAGAAAAATTATGTTCCAATAAAAAATCTATGCTTCCAAGAAAATTAAATATATCATTAGGGAAGGCATTCCGAGGATTTTAATAAGAAATTATGAATAAAATAAATAAAACTAATGAATCACTGTATCAAATGCTTGATATTTTCAGTAATATCTTATATTTTTTCTTTAAACATTCATTTTCAAGCAGGTTTACTCACAGGTTTGATGACGCATCAAGATACTGAAAGCTGATTGGCCTCCTGACAGTGATCGGTTAAATACGCGGGAAATAGCGCGTTCAGTTTAGTCAGAGATCATAGTAACTTCTCTGATTTATATAGTAATTTATACATTTATTAATAAATCTCGCTATTTAATAATGAAAAGTGCATAAGATTCAACGCTTCCGATAAAAGCGTACGCTCGCGCTGTTGTACTCACGCACGCGACGTCACGCGCACCATGTACGTGAACTATAGTTTCTATGGCGACGCGTGTTATGACGTGAATTCTACACATAAACACTCAGACCCATCGATATCTGTTTGTTGAGAGACGAGGCGATTTCAGAGACTTTCGAGATTATTTCCTGACACTGTGATTTTCGACGCAGTTCAGAGCGAGAGGAGACTTTTATTTTAGGAGATCGGAGGATATTTCCTTTGAGTACAGTTTGAAGGAAGTTTTTTTATTCTCTTCTTATTTCTCTTCTTATTTATTTCCCTCATTCTTTCTCTCTTTCTTTCTTTCTTCAGCTAATTATTATTTTTTTTATTTATTTACTGTATTTCGTGGAGTTTGGAGAGATTGTCAGCCGCTCTTATGAGTGAAAGACAAGGTGAGTGTTTTGTTTGTTATTGCTATTTTATGGTATGATGTTGTACAATGTTTGACTGAATTAATGTGAAGATATGCCTTTAATTTTCTATTCAAGAGCAAATAGAAGTAAAAGCAATTGGTGCTTGGTTATGATAAAGGTTGCTAATAGAGGCTGTAAGTGTCTGATGTGTGAAATATTGCAGCCTCGGGCCGCTCCAGATCCAGGAGTGCTGCTGTCTCTCAGGCGGCTGCTCAGGAGGTTGGGAGACGCGGCTCTGGTGACGACGCTCAGGAACCGCTGACCAACCCAAACCTGCCTCTGAGCCAAGAGCTGCCTGGGTACATCGCTCCTCTGCCGTCAGAGTTGGCCGTTTCTGTGTCCGTGTCTCACGGGAAGAGGAAGCGGCAGAGCAGCAGCCAGGAGGATGAGGGTCCGTCCCCCTCATACAGAAGAGCTGCCAAACGCTCCCGCAGAGGTCAGAGTGCACTGAGATTAAACACCTCACCACTCACTAAACGAGTCGTCACTGAAGACGTTACAGTAAGGTTCCGTTTAAATAGGGGTTTCTTGTGATCTTGTGTGTTGCAGAAGCGTATGTCAAGGGCCCATTGCTGGGGCGAGGTGGATTCGCTCGGTGTATGCTGGGACCCGCAGGTCTGACGGACTGCCAGTAAGACTTCCTCTCACCTCCCTCGTTAGAAATGTTGCCGTCAGTGAACGTGGTCTGTGATAATTAGTCAGCGTGGTCTTCATCTGTCTACAGGTTGCCATCAAGCACGTCTGTAAAAGAGGAACACCGAGACTGAGAGTCGTGAGTTCAGAGTGAATCTGTTGCTCTGCTTGCTCTGATTGAGCGCTGGATATAACGCAGCGTTCGTCCTGCAGGAAGGTCAGGATCAGCTGCCGCTGGAGGTGGCGTTGATGAGTCTGGTCAATTCGCTCCTGCCTGCCCCAACGTCCTGCAGCTGCTGGAGTGGTTAGACTTTCCCAGACGCTACACCTTGATCCTGGAGCGTCCCGCCTTTGCCAAGATCTGGACACTTTCTGCAAACAGAACGGACGCCTGGAGGAGAGTCTGGCCAAGAAAGTGCTGCTGCAGCTGGTCACGGCGCTGAAACACTGCGAGCCGCGGAGTCCTGCACCGGACGTCAAACCGGAGAACCTGCTGATCTCCACAGAGTCACACGACATCAAGCTGCTGGACTTCGCTGTGGAGATCTGCTGAAAGACTCGGCCTACAGACACTTTGCAGGTGGGTTTGATCTCACTGCGGTGAGCTGTGTTTGTTTGTGGAGCCTCTTCAGGTGACGTCTGGGGTCTTGTTGTGTCTCTCAGGCACTCTTCAGTACGCCTCCTGAGTGGTTTCGGCGGCAGCGCTATCACGCAGGACCGGCTACACGGTTTGGTCGGTCGGGGTGACGCTCTACAACATCTTGTGCGGCTGTTTCCCTTCAGAGGCACATTGAGGGTCACCTCCAGAAGCAGACTGCGCTTCCCTAGAGAGCTGTCCACAGGCAAGAGACAGAGGTCACGTCCAGATCCAGGTGAAGCGTGTGCTTCTGTCTTCCTGAACACTGTGTTGTGTGTAACAGAGTGCCGTCAGCTGATTGGCTGGTGTCTCAGTGCATCGGCGTCAGACCGCCCACTTTAGAGGACATTGAGTGCCACCCTGGTTACACTGAGCAGGTGGCCAGAGACACACACTTATCTGACTCACAGCAGTCACGGCTAGATTGTCTCGTTAGGATCAGACTAGATTAATGCTTCTGATTGTTTGTATAGGGTGAGCAGGAGTGACACAGGAAGTGCAGGGAACGGCTTCCTGGTCGTCTCCAGAAAGAGCAGAGGATCATGGGCTGATGGTGAAGGGTTCGGATCCTCTGCTCCAGTCGGTGAAGATCTCTGTGTGGATGCTGCAGGAGTCTGAACACACAGCAGCAGCTGAAACCACCCACAGATCAATATGTGTAGCTTCTCCACAATAAAGTGTAAATATGTATATAACAGGAGTTGTACATCTCGCTGTATCACAGTAGTATTACTTTTTTGTAATCAGGACAGGAAAAAGGACCAAAAATAAGAAAGAAATCAGAAGAAAAATCTCTTAGTGATTCAAATTAATAGAAGGGGATGCATAGAATGTAAATTGCAAAAACAAATATATAAATAAAGCCATTTTTATGCTTAAAGGAAAAAATAATGGTGACCCAAAACCATTGTTCCATACTTTTTCAAAATATCCTCCTTTGTGTTCGGAGAACAAAGAAATTCATACAAGTTTGGAACTACTTGAGGATGATAACAAAATCTTACTTGTTGGGTAAAATTCCTTTAAACAGTAATATTTTCGTTTGCCTTACCGTGGTGCGTTAACTGTGGCAGTGGGGCTGCACAACATCTGTGCAAATTATCAGGGTAAAGAAATTAACCAAATAAATAGAAATAAACAAGCTAAAATATTTAGTTCAATACGTCCTGCAACTGGTTTTGCACATACAGTAGAATACAAATTGCCTAGAAAGACATATTTTAACAGTTATTTATATTATTTAACAGAAATTACTTGATTTATAGTTTGGATTCATAACAACATAAATTAGTCATTTCAGGCTCACTGATTCAAAGAAAACTAATTTTCTGGTTGACCAGAAGCTGAATACAAAGTATTTATTCAGTAAATAATAATCAGTGAACCATATTCCTTTTAACATACCTACAAACATTGAGTTAGACAACATTTGACAGTCCACTTTAGGCATTCCACGATCAGTAAGCAACTTTTCAGCTACATGTCATTAGAGTTTTAGTAAACTGTCTGTTTAATAACCTCTTATTAGTTAATAGATGGCAAGTATTAAAGGTATTAAACATATTCTTAATAAAAACAGAGAAATATATGCTATTAATAGCTGTAAAAGTAGCCCATTTTGTTTCAATATAGGATTGTGGAAATGAGTACAACCTAGATTTAATTCAACAAGGTGTGATATTTTAGTACTTAATATGTCCTCCATAACTCTATGTATATACTGAATGTAAAATTTTATTACAAACTGTTACATCTGTCCTGTTTAACTCCTTCTTAAACGACCTGGTCTTTAATGGGGAGAGTTTCTGGTTTGGGGAGAGTTGAGGTTTTGTATTATATCACACAGTGGTTGATAAAGCCTAACTCTCTCACGCCTTCAGCTCTCATACGTCCCTACAGAAGAGCTTTACTACCCTGAAGTTCACTGTGGAAACCAGACACTTCTCACTGTATGCCTCCTCTTGTGACACCAGAACATTTTAGATGCTGTCAGATCTGAAACGATTAACTTGGTCTCATGAGACTAGAGCATGAATTCCCAGAAGCCCTCACTTACTTAAGCCAAGGGTCTTGGAAAAGGAGTTTATTGTGCTTTGGCCGCAGTGGATAGTTTGGGTGCGGACAAACAACCATGCATGGTGCTATTTTAAGATGTACAGTCACTCTTCTCATAGCGTTTACTGGCTCTGAGACGCTTTCTTACAAATGATTATTTCGGGGGCTTTTTACAAGTCCATTGTTTTTGAATTTTTGAAAATGTTGCAGTATTTTTACATTGAAAACAAGAATTTGGTATTCCTTTTGCATTATTGTCCTCTTATAAGTTAAAAAATAAATACCCTGGCAGTGTTCACTGTTCCAACAAAAAACTACAAAAAAATTAAAACCCGACGTTAACTTCAGGCCAGGTGTGTGTGCCCGATGAAACCACCTATATCCCAGCAAGCTAACAGTTGTTTGTTGACTCACTAGTATGTTTATCAGTATCAGTGTGCGTGAGGCCCGAGAGCTACAGATCTCCATCCTGTAGATGGAGGAGAACACAACCTTCTCATGTTGAACCCAACAAAAACCGTTTCCTGTTCTGTTCTCATTGTACAGTATGTGCCGTGTTTCAGTGTCTGAGTCTCTTAACTTGTGATGTGTCTGCTTCTCTTTGTAGGACTCGTAGTGTTCATGTCTTCAGAAGCTTCTTGGTGAGCCACATGCCCTCGTGATCTCGCTGATGAAGGGATTTCCAGACAATGGTCACCTGTCCAGAGAAGAGAGGCGTTTCATCTCCTGTCCAGAACCGTGCACACATGATCACTGAAGAGGAAGTGGAAAGTCAACCAATCAAAATGAGCTTCACTGTAAATAAATGAACCTAATGGAGTACTACTAAAGCTGATTTAGATGAATCATTGATAGTTCATGCTGTTTTAGCATCTCAGAAATATCCACCTTGATTTTTTCTCATTTATTTTTAAACATAGGAATAACTTTCATACGTTAGCTTCATATTTTACATGTTAGCTCAGTTTGAATAAAATCATGCTTGATTTAAATCATCCGTCATCCTTTGCCCCATGTTTTCACTCTATAATATAAAGGTCAAATGATTACGAATGATTCAAGAACAAATTAATATAAAAAAAACTGAAAGACAACCCAAGTATATGTTTGATATCTTGAAGCAGCACGCACACACACACACACACACACACACACACACACACACACACACACACACATATATACTCTCACACACACACAGGTTGCTACAACGTACATTTTTATTTTATGTATGTTTGTATAAATGGTAAATAAACTGTTTAATAAGAATAATATTAGTAGAATTTTTTTTCCAGGGTTAAAAAACACATGGTTGATTCCTTATACAGGGTCACATGATTGATTCAGTACATCCTCAAAACGACATTCAATCAAAAATGGGTGACCCTGATGAACTTAATCCTGATTAATTATACAGTTGTGGCCAAAAGTTTTGAAAATGACACAATTATTAGTTTTTTACAATGTTTGCTGTTAAACTGCTTTTAGATCTTTGTTTCAGTTGTTTCTGTGATGTACTGAAGTGTAATTACAAGCACTTCATACGTTTCAAAGGCTTTAATCGACAATTAAATGACATTTATGCAAAGAGTCATTATTTGCTGTGTTGACCCTTCTTTTTCAGGACCTCTGCAATTCGACTGAGCATGCTCTCAATCAACTTCTGGGCCAAATCCTGACTGATAGCAACCCATTCTTTTATAATCACTTCTTGGAGTTTGTCATAAGTAGTGGGTTTTTGTTTGTCCACCCGCCTCTTGAGGATTGACCACAAGTTCTCAATGGGATTAAGATCTGGGAGTTTCAGGCCATGGAGCAAAAATTTCAACGTTTTGGTCCCGAGCCACTTAGTTATCACTTTTGCCTTATTGGCACGGTGCTCCATCGTGCTGAAAAATGCATTGTTCTTCACCAAACTGTTGTTGGATTGTTGGAAGAACTGCTGTTGGAGGGTGTTTTGGTACCATTCTTTATTCATGGCTGTATTTTTGGGCAAAATTGTGAGTGAGCCCACTCCCTTGGATGAGAAGCAACCTCTCACATGAATGGTCTCAGGATGCTTTACTGTTGGCATGACACAGGACTGATGGTAGCACTCACCTTTTCTCGGTGCAATCTTAGTAGCCACAATATCCTTGCCTGTGAAGCCATTTTTATGCCACGCAATGATGGCTGCACGCGTTACCATGGTTAACAATGGAAGAACGATGATTTCAAGCATCACCCTCCTTTTAACATGTCAAGTCTGTCCTTCTAACCCAATCAGCCTGACATAATGATCTCCAGCCTTGTGCTCTTCAACATTCTCACCTGAGTTAACAAGACGTTTACTGAAATGATCTCAGCCGGTCGTTCAATGACAGCAATGAAATGCAGTGGAAAGTTTTTTTCAGGTTTAAGTTCATTTTCATGGCAAAGAAGGACTATGCAATCCATCTGATCACTCTTCATAACATTCTGGAGTATATGCAAATTGCTATTACAAAAACTTAAGCAGCAACTTTTCCAATTTCCAATATTTATGTCATTCTCAAAACCTTTGGCCACAACTGTACATATACTGTTGATACACATTTCTTTCATAAACTCCAATTTTCTATTAATACACAATTGCAAACCTTTCCAAAACAATCTTGAGTAAATGAGAAAAGAAAGATGCTAAATAGTTTTGTTTTGTTTACCAAAGTTGACAGCTATACAAAATGTTAAGCTTAAAAATTTCCAAATGTAATAAATTCTATAAAGTAGTTTGTAAGACACTTCCTTCATTTTGATACATTTATTTGGCAGTATTAATTCTTTAACACAAGAGATATAACCAAATAAAGAAGAGCAAAGGACACAGAACAAAGAGCATTTGTTAAAATCGTATTAATTAATTGTTGTCTTAAAACAAATACAGTGTGACTTCTTGAGGCTTTTCCACTCAACCATGGTAAGCCTGGAGGAAATTATTAACCGCTTAAAACTTAAGTCCAGACATCCAGGCGCTTCATCTAGCCGGTCTTGGCTGTGATAAGTGGTACTTCTTGGTGTCTTTCCCACTCGACCATGGTAACCCTGGAGGAAACTTTTAAGCGTGTAAGCATCCATGTGCGACTTCTCGGACGACTTTTTCACTCGACCCCCACCATCCTGGTAAAATTTTTAAGCGCTCAAAACCTAACACCAGAGATCCAGGTGCTTCATCGAGGCAATCTTGTCCGAGTTAAGTTCAACTTCTTAGACGGTTTTTCACTCGACCATGGTAACCCTGGAAGAAATTTGTAAGCGCTTAAAACCTAAGTCCAAACATCCAGGAGCTTCGTCCAGCCGATATTGGCCACGTTAGGAGCAAATTCTGTGACAACCTTTGACTCGACCCCGCCACGCTCGATTAAATTTTTAAGCATTTAAAGCCTAAGCCCAGACATCCAGGCGCTTCATCCATGCGATATTGGCCAGGAAAAGTGCGAGATCTCATACACTTTTCCGCTCGACCACAGTAACAATGAAAGAAAAGAAATTTGTAGCGTTCAAAACCTACACCCAGGCTCACAGACTAACCCCATATCTGTAACACATCACTGGGCATGATTTTATTTAGTAATGGCCCAGGAGTACAGTTTTCTTTAAGGCTTGGGCCCACAAACTCCCCATTACTACAACATTTTTGTTGGCATGATCTTGGCTGGGTCAAGACTTCTCGAGGCTTTCCCGCTCGACCAAGGCAACCCTGGAAGAAATTTTTGCGTTTAAAATCTAAGTCCAGACATCTAGACACTTCATCCAGATGATATTGGCCTGGATTAAGAGAGACTTTCTCGGACGCTTTTCCACTCGACCATGGTAACCCTGGAACAAATATTTGAGCGCTCAAAACCTACATCCAGGCTCACAGACTAACCCCAGAATAGCTACATATTACTGCGTATGACTTTATTCAATAGAGAACTGGGCCCAGAAACTCAACCCATTACTATAACACTTTTATGGGCATGATCTTGGCCGAGTTAAATATGACTTCTCGTAGGCTTTCTTACTCAACCATGGTAACCCTGGAAGAAACTTTTAAGCATTCAAAACCTATGTCCAGACATCCAGCCTCACAAACTAACCCTGTAACAGTAACAAATTACTGGGCATGACTTTATTCAGTAAAGGCCTGGGCCTACAAACTCCTTACTATAACAATTTTCCAGACATCCAGGCTCATAGACTAAACCCATAACAGTAACACATTACTGGGCATGATTTTATTCAGTAAAGGCCTGGGCCCACAGACTCACCCCATTACTACAAAACTATTATGGGCATGATCTTGGCCGAGTTAAGTGTGACTTCTCGTAGGCTTTCCCACTTGACCATGGTAACCCTTGAAGAAATTTTTAACATTTCAAAACCTAAATCCAGACATCCAGGCTCACAGACTAACACCCTAACAGTTACACATTACTGGGCATGATTTTATTCACTAAAGGCCCTGTATTACAGTTTTCTTTAAGTTCTGGGCCCACACATTCCCCCCATTACTATAACAATTTTATGGGCATAATCTTGGCCAAGTTATGTGCGACTTCTCATAGGCTTTCCCACTCGACCATATTAACCCTGGAAGAAATTTTTAAGCGTTCAAAACCTAAATCCAGATATCCAGGCTCACAGACTAACCCCATAACAGGAACACATTACTGGGCATGATTTTATTCACTAAAAGCCCTGTATTACAGTTTTCTTTAAGTTCTGGGCCCACAAACTCACCCCATTACTATGACACTTTCATGGGCATGATCTTGGCCGGGTTAAGTGTGACTTCTCGTAGGTTTTCCCACTCAACCTTAGTAACCCTGGAAGAAATATTGAAGCATTCAAAACCTAAATCCAGACATCCAGGCTCACAGACTAACCCCATAACAGTAACACATTACTGGGCATGATTTTATTCACTAAAGGCCTGGGCCCACAGACTCACCGCATTACTATAGCACTAATATGGGCATGATCTCGGCCAGGTTAAGTGTGACTTCTCATAGGCTTTCCCACTCGACCATGTTAACCCTTGAAGAAATTTGTAACATTTCAAAACATAAACCCAGATATCCAGGCTCAAGACTAACTCCATAACAATTACACATTACTGGGCATGATTTTACTCAGTAAAAGCCCTGTATTACAGTTTTCTTTAAGGCCTGGACCCACAAACTCAACCCATTACTATAACACATTCATGGGCATGATCTTGGCCGGGTTAAGTGTGACGCCTTGTAGGTTTTCCCACTCGACCATGGTAACCCTGGAAGAAATTTTTAACACTTCAAAAACTAAGTCCAGATATCCAGGCTCAAGACTAACTCCATAACAGCAAGACATTACTGGGAATGATTTTATTCAGTAAAGGCTTGGGACCAGAAACTCACCCATTACTATAACACGTTTATGGGCATGATCTTGGCAGGGTTAAGCGTGACTTCTCGTAGGCTTTCTTACTCGACAGTGGTAACCCTGGAAGACTATTAAGCATTCAAAGCCTACGTCCAGACATCCAAGCACACAGACTAACCCCTTAACAGTAACACATTACTGGGCATGATTTTATTCAGTAAAGGCCTGGGCCAACAAACTCACCCCATTACTATAAAACTTTTATGGGAATGATCTTGGCCGGGTTAAGTGTGACTTCTCGTAGGCTTTCTCACTCGACCATGGTAACCCTGGAAGAAATTTTTAACACTTCAAAAACTAAGTCCAGATATCCAGGCTCAAGACTAACCCCATAACAGCAAGACATTACTGGGCATGATTTTATTCAGTAAAGGCCCTGTATTACGGTTTTCTTTAAGGCATGGGCCAACAAACTCACCCCATTACTATAACACATTCATGGGCATGATCTTGGCCGGTTTAAGTGTGACGTCTTGTAGGTTTTCCCACTCGACCATGGTAACCCTGGAAGAAATATTGAAGCATTCAAAACCTAAATCCAGACATCCAGGCTCACAGACTAACTCCATAACAGTAACACATTACTGGACATGATTTTATTCAGTAAAGGCCTGGGCCCACAGACTCACCCCATTACTATAACACTATTATGGGCATGATCTTGGCCGGGTTAAGTGTGACTTCTCGTAAGCTTTCCCACTATACCATGGTAACACTGGAAGAAATTTTTAAGCGTTCAAAACCTAAATATAGACATCCAAGCTCACAGACGAACCCCATAACAGTAAACCATTACTGGGCATGATTTTATTCAGTAAAGGCCTGGGCCCACAGACTCACCCCATTACTATAACACTATTATGGGCATGATCTTGGCCTTGTTAAGTGTGACTTCTCATAGGCTTTCCCACTCGACCATGGTAACCCTTGAAGAAATTTTTTACATTTCAAAAACTAAGTCCAGATATCCAGGCTCAAGACTAACCCCATAACAGCAAGACATTACTGGGAATGATTTTATTCAGTAAAGGCCTGGGACCAGAAACTCACCCATTACTATAACACGTTTATGGGCATGATCTTGGCAGGGTTAAGCGTGACTTCTCGTAGGCTTTCTTACTCGACAGTGGTAACCCTGGAAAAAACTTTTAAGCATTCAAAGCCTTCGTCCAGACATCCAAGCACACAGACTAACCCCTTAACAGTAACACATTACTGGGCATGATTTTATTCAGTAAAGGCCTGGGCCAACAGACTCACCCCATTACTATAAAACTTTTATGGGAATGATCTTGGCCGGGTTAAGTGTGACTTCTCGTAGGCTTTCCCACTCGACCATGGTAACCCTGGAACAAATTTTTAACACTTCAAAAACTAAGTCCAGATATCCAGGCTCAAGACTAACTCCATAACAGCAAGACATTACTGGGAATGATTTTATTCAGTAAAGGCCTGGGACCAGAAACTCACCCATTACTATAACACGTTTATGGGCATGATCTTGGCAGGGTTAAGCGTGACTTCTCGTAGCCTTTCTTACTCGACAGTGATAACCCTGGAAGAAACTATTAAGCATTCAAAGCCTACGTCCAGACATCCAAGCACACAGACTAACCCCTTAACAGTAACACATTACTGGGCATGATTTTATTCAGTAAAGGCCTGGGCCAACAGACTCACCCCATTACTATAAAACTTTTATGGGAATGATCTTGGCAGGTTAAGTGACTTCTCGTGGGCTTTCCCACTATACCATGGTAACACTGGAAGAAATTTTTAAGCGTTCAAAACCTAAATATAGACATCCAGGCTCACAGACGAACCCCATAACAGTAAACCATTACTGGGCATGATTTTATTTAGTAAAGGCCTGGGCCCACAGACTCACCCCATTACTATAACACTATTATGGGCATGATCTTGGCCGGGTTAAGTGTGACTTCTCGTAAGCTTTCCCACTATACCATGGTAACACTGGAAGAAATTTTTAAGCGTTCAAAACCTAAATATAGACATCCAAGCTCACAGACGAACCCCATAACAGTAAACCATTACTGGGCATGATTTTATTCAGTAAAGGCCTGGGCCCACAGACTCACCCCATTACTATAACACTATTATGGGCATGATCTTGGCCGGGTTAAGTGTGACTTCTCGTAAGCTTTCCCACTATACCATGGTAACACTGGAAGAAATTTTTAAGCGTTCAAAACCTAAATATAGACATCCAAGCTCACAGACGAACCCCATAACAGTAAACCATTACTGGGCATGATTTTATTCAGTAAAGGCCTGGGCCCACAGACTCACCCCATTACTATAACACTATTATGGGCATGATCTTGGCCGGGTTAAGTGTGACTTCTCATAGGCTTTCCCACTCGACCATGGTAACCCTTGAAGAAATTTTTTACATTTCAAAAACTAAGTCCAGATATCCAGGCTCAAGACTAACCCCATAACAGCAAGACATTACTGGAAATTATTTTATTCAGTAAAGGCCTGGGACCAGAAACTCACCCATTACTATAACACGTTTATGGGCATGATCTTGGCAGGGTTAAGCGTGACTTCTCGTAGGCTTTCTTACTCGACAGTGGTAGCCCTGGAAGAAACTTTTAAGCTTTCAAAGCCTTCGTCCAGACATCCAAGCACACAGACTAACCCCTTAACAGTAACACATTACTGGGCATGATTTTATTCAGTAAAGGCCTTGGCCAATAGACTCACCCCATTACTATAAAACTTTTATGGGAATGATCTTGGCCGGGTTAAGTGTGACTTCTCGTAGGCTTTCCCACTCGACTATGGTAACCCTGGAAGAAATTTTTAACACTTCAAAACTAAATCCAGATATCCAGGCTAAAGACTAACCCCATAACAGCAAGACATTACTGGGCATAATTTTATTCAATAAAGGCCCTGTATTACGGTTTTCTTTAGGCATGGGCCAACAAACTCAACCCATTACTATAACACATTCATGGGCATGATCTTGGCCGGATTAAGTGTGACGCCTTGTAGGTTTTCCCACTTGACCATGGTAACTCTGGAAGAAACTTTGAAGCATTCAAAGCCTACGTTCAGACATCCAAGCACTCAGACTAAGTCCATATATCCAGGCTCAAGACTAACCCCATAACAGCAAGACATTACTGGGAATGATTTTATTCAGTAAAGGCCTGGGACCAGAAACTCACCCATTACTATAACACGTTTATGGGCATGATCTTGGCAGGGTTAAGCGTGACTTCTCGTAGGCTTTCTTACTCGACTCGACAGTGGTAACCCTGGAAGAAACTTTTAAGCATTCAAAGCCTACGCCCAGACATCCAAGCACACAGACTAACCCCTTAACAGTAACACATTACTGGGCATGATTTTATTCAGTAAAGGCCTGGGCCAACAGACTCACCCCATTACTATAAAACTTTTATGGGAATGATCTTGGCCGGGTTAAGTGTGACTTCTCGTAGGCTTTCCCACTATACCATGGTAACACTGGAAGAAATTTTTAAGCGTTCAAAACCTAAATATAGACATCCAGGCTCACAGACGAACCTCATAACAGTAAACCATTACTGGGCATGATTTTATTCAGTAAAGGCCTGAGCCCACAGACTCACCCCATTACTATAACACTATTATGGGCATGATCTTGCCCGGTTAAGTGTGACTTCTGGTATGCTTTCCCACTCAAATGGTAACCCTGGAAGAAATTTTTAAGCATTCAAAACCTAGATCCAGATATCCAGGCTCACAGACTAACCCAATAACAGTAACACATTACTGGGCATGATTTTATTCAGTAAAGGCCTGGGACCAGAAACTCACCCATTACTATAACACGCTTATGGGCACGATCTTGGCAGGGTTAAGCGTGACTTCTCGTAGGCTTTCTTACTCGACAGTGGTAACCCTGGAAGAAACTTTTAAGCATTCAAAGCCTACGTCCAGACATCCAAGCACACAGACTAACCCCTTAACAGTAACACATTACTGGGCATGATTTTATTCAGTAAAGGCCTGGGCCAACAGACTCACCCCATTACTATAAAACTTTTTATGGGAATGATCTTGGCCGGGTTAAGTGTGACTTCTCGTAGGCTTTCCCACTATACCATGGTAACACTGGAAGAAATTTTTAAGCTGCTCAAAACCTAAATATAGACATCCAGGCTCACAGACTAACCCCATAACAGTAAACCATTACTGGGCATGATTTTATTCAGTAAAGGCCTGGGCCCACAGACTCACCCCATTACTATAACACTATTATGGGCATGATCTTGGCCGGGTTAAGTGTGACTTCTCGTAGCTTTTCCCACTATACCATGGTAACACTGGAAGAAATTTTTAAGCATTCAAAACCTAAATATAGACATCCAAGCTCACAGACTAACCCCATAACAGTAAACCATTACTGGGCATGAGTTTATTCAGTAAAGGCCTGGGCCCACAGACTCACCCCATTACTATAACACTATTATGGGCATGATCTTGGCCGGGTTAAGTGTGACTTCTCATAGGCTTTCCCACTCTGACCATGGTAACCCTTGGAAGAAATTTTTACATTCAAAAAACTAAGTCCAGATATCCAGGCTCAAGACTAACCCCATAACAGCAAGACATTACTGGGAATGATTTTATTCAGTAAAGGCCTGGGACCAGAAACTCACCCATTACTATAACACGCTTTATGGGCATGATCTTGGCAGGGTTAAGCGTGACTTCTCGTAGGCTTTCTTACTCGACAGTGGTAACCCTGGAAGAAACTTTTAGCATTCAAAGCCTTCTGTCCAGACATCCAAGCACACAGACTAACCCCTTAACAGTAACACATTACTGGGCATGATTTTATTCAGTAAAGGCCTGGGCCAACAGACTCACCCCATTACTATAAAACTTTTATGGGAATGATCTTGGCCGGTTAAGTGTGACTTCTCGTAGGCTTTCCCACTATACCATGGTAACACTGGAAGAAATTTTTAAGCGCTCAAAACCTAAATATAGACATCCAGGCTCACAGACGAACCCCATAACAGTAAACCATTACTGGGCATGATTTTATTCAGTAAAGGCCTGGGCCCACAGACTCACCCCATTACTATAACACTATTATGGGCATGATCTTGGCCGGGTTAAGTGTGACTTCTCGTAAGCTCTTCCACTATACCATGGCAACACTGGAAGAAATTCTGCCGCTCAAAACCTAATATAGACATCCGTCACAGACGAACCCACAAGCCAGAACACACGGGCATGAGTTTATTCAGTAAAGGCCTGGGGCCCACAGACTCACCCCATTACTATACCATTATGGGCATGATCTACGCCGGTTAGTGACTTCTCATAGGCTTTCCACTGACCATGGTAACCCTTGAAGAAGCTTTACATTTCCCAAAACTTTAAGTCCAGATATCCAGGCTCAAGACTAACCTCATAACAGCAAGACATTGGGAATGATTTTATTCAGTAGTGCTTTGGGACCAGAAACTCACCCATTACTATAACACGTTTATGGGCATGATCTTGGCAGGGTTAAGCGTGACTGTGAGGGTTTTCACTCGACAGTGGTAACTCTGAAGAAACTTTTGCCATTCAAAGCCTTCTGTCCAGACATCCAAGCACACAGACTAACCCCTTAACAGTAACAACACATTACTGGGCATGATTTTATTCAGTGCGCCTCCTGGCCAACAGACTCACCCCATTACTATAAAACTTTATGGAAATGATCTTGGCCGTTAAGTGTGACTTCGTAGGGCTTTCCCACTATACCATGGTAATGGAAGAAATTTGCCGCTCAAAACCTAAATATAGACATCCAGGTTTCACAGATCGAACCCCATAACAGTAAACCATTGGGCATGATTTATCTCAGTAAAGGCCTGGGCCCACAGACTCACCCCATTACTATAACACTACAGGCATGATCTTGGCCGTAGTTATGTGACTTCTCGTGAAGCTTTCCCACTATACCATGGTAACACTGGAAGAAATTTTTGTTGCTCAAAACCCAAATATAGACATCCAAGCTCACCAGACGAACCTCCCATAACAGTAAACTATTACTGGGCATACTTATTCAGTAAAGGCCTGGGCCCACAGACTCATCCCATTACTATAACACTATTATGGGCATGATCTGGTTATGTGACTTCTCATAGGCTTTCCCACTGACCATGGTAACCCTTGAAGAATTTTACATTTCAAAACTAAGTCCAGATATCCAGCTCAAGACTAACCCATAACAGCAAGACATTGGGAATTATTTTATCTAGCAAAGGCCTGGGACCAGAAACTCACCCATTACTATAACAACACGTTTATGGCATGATCTTGGCAGGGTTAAACGTGACTTCGTAGGGCTTCTCTTACTCATAGTGGCCTGAAGAAACTTTTGTTTTCAAAGCCTTCTGTCCAGACATCCAAGCACACAGACTAACCCCTTAACAGTAACACATTACTGGGCATGATTTTTATTCAATAAAGGCCTTGGCCAACAGACTACCCCATTACTATAAAACTTATGAATGATCTACCGGTTAAGTGTGACTTCTCGTGAGCTTCACTGTAATTGGCGGTAACCCTGGAAGAAATTTTTAACACTCAAAACTAAATCCAGATATCCAGGCTAAAGACTAACCCCTGCAGCAAGACATTACTGGGCATAATTTTAATCAATAAAGGCCCTGTATTACGGTTTTCTTTTAAGGTATACAAATAAACTCACCCCATTACTATAACACATTCATGGGCATGACTCACGATTAAGTGTGACGCCTTTGTAGGTTTTCCCACTGACCATGGTAACCTGGAAGAAACTTTAAGCATTCAAAGCCACGCTCAGACATCCAAGCACCTAGACTAAGTCCATATATCCAGGCTCAAGACTAACCCCATAACAGCAAGACATACTGGAAATGTATTTATTTAGTAAAGGCGCAGACCAGAAACCACCTGTATTACTATAACACGCTTTGGGCATGATCTTGGCAGGGTTGCCGCGACTTCTCGTAGGCTTTCTTATCGACAGCGGTAACCCTGGAAGAAATCCTTTTAAGCATTCAAAACCTACGCCCAGACATCCAAGCACACAGACTAACCCCTTAACAGTAACATTGGGCACATTTAATTCAGTAGCTGCTCAACACAGACTCACCCTATTACTATAAAACTTTTATGGGAAATGATCTTGGCCGGGTTATGTGACTTCTCGAGGCTTTCCCACTATACCATGGTAACACTGGAAGAAATTTTAAGCTGCTCAAAACTTAAATATAGACATCCAGGCTCACAGATCTAACCCCATAACAGTAAACCATTACTGGGCATGATTTTATTCAGTAAAGGCCCTGTATTACGGTTTTCTTTTAAGGCATGGGCCAACAAACTCACCATACTATAAAAACTTTTATGGGAATGGATTCTGGCCGGTTATGACTTCTCAGAGGCTTTCCTTACTGATCATGGTAACCCTGGAAGAAATATTTGGCTGCTCAAACCTAAATATAGACATCCAGGCTCACAGACTAACCTCTTAATAATAGTAACACATTACTGGGCATGATTTTATTCAGTAAAAGGCCTGGAGCCTGCAGACTCAAATTCTATTACTATAACACTATTATGTGCAAGGATCTGCCCGGTTAAGTGTGATTTCTGGTATGCTTTCCCACTCACCATATGGTAACCTGGAAGAAATTTTTAAGCATTCAAAACCTTAGATCCAGACATCCAGGCTCACAGATCAACCTCCAATAACAGTAACACATTAATGGGCATGATTTGATTCAGTCTGGGCTCCAGACTCACCCCATTACTATAACACTATTATAAGTATGATCTTGGCCGGGTTATGTGACTTCGCATGCTTTCCCACTTCGACCATGCTTAACCCTGAAGAAATATTGAAAGGCTTGAAAACCTAAATCCAGACATCCAGGTTACAGACTAACCCAATAACAGTTAATAATACTGGGCATGATTTATTCAGTAAAGGCCTGGCCCAGAGCCTCACCTCACCACTATAACACTATTATGAGCATGATCTGGCCGGTTATGTGACTGTAGGCTTTCCCACTCACCACATGGTAACTCCTGGAAGAAATATTGATGATTCCAAACCTAATCCAGACATCCAGGCTCACCTCAAAACATTGGTGCATGATTTTATTCAGCAAAGGCCCGGGGCCCGCAGACTCACTCCATTACTAAAAACACTATTAGGCATGATCTTGGCCGTGGGTTAAGTGTAACTTATCGCATGCTTTCCCACTCGACCATGGTGTAACCCTGGAAGAAATATTGAAGCATTCAAAACCTAAATCCAGACATCCAGGCTCACAGACTAACCCCATAACAGTTAAACATTACTGGGCATGATTTTATTCACTAAAGGTCCTGTATTACAGTTTTTTAAGGCCTGGGCTCACAAACTCACCCCATTTCTATGACACTTTCATGGGCATGATCTTGGCCGGTTAAGTGTGACTTCGTAGGTTCTTCCCACACTCGACTATGGTAACCCTGGAAGAAATATTGAAGCATTCAAAACCTAAATCCAGAATTCAGGGCTCATGACTAACCCCAAAACAGTTACATTACTGGGCACAATTTTATTCAGTAAAGGCCTGGGCCCACAGACTCACCCCCATTACTATAACACTATTATGGGCATTATCTCAACTGGTTATTTGTGACTGCTCTCAGATAGTTTTCCCACTCCGACTATGTAACCCTGGAAGAAATATTGAAGCTGCTCAAAACCTAAATCCAGACATCCAGGCTCACAGACTAACCCCATAACAGTTGCTATTATCACAGGGCATGATTTTATTCAGTAAATGCCTAGCCCACAGACTCACCCCATTACTATAACACTATTATGGGCATGATCTTGGCCGGGTTATTTGTGACTCTCTCTGCATGCTTTCCCACTGACCATGTAAACCTGGTACAAATATTTGAGCTGCTCAAAACCTACATCCAGACATCCTGGCTCATAGGATTAAATCTCATAACAACTACACATTACTACAGACACTTCATTCAGAAAAGGCCTGGGACCAGAAACTCAACCCATTACTATAACACTTTTTATGGGCATGATCTTGGCCGGGTTATGTGACTTCTCGTAGGCTTTCCCACTGACCATGGTAACCCTGGAAGAAATTTTTTAAGGGTTCAAAACCAAAATCCAGACATCCAGGCTGACAGACTAACCCAATAACAGTAACACATTACTGGCACGCATTTTATTCAGCAAAGGCCCTTATTACAGCTTTTAAGGCATGGGTCCACAAACTCACCCCAATACTATGATACTTCATGGGCAAGGATCTTGGCCGGTTAAGTGTGACTTCTCGTAGGTTTTCCCCACTCCGACCATGGTAACCCTGGAAGAAATATTGAAGCATTCAAACCCAAATCCAGACATCCAGGCTCACAGACTAACCCCATAACAGTTAGACATTACAGGGCATGATTTTATTCAGTAAAGGCCTGGGCCCACAGGACTCACCCCATTATTATAACACTATTATGGGCATGATCTTGGCCGGGTTAAGTGTGACTGTGACAAGCCTAATTCTAATTCATGGTAAACCTGGCACAAATATTTGAGCGCTCAAAACCTACATCTAGACATCCTGGCTCAAAGATTAACCCCATAACAATTACACATTACTGCGTATGACTTATTCAGTGCGTTTGGGTCCACAAACTCACCCCATTACTATGATAGTTTCATGGGCATGGGGATCTTGGCCAAGTTAAGTGTGACTTCGAGGTTTTCCCACTGACCATGGTAACTCTGGAAGAAAATTTTTACATTTCAAAAACTAAGTCCAGATATCCAGGCTCAAGACTAACCTCTATAACAGGAACACATTACTGGCATGATTTTATTCACTAAAGGCCCTGTATTACAGATTTCTTTAAAGCCTGACCCACAGACTCACACCCATTACTATAACACTTTCATGGGCACATCTTGGCCGTAAAGTAAGGCACTGATAAGCGCTTCCCACTGACCATGCACCCTGGAAGAAATATTGAAGTATTCAAAACCTAATCTAGACATCCAGGCTCACAGACTAACCCCATAACAGTTACACATTACTGGGCATGATTTATTCAGTAGCCTGGGCCTCAGACTCCCATTACTATAACACTATTATGGGCATGATCTTGGCCGGTTAAGTGTGACTTCTGCATGCTTTCCCACTGACCATGCTAACCCTGGAAGAAATATTGAAGCATTGAAAACCTAAATCCAGACATCCAGGCTCACACTAACCCAATAACAGTTACACATTACTGGGCATGATTTTATTCAGTAAAGGCCTGGGCCCAGAGCTCACCCACCACTATAACACTATTATGAGCATGATCTTGGCCGTGCTAAGTGTGACTTCGTAGGCTTTCCCACTCTAATTGACATGGTAACTCCTGGAAGAAATATTGAAGGATCTAAAACCCAAATCCACATCCAGGCTCACCCCATTACAGTTACACATTACTGGACATGATTTCATTCAGTAAAGGCTCAAAGCCATCAGACTCACCCCATTACTATAACACTATTAGGCATGATCTGGCAGGGTTAAGTGTGACTTCTCGTGATGCTTTCCACTCGACCATGGTAACCCTGGAAGAAATATTGCGCACCAAAACCTAAATCCAGACATCCAGGCCTGCCAGACTAACCCTACAACAGTTAAACATTACTGGGCATGATTTATTCACTAAAGGCCCTGTATTACAGTTTTTTAAGGCCTGGGCCTGGCTGTAAACTCACCCCATTTCTATGACACTTTCATGGGCATGATCTTGGCCGGAAGGCCAGACTGTCGATAAGCTTTCCCACTCGACCATGGTAACCCTGGAAGAAATATTGGAAGCGTTCAAAACCTAAATCCAGACATCCAGGTTTCACAGACTAACCCCATAACAGTTACACATTACAGGGCATGATTTTATTCAGTAGCGCTCAGGGCCCACAGAGACTCACCCCCATTACTATAACACTATTATGGGCATGATCTTGGCCGGTTATTTGTGACTTCTCGTATGCTTTCCCACTCTGACCATGGTAAACCTGGTACAAATATTTGAGCTGTTCAAAACCTGCATCCAGACATCCTGGCTCATAGGATTAACCCCATAACAACTACACATTACTGCGTATGACTTTATTCAGAAGGCCTGGGACCAGAAAAAACTCAACCCATTACTATAACACTTTTTATGCGGGCATGATCTGGCCGGGTTAAGGTGACTTCTGTAGGCTTTCCCACTGACCATGGTAACCCTGGAAGAAATTTTTAAGGGTTCAAAACCAAAATCCAGACATCCAGCTGACAGACTAACCTAATAACAGTAACACACATTGGGCAATGATTTATTCCAGCAGCGCTCTTTATTACAGTTTTTTAAGGCTGGGTCCACAAACTCACCCCAATACTATGATACTTTCATGGGCATGATCTTTGGCTGGTTAAGTGTGACTTCTAGGTTTTTCCCATCGACCATGGTAACCCTGGAAGAAATAGCTATCTAAAACCTAAATCCAGACATCCAGGCTCACAGATCAACCCCATAACAGTTAGACATTACAGGGCATGATTTTATTCAGTAAAGGCCTGGGCCCACAGATCACCCCATTACTATAACACTATTATGGAAAATATCTTGGCCAAGTTATTTCAGACTATGCTTTCCCACTGACCATGGTAAACCTGGCACAAATATTTGAGCTGCTCAAAACCTACATCTAGACATCCTGCCCAAAGATTAACCCTATAACAAATTACACATTACTGCGTATGTCTTATTCAGAAAAGGCCATCCACAAACTCACCCCATTACTATGATACACTTTCATGGGCATGATCTTGGCCAAGTTAAGTGTGACTGTGATGTTTTCCACTGACCATGGTAACCCTGAAGAAATATTGAAGCATTCAAAACCTAAATCCAGACATCCAGGCTCACAGACTAACCCCATAACAGTTACACATTACAGGGCATGATTTTATTCAGCAAAGGCTCAGTCTTACAGACTCACCCCATTACTATACACTATTATGGGCATGATCTTGGCCGGGTTAAGTGTGACTGTGATAAGCTTTCCCACTTAATTGGTAAACCTGGCACAAATATTCTGAGCGCTCAAAACCTACATCTAGACATCCTGCTCAAAGATTAACCCCATAACAACTACACATTACCATGCATGACTTTGTCTCAGAAAAGGCCTGGGTCCGACAAACTCACCCCATTACTATGATACTTCATGGCATGATCTTACTGTTAAGTGTGACTTCTCGTAGGTTTTCCCACTCGACCATGGTAACCTGGAAGAAATATTGAAGCATTCAAAACCTAAATCCAGACATCCAGGCTCACAGACTAACCCCATAACAGTTACACATTACAGGGCATGATTTTATTCAGTAAAGGCCTGGGGCCCACAGACTCAACCCATTACTATAACACTATTATGGGCATGATCTTGGCCGGTTAAGTGACTGCATAAGCCTTTCCCACCTCGACCATGCTAACCCTGGAAGAAATATTGAAGCATTCAAAACCTAACCAGACATCCAAGCTCAAGACTATCCCCAAAACAGCTTATGACATTACTAGGCATGATTTTGTTCAGTAGTTGCCTGGGCCCACAAACTCAACCCATTACTATGACACTTTCATGGGCATGATCTCGGCCGGGTTAAGTGTGACTTTCATAAGTGTGACTTCTCATTTCACTCGACCATGGTAACCCTTGAAGAAATTTTTAACATTTCAAACCTAAATCCAGGCTCAGACTAATCCCATAACAGTAACACATTACAGGAATGATTTTATTCAGTAAAGGCCCTGTATTGTAGTTTTCTTTAAGGCCTGGGCCCACAAACTCACCCCCATTATTATGACACACTTTCAAGGGAACATCTTGGCTGCTAAGTGTGACTTCTCATAGGTTTTCTACTGACCATGGTAACTCCTTGGAGCATGAAGCATTCAAACTCAACTAAATGATCCAGGCTCAGGCTAGACTCAACCCCATAACAGCAACATATTTACTGGGCATGATTTCACTAAAGGCCTGGGCCTACAGACTGACTCCCATTACTATAGCACTATTATGGACATGTTCTGGCCGGGTTATGACTGCAGGCTTTCCTCCCACCTCCGACCATGGTAACCCTGGAAGAAGTTTTTGGGTTATCTAAACCTACTTCCAGACATCCAGGCGATATTGGCCAGTTTAAGTGCTGACTCGGACGCTAATCCACTCCACCATGGTAACCCTGGAACAAATATTTGAACGCTCAAAACCTACGTCGACATCCAGGCTCACAGACTAACCCCATAACAGTAACACATTACGGGCATGATTTATTCAGTATGTCCTGTATAAAAGCTCTTTAAGGCCTGGGCTCTGACAACTCACCCCATTACTACATACTTGAATGGGCACATCTTGGCCGGTTAAGTACTCGTGAGGTTTTTCCACTCGACCATGGTGACCCTGGAAGAAATTCTCTGCCGCTCAAAACCTGTAAGTCCGTTATCTAGGCGCTTCATCCAGGCGATATTTTGCTGGCCGCACTTCTCTGACGCTAATCCACTCACCATGGTAACCCTGGAACAAATTCTTGCCGCTCAAACCTAGATCCAGACATCCAGTCACAGACTAACCCCATAACAGTAACACATTATTGCAGATCTATTCAAAGGCCTGGGGCCCAGACTCACCCCAATACTTTAACACTATTAGCATGATCTTGGCCGGTTAAGGTGACTTCCTCGTAGGCTTTCCCACCGACCATGGTAACCCTGGAAGAAGTTTTGCCGTTTCTAAACCTACTTCAGACATCCAGGCGATACTGGCCAGTTTGGCGCGACTTGACGCTTAATCCACTCGACCATGGTAACCCTGGAACAAATATTTGAACGCTCAAAACCCACGCCGAGATTATTCAGGCTCGCTAGACTAACCCCATAACAGTAACACACGGGCATGATTTTATTCAGTAAGGGCCCAGTATTACAGTTTTCTTTGCTGCCTGGGCCCACAAACTCACCTCATTACTGGCGACACTTTAATGGGCATGATCTGGTCGGGTTAAGTGACTTCGTAGGTTTTTCCACTGACCATGGTGACCCTGGAAGAAATTTTTAAGCTGCCTAGTAAACCTAAGTCCAGGACATCTAGGCAGCGCCTATCCAGGCGACATTTGCCGGGTAGAAGTGCTACTTTTGACTTTAACCACTAGGACCATGGTAACTCCTGGAACAAATTCTTAAGCGTTCAAACCTAGATCCAGACATCCAGGCTCACAGACTAACCCCATAACAGTAACACATTACTGGGCATGATTTTATCTAGTAGCACCATCCACAGACTACTCCATTACTTTAACACTATTAGGGCATGATCTTGGTCAAGTTATGTGACTGAGGCTTTCCCACCACCATGGTAACCCTGAATGAAGTTTTTGGTTGCTCAAACTCACGCCCAAACATCCAGGCGATATTGGCCAGTTTAAGTGCGACTTGACTAATCCACTGACCATGGTAACCCTGGAACAAATATTTAAATGCCCAAAACCTACGTCGAGATATCCAGGCTCACAGACTAACCCCATAACAGTAAATATATTACAAAAGGATTTACCAGTAAGGGCCCTTATTACAGTTTTCTTTAAGGCTCAAATTCACAACCACCCCATTACTATGACACTTTAATGGGGCATGATCTTGGCCGGGTTAAGTGCGTGACTTCGTAGGTTTTTCCACTCGACCATTGTGACTCCTGGAAGAAATTTTTAAGGCTCAAAACCTAAGTCCAGACATCTAGCGCTTCATCCAGGCGATATTTGCCGTGTTTACGCGGTATCGGATGCTAACCACTCTAATTATGGTAACCCTGGAACAAATTTTGCCGCTCAAAACCTAGATCCAGACATCCAGGCTCACAGACTAACCCCATAACAGTAACATTACTGGGCATGATTTTATTCAGTAAAGCCTGGGCCCACAGACCTCACCCCATTACTATAACAGGCGTGACCTTGGCTGGTTATGTGACTGCATGCTTTCCCACTGACCATGGTAACCCTGGAAGAAGTTTTTAAGCTGCTCAAACCTACTCAGACATCCAGGCGATATTGGCCAGCTTAAGTGCTGACTTCTCGACGCTAATCCACTCGACCATGGTAACCCTGGAACAATATTAAATGTTCAAACTCCACGCCGAGACATCCAGAAGCTCACAGACTAACCCCATAACAGTAACACATTACTGGGCATGATTTTATTCAGTAAAGAACAATTCACAGACTCACCCCATTACCATAACAGGCGCAGATCTTGCTGCTATGTGACTTCCTGCAGGCTTTCCCACTCAACCATGGTAACCCTGGAAGAAGTTTTTGTTGCCCAAAACCCACGCCCAGACATCCAGGCGATATTACAGTTTATGATACTGACGCTAATCCACTCCGACCATGGTAACCCTGGAACAAATATTTGAACGCTCAAAACCTACGCCGAGACATCCAGGCTCTCAGAGACTAACCCCATAACAGTAATACATGTGGCATGATTTATTCATTAAGGGCCCCAGATTTAAAGTTTTCTTTAAGGCCTGGGTCACAAACTCACCCCATTACTATGACACTTTAATGGGCACATGATCTTGGCCGGTTAATTGTGACTTCTCGTAGGATTTCCTACCACCATGGTAACCCTGAAGAAGTTTTTTGCTGCCCAAACCTAAATCCAGACATCCAGGCCTCACAGACTCAACCCAATAACAGCAACACATTACTGGGCATGATTTTATTCAGTAAAGGCCTGAGCCCGCAGACCACCCATTACTTTAACACTATTAGGGCATGATCTTAGCCGGGTTATGTGACATCTCAGAGGCTTTTTTACCGCACCATGGTAACCTCTGAAGAACCTTGCTGCTCAAAACCTACGCCCAGACATCCAAACACACAAAACTAACCCTTTAACAGTAACATTACTGGGCATGATTTTATTCAGTAATGGCCTGGGCCCGCAGACTTACTCCATTACTATAACACTATTAAAAAGACGGCCGGATTAAGTGTGACTGTAGGCTTTCCCATTCGACCATGGTAATCCCAAGAAGTTTTAAGCCGCTCAAAACCCAAGTTCAGACATCCAGGCGATATTGGCCGGTTTGGCGCGACTTCTCGACGCTAATCCACTCTGACCATGGTAACTCCAGGAACAAATATTTGAACGCTCAAACCTACGCTCCAGACATCCAGGCTCACAGACTAACCTCATAAAATAACACATTATTGCAAGATTTTATTCAGTAAAGGCCCTGTATTACAGTTTTTTAAGGCATGGGCCCAAACTCACCCCATTACTTATGACACTTACCGGGCATGTTTCTGGTCAAGTTAAGTGTGACTTCCTCTTAGGTTTTCCCACTCCGACCATGGTAACCTCTGGAACAAACATTTGAGCTGCTCAAAACCTGCATTCAGACATCCAAGTCACAGAATAAACTGCACAGCTACACATTACTGCATATGACTTAATCTGGTAAAGGCCTGGGACCAGAAACTCAACCCATTACTTTATAACACTTTTATCGCATGATCTTGGCAGGGTTAAGTTTTAATTTCGAGGCATTCTTACCGACAACGGTAACCCTGGAAGAAATCTTAAGCATTCAAAGCCTACATCCAGACATCCAAGCACACAAACTAAAGCCTTAACAGTAACACATTACTTGGCATGATTTTTATTCAGTAAAGTCCTGGGCCAACAGACTCACCCTATTACTATAAAACTTTTATGGGAATGATCTGGCCGGGTTATGTGACTTCTCGAGGTTTTCCCACTGAACATGGTAACTCCTGGAACAAATATTTAAAATGTTCAAAACCTAAATCCAGGTTCAAGAGACTAACCCCATAACAATTACACATTGGGCATGATTTTACTCAATAAAGGTTCTGTATTACAGTTTTTTGCTGCCTGGGTCCATAAACTCAATCCATTACTACAACACTTTTATTGGGCATGATCTTGGGCAGGGTTAAGCGTGACTTGTTGTAGGCTTTCATTTCAACAATGGTAACTCCCAAGAAACTTTTAAGCATTCAAAGCCTACGTCCATTCAAAGACATCCAAGCACACAGACAACTCTTAACAGTAACACATTAATAAGCATGATTTTATCTCAGTAAAGGCTCAGTCTGTGACTCACCCATTACTATAACACTATTAGGGGCATGATCTTGGCCGAAGTTAAGTGTGACTTCTCGTAGGCTTTCCCATCTGACCATGGTAACCCTGGAAGCTTTTGCCGTCAAAAAGGTCCAGACATCCAGGCGATATTGGCCTGTCGGCGCGCATCGACGCTAATCCACTCGACCATGGTAAATTCTGGAACAAATATTTGAACGCTCAAAACCTACGCCCAAACATCCAGGCTCACAGACTAAGCTCATAAAAATAACACACACAAGATTTTATTCAGTAAAGGCCCTGTATTACAGTTTTCTTTAAGGTGGGCCCACAAATCTCACCCCATTACTATAATACTTTCATGGGCATGATCTTGGCCAGGTTGCTGTGACTTCAGAGGGCTTTCTTACTGACCATGGTAACCCTGGAAGAAACTTTTAAGCATTAAAACCCACGTCCAGACATCCAAGCACACAGACTAACCCCTTATCAGTAACACATTACTGGGCATGATTTTATTCAGTAAAGGCCTGGGCCCGTAGACTCACTCCATTACTATAACACTATTAGGGCATGATCTTGGCGGGTTAAGTGTGACTTCTCGTGAGGCTTTCCCATTCGACCATGGTAACCCTGGAAGAAGTTTTTAAGCGTTCAAAAAAATCCAGACATCCAGGCGATATTGGCGGTTTATGACTTCGAGGCTTTCCCATTCAACCATGGTAACCCTGGAAGAAGTTTTTAAGCGTTCAAAAAGTCCAGACATCCAGGCGATATTGGCGGTTTAAGTCTGACTTCTCGGACGCTAACCCACTCGACCATGGTAACCCTGGAACAAATATTTGAGCGTTCAAAACCTACGTCCAGACATACAGGCTCACAGACTAACCCAATAACAGTGACACATTACTGGGCATGATTTTATTCAGTAAAGGCCTGGGCCCACAGACTCACCCCATTATTATAACACTATTATGGGCATGATCTTGGCGGGTTAAGTGTGAATTCTCGTATGCATTCACACTCGACCATGGTAACCCTGCAAGAAATATTGAAGCATTCAAAACCTAAATCAAGACATCCAGGCTCACAGACTAACCTATAACAGTATCACATTACTGGGCATGATTTTATTCAGTAAAGGCCTGGGCCCACAGACTCACCCCATTACTGTAACAGGCGATTTCTTGGCCGGTTAAGTGTGACTTCTCGTGAGGCTTTCCTACTCGACCATGGTAAGCCTGGAAGAAATTTTTAAGCGTTCAAAACCTAAATCCAGACATCCAGGCTCACAGACTAACCCAATAACAGTAACATCTTACTGGGCATGATTTTATTCAGACAAGGCCTGGGCCCACAAACTCACCCCATTACTATGACGCTTTCATGGGCATGATCTTGGCGGGATAAGTGTGACTTCTCGTAGGCTTTCCCATTCGACCATGGTAACCCTGGAAGAAGTTTTTAAGCGTTCAAAACCTAAGTCCAGACATCCAGGCGATTTTGGCGGTTTAAGTGCGACTTCTCGGGCGCTAATGCACTCGACCATGGTAACCCTGGAACAAATATTTGAGCGTTCAAAACCTCGTCCAGATATCCAGGCTCACAGACTATCCCCATAACAATAACACATTACTGGGCATTATTTTATTCACTAAAGGCCCTGTATTACAGTTTTCTTTAGGCCTGGGCCACAAACTCACCCCATGACTTTGACACTTTCATGGGCATGATCTTGGCCGGGTTAAGTGTGACTTCTCGTAGGTTTTCCCACTCGACCATGGTAACCCTGGAAGAAATATTAAAGCATTCAAAACCTAAATCCAGACATCCAGGCTCACAGACTAACCCCAAAACAGTTACACATTACTGGGCATGACTTTATTCAGTAAAGGCCTGGGCCCAGAAACGCAACCCATTACTATAACAGTTTTATGGGCATGATCTTGCCTGTGTTAAGTCTGACTTCTCGTTGGGCTTTCTTACTCAACCATGGTAACCCTGGAACAAATATTTGAGCGTTCAAAACCTACGTCCAGACATACAGGCTCACAGACTAACCCAATAACAGTGACACATTACTGGGCATGATTTTATTCAGTAAAGGCCTGGGCCACAGACTCACCCCATTATTATAACACTATTATGGGCATGATCTTGGCCTGGGTTAAGTGTGAATTCTCGTATGCATTCACACTCGACCATGGTAACCCTGGAAGAAATATTGAAGCATTCAAAACCTAAATCAAGACATCCAGGCTCACAGACTAACCCTATAACAGTATCACATTACTGGACATGATTTTATTCAGTAAAGGCCTGGGCCCACAGACTCACCCCATTACTGTAACAGGCGATATCTTGGCCCGTTAAGTGTGACTTCTTGTGAGGCTTTCCTACTCGACCATGGTAAGCCTGGAAGAAATTTTAAGCGTTCAAAACCTAAATCCAGACATCCAGGCTCACAGACTAACCCAATAACAGTAACATCTTACTGGGCATGATTTTATTCAGACAAGGCCTGGGCCCACAAACTCACCCCATTACTATGACACTTTCATGGGCATGATCTTGGCCGGATAAGTGTGACTTCTCGTAGGCTTTCCCTGACCATGGTAAACCTGGAAAAAGTTTTTAAGCGTTCAAAACCTACGCCCAGACATCCAGGCGATATTGGCCAGTTTAGGTGCGACTTTTAATCCACTCGACCATGGTAACCCTGGAAGACGTTTTTAAGCGTTCAAAACCTACGCCCAGACACCCAGGCGATATTGGCCAGTTTAAGTGCGACTTCTCGGGCGCTAATCCACTCGACCATGGTAACCCTGGAACAAATATTTGAGCGTTTAAAACCTCGTTGAGACATCCAGGCTCACAGACTAACCCCATAACAGTAACACATTACGGGCATGATTTTATTCAGTAAGGGCCTTGTATTACAGTTTTCTTTAAGGCCTGGGCCCACAAACTCACCCCATTACTATGACACTTTAATGGGCATGATCTTGGCCAGGTTAAGTGTGACTTCTCGTAGGTTTTCCACTCGACCATGGTGACCCTGGAAGAAATTTTTAAGCGTTCAAAACCTAAGTCCAGACATCTAGGCGCTTCATCCAGGCGATATTTGCGGTTTAAGTGCGACTTCTCGGGCGCTAATCTACTTGACCATGGTAACCCTGGAACAAATTTTTAGGCGTTCAAAACCTAGATCCAGACATCCAGGCTCACAGACTAACCCCATAACAGTAACACATTACTGGGCATGATTTTATTCAGTAAAGCCCTGGGCCCACAGACTCACTCCCATTATTATAACACAATTAGGCGTGATCTTGGCTGGGTTAAGTGTGACTTCTCGTAGGCTTTCCCCGCTCGACCATGGTAACCCTGGAAGAAGTTTTTAAAGCGTTCAAAACCTAAATCCAGACATCCAGGCGATATTGGCCAGTTTACCTAACTAACAGTAATCCACTCTGGGCATGATTTTATTCAGTAGAGGCCTGAGCCCAAAGACTCACTCCATTACTTCACTAGGGGCATGATCTTGGCCAGTTTAAGTGCGACATCTCGGACGGCTTTTCCACTCGACCATGGTAACCCTGGAAGAAATATTTGAGCGTTCAAAACCTACGTCCGAGACATCCAGGCTCACAGACTAACCCCATAACAGTAACACATTACGGGGCATGATTTTATTCAGTAAGGGCCTGTATTACAGTTTTCTTTAAGGCCTGGGCCACTATTACTCACCTCGGCATTACTGACTGACACTTTCCCTTTCGACCATGGGCATGATTTGGCATTCAAAACCTAAGTCCAGACATTCTCCAGGCTTTTCCCCATAACAGTTACATGGTGACCCTGGAAGAAATTTTTAGCGTTCAAAACCTGGGCCAAGTCCAGACATCTATAACGCTTTTATCCAGCATGATCTTTGCGGTTTAAGTGTGACTTCTCATAGGCTTTCCCACTCGACCATGGTAACCCTGGAACAAATTTTTTACATTTCAAAACCTAAGATCCAGATATCCAGGCTCAAGACTAACCCCATAACAGTAACACATTACTGGGCATGATTTTATTCACTAAAGTATTACAGTTTTCCTGGGCCTACAGACTCACCCCATTATTATAACACTGTTATGGGCATGATCTTGGCTGGGTTAAGTGTGACTTCTCGTAGGCTTTCCCACTCGACCATGGTAACCCTGGAAGAAGTTTTGGCGTTCAAAACCTCACGCCCAGACATCCAGCTCACGAACCCCATAACAGCTTTACTGTGCGACTTAATTCAGTAAAGCTAATCCTCTCGACCACTATAACCCTGGAACAAATGATTTGAACGTTCAAAACCTACGTCGAGACATCCAGGCTCACAGACTAACCCCTGGAAGAAACTTTTTAAGCATTCATTACATCCAGACATCCAAGCATTTTAACTCAGTAAGGGCCACTGTATTACAGTTTTCTTTAAGGTCCTGGGCCAACAGACTCACCCATTACTATACACTTTTATGGGAATGATCTTGGCCGGGTTAAGTGTGACTTCTGTAGGTTTTTCCACTCGACCATGGTAACCCTGGAACAAATATTTAGACGTTCAAAACCTAAATCCAGGTTCACAGACTAACCCCATAACAATTACACATTACTGGGCATGATTTTACTCAATAAAGGCCCTGTATTACAGTTTTCTTTAAGGCCTGGGTCCACAAAGTCAATCACTCCATTACTACAACACTTTTATTGGCATGATCTTGGCAGGGTTAAGCGTGACTTGTTGTAGGCTTTCTTACTCAACAATGGTAACCCTGGAAGAAACTTTTAAGCATTCAAAGCCTACGTCCATTCAAAAGACATCCAAGCACACAGACTAACCCTTAACAGTAACACATTACTGGGCATGATTTTATTCAGTAAAGGCCTGGGCCCGTAGACTCACTCCATTACTATAACACTATTAGGGGCATGATCTTGGCGGGTTAAGTGTGACTTTTCGTAGGCTTTCCCATTCGACCATGGTAACCCTGGAAGAAGTTTTTAAGCGTTCAAAAAAAGTCCAGACATCCAGGCGATATTGGCCTGTTTAAGTGCGACTTCTCGGACGCTAATCCACTCGACCATGGTAACCCTGGAACAAATATTTGAACGTTCAAAACCTACGTCCAGACATCCAGGCTCACAGACTAACCCCATAAAAATAACACATTACTGGGCATGATTTTTATTCAGTAAGGGCCCTGTATTACAGTTTTCTTTAAGGCATGGGCCCACAAACTCACCCCATTACTATAATACTTTCATGGGCATGATCTTGGCCAGGTTAAGCGTGACTTCTCATAGGCTTTCTTACTCGACCATGGTAACCCTGGAAGAAACTTTTAAGCATTAAAACCTACGTCCAGACATCCAAGCACACAGACTAACCCCTTAACAGTAACACATTACTGGGCATGATTTTATTCAGTAAAGGCCTGGGCCGTAGACTCACTCCATTACTATAACACTATTAGGGGCATGATCTTGGCGGGTTAAGTGTGACTTCTCGTAGGCTTTCCCATTCGACCATGGTAACCCTGGAAGAAGTTTTTAAGCGTTCAAAAAAGTCCAGACATCCAGGCGATATTGGCGGTTTAAGTGCGACTTCTCGTAGGCTTTCCCATTCAACCATCAGGTAACCCTGGAAGAAATTTTTAAGCGTTCAAAAAAGTCCAGACATCCAGGCGATATTGGCGGTTTAAGTGCGACTTCTCGGACGCTAACCCACTCGACCATGGTAACCCTGGAACAAATATTTGAGCGTTCAAAACCTACGTCCAGACATTCAGGCTCACAGACTAACCCCATAACAATAACACATTAGTAGGCATGATTTTATTCAGTAAAGGCCCTGTATTACAGTTTTCTTTAAGGCATGGTCCCACAAACTCACCCCATTACTATAATACTTTCATGGGCATGATCTTGGCGGGTTAAGCGTGACTTCTCATAGGCTTTCCCACTCGACCATGGTAACCCTGGAAGAAGTTTTTAAGCATTCAAAACCTAAGTCCAGACATCCAGGCGATATTGGCGTTTTAAGTGCGACTTCTCGAGCGCTAATCCAATCGACCATGGTAACCCTGGAACAAATATTTGAGCGTTCAAAACCTGCGTCCAGACATCCAGGCTCACAGACTAATCCCATAACAATAACAAATTACTTGACATGATTTTATTCAGTAAAGGCCCTGTATTACAGTTTTCTTTAAGGCATGGGCCCACAAACCACCCCATTACTATAATACTTTCATGGGCATGATCTTGGCAGGGTTAAGTGTGACTTCTCGTAGGTTTTCCCACTCGACCTTGGTAACCCTGGAAGAAATATTGAAGCATTCAAAACCTAAATCCAGACATCCAGGCTCACAGACTAACCCCATAACAGTAACACATTACTGGGCATGATTTTATTCACTAAAGGCCCTGTATTACACTTTTTTCTTTAAGGCCTGGGTCCACAAACTCACTCCATTATTATGACACTTTCATGGGCATGATCTTGGCGGGTTAAGTGTGACTTCTCGTAGGTTTTCCCACTCGACCATGGTAACCCTGGAAGAAATATTGAAGCATTCAAAACCTAAATCCAGAAATCCAGGCTCACAGACTAACCCCAAAACAGTTACACATTACTGGGCATGATTTTATTCAGTAAAGGCCTGGGCCCACAGACTCACCCCATTACTATAACACTATTATTGGCATGATCTTGGCGGGTTAAGTGTGATTTCTCGTATGCATTCCCACTTACACCGTGGTAACCCTGGAAGAAATATTGAAGCATTCAAAACCTAAATCCAGACATCCAGGCTCACAGACTAACCCCATAACAGTTACACAATACTGGGCATGATTTTATTCAGTAAAGGCCTGGGCTCTGTTGGGAAAAATCTTTGTTGTTTCCCTCCAGGTTCAGGTCTGTCAATGATGAGACTTACTCTTAAATTTAAAATCTTAAGTTTAATAAAGTCAGAATAATTGAGACTGAGCTCAGGATACAGAACAACAGCATCAAGACATGCAGGGCAGTCCTGTATGCTCACACTACATTTCACTCAATATTTATATTCTTGTGTTTGGGTCTTCCTCCCATTCAGGTGTCCTTCACAGAACCAGGTGCAGTTGTTTCTTCTCGACCAGTAGATGAGCTCAGCAGTCTCCATATCTTGTTTCTGTAGATAAGACATTTTGTACAGCACATACACACATAATATCAAAATGGAAAAACACATAATATCAAATGGAAAAACACAGAGCCTTTATGAGGCCTGGGCACAGTGCTTCTAATGAGTAAAACCTGTAAAACATAAATCCTTTAAAACATAAATCCCACAATTCCCTCTCTTGATCTCTCTAAAAGAGATCACAACCTTTGCTCCACTTCTTCCTCACAGTGAATCACCTGGTATAAGTCAAATTCTCACAGGCAATCTTTTCCTTTTTCCCTTACCAGAGTTAGTTTTGCTTCTCCCCCACCCCTTATGACATCTCTTTTGTGTCTGCCCTGAGTCCCTCCCTCTCTTGTTCCATTCCACAGTATCAACGTTATTATTACTACAACAATTCCCACCCCAACATGTGACAACCTTGTTAACATTATCCCTCGTGATTTAGCACCAGAATTATTATCTGCTTGTTGTTTGTCTCCCTCCTCAGGTTGGTCTGTTGCTGTTTCCCCGTCTTCCGTCTCTTCTCCCTCTCTCTGACCTTCTCGAAGGTCAGCTCGAACTGTTGTCAGAGACCTGCTAGGGGCAGAACAGAAACAGCAAGCAGACAAGTGAAACCATGTGTTACCTTTTCCAGCCAACTGTACGCAGTGCGAGGTTCGCGCAGTTATTTTCATGGGCTCTGACCACCTGGGGGCAGACCATTTTCATTTCATTTGTTTCAGCCTCACCCACTGCTCGTCAGGTCCTCTTTTCGTGTCCAATTCCTGTTGCTCTATTTCAGGCCAAAACTTCTGTGGGGAAAATTTGTTAATAACAGCTCTTACTTTTTGTTGGTAGGCCTTAGGTGTATCAGTGTACCCATCCCCAGGCATTGGTGCCCAGGGCCAGGAAATTGGCGTCAGTGGTTAATTCAAAGGAGTAAATCCAGTGGTTCTGTTTATTGAACATCTCACAGACATTAAAGCTATTGGTAATGCTTCTACCCAATTCACAGAAGTGCTTGCACAGATTTTGGCTATTTTGTTTTTTTATGGTCAGGTTCAGTCGTCCAACTTTACCTTGACTCTTATTATGGTATACTCCTCCATATTAGTAGAAGGATGCAGCTTGCTCTCTAATTATAAACTCAACACTCGTCTTTGTTAAAATTGTTTCTGTTATAGCACACCACTCACAGTTTTGCCCATGGTTGTCACATCTAAATCTAAAGGTTGGCCATAGTCTGGGGTTTGTAGAGCAGCAGCCTTTGCCATGTCCCCTTTTAGGATAATGAAGGCCTGTTCAGCCTCTGTTGTCCAATTCAATTCACCCTTACTGTTTTTCATTCCAATTTCCTTCACTAAAGTTCTCATAAAAGCTGTTCTTTCAGTGTAATTCACAATATACTGTCTGCTGTAACCTATTAGGCCCAGAAAAGACAACATATCTTTCACATTTTTGGGTTTTGGGTGGTTTAGTATGGCTTGTTTGGTGTCATTTGTCATAGAGGTTCCTGTCGACCCACTAATCGTCCTAGAAAAGTGACCTCTGGCCTGCAGACTTGTAACTTTTGTTTGCTTGCCTTGTCAGACAGGTGGCAGCAGATGTACATGCAATTAGCAAATCATCTACATATTTAACCACAATTGTGTTGGTATCGACTGTCAGATTGTCCAGCAGCTTTCTTAGCTCTTGGTTGAAAATGCCAGGGCTCAAAATGAAGCCTTGTGGTAATCTGGTGTAAGTGTACTTCCGGCCGTTTTATGTGAAGTCAAACACGTCCCTACTCTTCTCTGCTAAATGTATACAGAAAAATGCATTTGCCAGATCTATACAGCAGAAGTCGGTGTGTTCTGGGGTCAATCTGGTTAAAATGGTGTAAGGATTTGGAGTGGGCAGTGGTGTTGTCAGAACCCTCTCATTTATTTTTCTCAGGTCATGGACCATTCTTTATTTCCTGTGGAGTGTTTAATGACAGGCAGTATTGGGGTGTTCCATTCAGATGTGCTCTCACACAGCACTCCCTTGTTCAATAGACTCTGAATGGTGGGGGCAATACCAGTCATGGCCTCACAATTATGTCTATACTGTCTCTCCTTTACCACTGTTGTTTTGTCTATTTCAAAAGACACTGGCTGAATATCACAATAACCCACATCCTCACTTCCTGTTGACCATAACTTTTCTGGTAGTTTGGCTAACATCTCTTCTGCCCCTGGCCCATCCATTACAGCATTAGTCTTTTCTCTGTTTGACCTTAACTTCTCGTACCTGCCCTCACATATTTCCTCTATGTGTAGTCTGTGACCTCCTGTCATGTGCGATCTTTCCCAACCCTGTCTCTCATCTTCCCAATCTGCTGCCTGTTTTAGTCTTTTTACCATGGGGCCTAAGGCCTTGGCTCCATGGTGTTTACTGATCATTAACGAAATGTGTGGTACAGAGACAGTTTTCATTTCAAACCAGTCATATTGTTCCTTACTTAACCTTACTTCCACAGCTACCCCTTCCTTTCCAATGTATATGACTGAGCCTTTCAGGTTGGTATGTCTTTGATCTACATATTGGCTAAACTCTGTTGCATAAACCTCATCATTACTTTTGTCATAGTATAAAGTACAGTGTAATGGGTCAGAAACTGGCAGGAAGTGTCTCAACAGGTCTGGTCTCTGGTTTATCAGCTGCCTAAAGTTGGTTTGTTCTGGATGCAGCACTCTGACCCAATAAATGTCCACTCCCACTCTTCCTGTTGTAGTTAATACCCATTGACCAGCTGCAGGTACTAGACCACCCTTAATGGAACAGTTTTGTGTTTTTCCATTTGGAAAAGTTAAAATTATGCCCTCTGGGCTACACAGAATTTTCACCCCCAATTTTACTAACAGGTCTCGTCCGAGCAGAGCAGAAGGCACACTGGCAGAGCATAGGAAAGTCCTTTCAACCATTCCAGCCTTATTGTATAAAAGTATGCCCCAGTGTCCACTAAGGCCTGTACTGGCTGTCTGTTGACCAGTATAGTTAGGTAGGGCTCAGCCTCAGCCCCCTTACAGGTTCTCTGTGGGTCTCGTCAATAATTCGCCTGGTCTGCCTGGCCCCAGACTGGGCTTTGTCTGGGCACCTGTTGGTTGGCAGACCACGGGACATTTCTGGGGACACCTCTTCCTCTTCCCTGAGGCCCTCCTCTGACAGGAGCCCGTCCCCGTGCAGGAGGTTGTCCCGTCTCTATTCAGTGGGCAGTCTTTTCTCCAGTGATCACCTGCTCCGCACAGATAACACCCCTGCTCTCTCCCTGGTCTCCCGTAATTCCCCCTATAATTTTGGTTTTCCCACCCATTTCCATAAGGTGGCCAGTCCGGCAGCGGGTCATATGGATAATCATATGGGCCCTGAGGCTGATAGTTTGCTGCCCTTGTGACACTTCCTGTCCCTTCATCCCTGATTCATTACAGGCATTTGCATAGCTCCCTCTCTAGGCTTCTTTTTATTCTTTTCTTTTTCTGCCCTTTATTTGCAATTTTAGTAGCTGTGTTTTCAGTTTTTCTACCTCAGAATCCTCCCTTTCTTGTTTTTCCATGACTTTGTCTACATAGTAAATGAAATACCTGGCCCATGTCTCTCCACTACCCCCACACATTTCTGGACTGTTTTCTACTTGTTGTTTTGCTTTTTCTGGAACTCCCTTCACTACTGCCTGCCTGTAAAACTCTTTACAGATGTCACTGCAATCTGGGTGCTGCCCTGTCCTTTCTTCCCATTCAGCTTCTGTCCTATGCAGATATGCTGATGCAGATTCTTCTGCTCCTATCTTAAATTTTATAGATTGATAAGTAATTTTTGGTGTTGGATATAGGTTTGTAAGAGCCCTGCTTATTTGGGTAATTACTTTGGACAGTGGTTTCTCATTGGCCATGTCTTCTATTCTAGCTTCATCCTCTAAAGTAGTCATCTGGGTTCTGGTAAGCAGATGTCCCATTAGAACCCTAAAGTCCCCTATTGCTAGTTCATTACCATGGGTTAATGTGGTGAGTTTATTTAACCATCTCATTCCTCCCTTAGTTAGATCTGGCAATTTCTGCAGTACTGCATTCATGTCTGCATTTCCCCATGGTCTATACTCTGGATTCTGTTGTCCTCCTATCCTGTACAGTGGATACTGGGTTGGGTATGTTGTTCTAACCCCATGTCTTTCTTTAAATTTAAGGCTTGTAATAAGGTTGCTCCTGATGCACCTCCTTCTCCTTTGTGGGGCTGGTAGCTGTACCAGCCCTCTGTTGGGCCTGTGCCGCCTGTTTAAAACCCCAGTCTATGTCCAGCTCATATCCAGTGATTGTTACACTATCCTTTTCTTCACCCCTGCCCTTTAGCTAGGCTTAGCCCTTTCATTGAATCTTCCCTACATTCTTCTCTGATTTCCCTTTTTCCCTTCTTTCCAGTTCTGTCCTCATCATTCTGACATTTTCCTCCTCATGTATACTTTCTCCTCCATACGGACTACCTACTCTGCTTCAATATGCTGCCTCCTCCTTATCCACACCCGTCAGTCTCTTCCTTTCTCCAGTCAGCTGCCCTACGTGTCGCTCTAAATTCCACTACTTCCTGAGTTCTCTGAAGTATTTCTCTGTCTAAACTACTGTTAATGATTGAACTCATGGGTTGTTTTGTCAGTTCTTCATTTATTAGCTCTCTTACTCTTTTTCTTCTTCTAACCTAGCCTCCTCACTTTGTTCTACCTCAACTGTTCCTCCTGTCAGGACAAACCTTCCATTTTTATTTGCCTGTTTGGTTGTCGTCGACACTTCCCCTGCCACAACATGCATCACAGGCAGCATTAAAGGAGCGGAAGGGGACTTTTCTGCATAAGGGGGCCTAGGTTTTCTTCTTCTGATTGTTTCTCATTAATAGCTGCAATTTTTACCCTGCAGACCATGACACTTTTATTCTGCTCCATATTCTAGTCTGATAGGCCTTTTCTTTCACCTCTTTTTCTAATTTCCCTTTAGTAAAAAAATGTTGCAGCTTGCCTGTTCTGTACTGCCATTTTATGCTCTTTCTTCTTCTCATTATGGCCCTTAATAGTTCCCCTTTGTTCTCAGTGGAATTGTCCCACCCATTAATACACTCTAATTGCTTCCATGCCTTTTCTAATTCTCTTGTCACCCTTGGTTTTTCTTTAATTTCAGCCTGTGCCAACATTTGTCTACTCAATTTATCCCATACTTCCTTATAGGTAGTCATTTTATCAGTTTATATTTTACTCTAGTCCAATAACACTTCTCACAATTTGGATTATGACCAAACAGTCTGCACCATCAGGTTATTGGGGTGTTTGTATGTCTAACTTTTCTATGCTTCCTTATGGGTACTAATTGGCTTTTTATTATATAATAACACCACCTATTTTCCCAGGATCAATGTCCTTAATACAGAAACCACTGTGTGTGTACTGCTTCTTTCACTCTTGTTTTATTTTTGTCATTCAGTGTCCCAATCTCTTGGGCTCATACATTCAGCTTTCTCCGCACTTGAGGCCAAACCCTCGCGTCCGTTCCTACCGGGTCACACTTAAGTGACGGTCCAGAGAGGGTGCGCGACAATTTGGTCTCAAAATACTCGAGATCAGCTTATCTCATTCACACACACACTCAGGTACACACACAGATCGATATAACACCACACTTACAATATTTCTTATACCTTTTTGTACCACGCCGGGTTTTACAAACTGTATTTTACCACGCTGGGTTTCACAAACTGCAACTTACCACGCCGGGTTTCACAAACTGTAGAGTACCACGCCGGGTTTCACGAACTGTAAGTTACCACGCCGGGTTTCACGAAATCACCCTTTTAGTGAATTTCAACCTTGCCAGGACATTAATTTTACAGCTCAACCATGCCAGGAAATTAATACTACAGTTCAACCTTGCCAGGAAATTACTTTTTGCAGTTCAACCTTGTCAGGAAATTACTTATACAGTTCAACCTTTCTAAAAGGACATTACCATTTTTCTATTCATTTTGACTGCATTTACTTCTTTAAATCCTTTGAATTCGTCAATTATTCTGATTTCAATATACAAAAAACCACTGGTGCCTCCACCACTTCAACCAGATAATTTAGAGTAATCAATCCTGCAGTTCTTTTATGAAAAAGGTGACTGCTTACCTGTCTTGTTGTTCAGCTGATGGTTGAAGCAGAGGATTCCCAGCAGAGACCTCGTCTCAGACAGATCCGGGTGCCCCCTCCAAATTGTTGGGAAAAATCTTTGTTGTTTCCCTCCCAGGTTCAGGTCTGTCAATGATGAGACTTACTCTTAAATTTAAAATCTTAAGTTTAATAAAGTCAGAATAATTGAGACTGAGCTCAGGATACAGAACAACAGCATCAAGGCATGCAGGGCAGTCCTGTATGCTCACACTACATTTCACGCAATATTTATATTCTTGTGCTTGGGTCTTCCTCCCATTCAGGGTGTCCTTCACAGAACCAGGTGCAGTTGTTTCTTCTCGACCAGTAGATGAGCTCAGCAGTCTCCATATCTTGTTTCTGTAGATAAGACATTTTGTACAGCACATACACACATAATATCAAAATGGAAAAACACATAATGTCAAATGGAAAAACACAGAGCCTTTATGAGGCCTGGGCACAGTGCTTCTAATGAGTAAAACCTGTAAAACATAAATCCTTTAAAACATAAATCCCACAGCTCATAGACTCACCCCATTACAATAACACTATTATGGGCATGAGCTTGGCCGGGTTAAGTGTGAATTCTCATTTGCTTTCCCACTCGACCATGGTAACCCTGGAAGAAATATAGAAGCGTTCAAAACCTAAATCCAGACATCCAGGCTCACAGACTAACCCCATAACTGTTACACATTACTGGGCATGATTTTATTCAGTAAAGGCCTGGGCCAACAGACTCACCACATTACTATAAAACTTTTATGGAATGATCTTGGCCGGGTTAAGTGTGACTTCTCGTAGGTTTTCCCACTCGACCATATTAACCCTGGAAGAATTTTTTTAAGCGTTCAAAACCTAAATCCAGACATCCAGGCTCACAGACTAACCCCACAACAGGAACACATTACTGGGCATGATTTTATTCACTAAAGGGCCTGTATTACAGCTTTTTTTAAAGCCTGGACCCACAGACTCACCCCATTACTATAACACTTTCATGTGCATGATCTTGGCCGGGTTAAGTGTGACTTCTCGTAGGCTTTCCCACTCGACAATGGTAACCCTGGAACAAATATTTGAACGTTCAAAACCTACGTCGAGACATCCAGGCTTACAGACTAACCCCATAACAGTAACACATTACGGGGCATGATTTTATTCAGTAAGGGCCCTGTATTACAGTTTTCTTTAAGGCCTGGGCCTACAAACTCACCCCATTACTATGACACTTTAATGGGCATGATCTTGGCCGGGTTAAGTGTGACTTCTCGTAGGTTTTTCCACTCGACCATGGTAACCCTGGAACAAATATTGAAGCGTTCAAAACCTAAATCCAGACATCCAGGCTCACAGACTAACCCCATAACAGTAACATATTACTGGGCATGATTTTATTCAGTAAAGGCCTGGGCCCACAAACTCACCCCATTATTACAACAATATTATGGGCATGATCTTAGCCGGGTTAAGTGTGACTTCTCGTATGCTTTTTTACTCGACCATGGTAACCCTGGAAGAAGTTTTAAGCACTCAAAACCTAAGTCCAGACATCCAGGCGATATTGGCCGTTTTAAGTGCGACTTCTCGAACGCTAATCCACTCGACCATGGTAACCCTGGAACAAATATTGGAACGTTCAAAACCTGCGTCCAGACATCCAGGCTCACAGACTAACCCCATAACAATAACATTATTACTGGACATGATTTTATTCAGTAAAGGCCCTGTATTACAGTTTTCTTTAAGGCATGGGCCCACAAACCCACCCCATTACTATAATACTTTCATGGGCATGATCGGCGGGTTATGTGGGAAGTTTTCCCCACTCGACCTTGGTAACCCTGGAAGAAATATTGAAGCATTCAAAACCTAAATCCAGAAATCCAGGCTCATAGACTAACCCCAAAACAGTTACACATTACTGGGCATGATTTTATTCAGTAAAGGCCTGGGCCCACAGACTCACCCCATTACTATAACACTATTATTGGCATAATCTTGGCCGGGTTAAGTGTGATTTCTCGTATGCATTCCCACTCGACCATGGTAACCCTGGAGGAAATTTTTAACATTTCAAATACTAAGTCCAGATATCCAGGCCCAAGACTATCCCCAAAACAGCAAGACATTACTGAGCATGATTTTATAGAGTAAAGGCCTGGGCCCACAGACTCAACCCATTACTATAACACTATTATGGGCATGATATTGTCCGGGTTTAGTGTGACTTCTCGTATGCTTTCCCACTCGACCATGGTAACCCTGGAAGAAATATTGAAGCATTCAAAACCTAAATCCAGACATCCAGGCTCACAGACTAACCCCATAACAGTTACACATTACTGGGCATGATCTTATTCAGTAAAGGGCAGGGCCCACAGACTCACCCCATTACTATAACACCATTATGGGCATGATCTTGGCCTGGTTAAGTGAGACTTCTCGTATGTTTTCCCACTCGACCATGGTAACCCTGGAAGAAATTTTTAACATTTCAAAAACTAAGTCCAGATATCCAGGCCCAAGACTATCCCCAAAACAGCAAGACATTACTGGGCATGATTTTATAGAGTAAAGGCCTGGGCCCACAGACTCACCCCATTACTATAACACTATTATGGGCATGATATTGTCCGGGTTTAGTGTGACTTCTCGTATGCTTTCTTACTCGACAGTGGTAACCCTGGAAGAAATATTTGAGCGTTCAAAACCTACGCCCAGACATCGAGGATCACAGACTAATCCCATAACTGCTACACATTACTGCATATGACTTTATTCAGTAAAGGCCTGGGACCAGAAACTCAACCCATTACTATAACACTTTTATGGGCATGGTCTTGGCAGGGTTAAGCGTGACTTGTCGTAGGCTTTCTTACTCAACAATGGTAACCCTGGAAGAAACTTTTAAGCATTCAAAGCCTACGTCCAGACATCCAAGCACACAGACTAACCCCATAACAATAACACATTACTGGGCATGATTTTATTCAGTAAAGGCCCTGTATTACAGTTTTCTTTAAGGCATGGGCCCACAAACTCACCCCATTACTATAATACTTTCATGGGCATGATCTTGGCCGGGTTAAGTGTGACTTCTTGTAGGTTTTCCCACTGACCATGGTAACCCTGGAAGAAATTTTTAAACGTTTAAAACCTAAATCCAGACATCCAGGCTCACAGACTAACCCACTAACAGTAACACATTAGTGGGCAAGATTTTATTCAGTAAAGGCCTGGGCCCACAAACTCACCACAGTATTACAACACTATTATGAGCATAATCTTGGCCGGGTTAAGTGTGAGTTCTCGTAGGCTTTTTTACTCGACCATGGTAACCCTGGAAGAAACTTTTAAGCATTCAAAACTTACGTCCAGACATCCAAACACACAGACTAACCCCTTAACAGTAACACATTACTGGGCATGATTTTATTCAGTAAAGGCCTGGGCCCGCAGACTCACTCCATTACTATAACACTATTAGGGCATGATCTTGGCCGGGTTAAGTGTGACTTCTCGTAGGTTTTCCCACTTGACCATGGTAACCCTGGAACAAATATTTGAGCATTCAAAACCTACGTCCAGACATCCAGGATCACAGACTAATCCCATAACAGTAACACATTACTAGGCATGATTTTATTCTGTAAAGGCCTGGGCCCACAAACTCACCCCATTATTACAACACTATTATGGGCATGATCTTGGTCGACTTAATTGAGACTTCTCGTAGGTATTCCCACTTGACCATGGTAACCCTGGAAGAAACTTTTAAGCATTCAAAGCCTACGTCCAAACATCCAGGTTCACAGACTAACCCCATAACAATTACACATTACTGGGCATGATTTTACTCAGTAAAGGTCCTGTATTACAGTTTTCTTTAAGGCCTGGGCCCACAAACTCAACCCATTACTATAACACTTTTATGGGCATGATCTTGGCAGGGTTAAGCGTGACTTGTCGTAGGCTTTCTTACTCAACAATGGTAACCCTGGAAGAAATTTTTAAGCTTTCAAAACCTAAATCTAGACATCCAGGCTCACAGACGAACCCCATAACAGTAACACATTACTGGACATGATTTTATTCAGTAAAGGCCTGGGCCCACAGATTCACTCCATTACTATAACACTATTAGGGGCATGATCTTGGCCGGGTTAAGTGTGACTTCTGGTATGCTTTCCCACTCGACCATGGTAACCCTGTAAGAAATATTGAAGCATTCAAAACTTACATCCAGGTTCACAGACTAACCCCATAACAATTACACATTACTGGGCATGATTTTACTCAGTAAAAGCCCTGTATTACAGTTTTCTTTAAGGCATAGGCCAACAAACTCACCCCATTACTAAAACACATTAATGGGCTTGATCTTGGCAGGGTTAAGTGTGACTTCTCGTAGGTTTTCCCACTCGACCATATTAACCCTGGAAGAATTTTTTAAGCGGTCAAAAACTAAATCCAGACATCCAGGCTCACAGACTAACCCCACAACAGGAACACGTTACTGGGCATGATTTTATTCACTAAAGGGCCTGTATTACAGCTTTCTTTAAAGCCTGGACCCACAGACTCACCCCATTACTATAACACATTCATGTGCATGATCTTGGCCGGGTTAAGTGTGACTTCTCGTAGGTCTTCCCACTCAACAATGGTAACCCTGGAACAAATATTTGAGCGTTCAAAACCTACGTCCAGACATCCAGGATCACAGACTAATCCCATAACAGTAACACATTACTGGGCATGATTTTATTTAGTAAAGGCCTGGGCCCACAAACTCACCCCATTATTACAACACTATTATGGGCATGATCTTGGTCGACTTAAGTGTGCCTTCTCGTAGGCTTTCCCACTCGACCATGGTAACCCTGGAACAAATATTTGAACGTTCAAAACCTACGTCGAGACATCCAGGCTCACAGACTAACCCCATAACAGTTACACATTACTGGGCATGATTTTATTCAGTAAAGGCCCTGTATTACTATAACACTATCATGGTTCTCTTGGTAAGGCATAGGCCAAAACCTAAATCTCAGGCTCCTATTACTATAACACATTAATGGGCTCACCCCATCTTGGCTGGTTAAGTGTGACGTCTTGTAGGTTTTCCCACTCGACCATGGTAACCCTGGAAGAATTATTGAAGCATTCAAAATCTTAATCCAGACATCCAGGCTCAAAGACTAACCCCATAACAGTAATCCATTACTGGGCATGATTTTATTCAGTAAAGGCCTGAGCCCACAGACTCATTCCATTACTATAACACTATTATGAGCATGATCTCGGCCGGGTTAAATGTGACTTCTCTTAAGCTTTCCCACTCGACCATGGTAACCCTTGAAGAAATTTTTTTACATTTCAAAAACTAAGTCCAGATATCCAGGCTCAAGACTAACCCCATAACAGCAAGACATTACTGGGAATGATTTTATTCACTAAAGGCCCTGTATTACAGTTTTCTTTAAGGCTTGGGCCCACAAACTCACTCCATTACTATAAAACTATTAGGGGCATGATCTTGGCCGGGATAATTGTGACTTCTTGTAGGTTTTCCTACTCGACCATATTAAGCCTGGAAGAATTTTTTAAGCGTTCAAAACCTAAATCCAGACATCCAAGCTCACAGACTAACCCCACAACAGGAACACATTACTGGGCATGATTTTATTCACTAAAGGGCCTGTATTACAGCTTTATTTAAAGCCTGGACCCACAGACTCACCCCATTACTATAACACTTTCATGTGCATGATCTTGGCCGGGTTAAATGTGACTTCTCGTAGGTCTTCCCACTCGACAATGGTAACCCTGGAACAAATATTTGAGCGTTCAAAACCTACGTCCAGACATCCAGGATCACAGACTAATCCCATAACAGTAACACATTACTGGGCATGATTTTATTCAGTAAAGGCCTGGGCCCACAAACTCACCCCATTATTACAAAACTTTTATGAGCATGAGCTTGGCCGGGTTAAGTGTGACTTCTCGTAGGCTTTCCCACTCGACCATGGTAACGCTGGAAGAAACTTTTAAGCATTCAAAACCTACGTCCAGACATCCAAACACACAGACTAACCCCTTAACAGTAACACATTACTGGGCATGATTTTATTCAGTAAAGGCCTGGGCCCACAAACGCACCCCATTATTACAGCACTATTATGGGCATGATCTTGGTCGACTTAAGTGTGACTTCTCGTAGGCTTTCCCACTCGACCATGGTAACCCTGGAACAAATATTTGAGCGTTCAAAACCTACGTCCAGACATCCAAGCTCACAGTTTAACCCCATAACATCTACACATTACTGCGTATGACTTTATTCAGTAAAGGCCTGGGACCAGAAACTGTGGGATATTTTCTATCCTTTGTGAATATATATTACTGATGTTTTATTTTTTATATTTTTATACAAATGTTTTGTATTAATTCACTGTTTATTTTGAGCAATTATAATCAGCTATGGTATTTAAATACAAAATAGCAAATATATCTTTTAAGTAGTATGGTATTTGTGCAAGCAATATATTGTGCAAAAGAATGTTAGTTGAACAGGGAACTATCAGCTAACGTCCCTGGCCTATGTCTGCGTGCAGAAGAGTGATAAGCAAATTGCATGCTTGGGAGTTGAGAGGGTCAGGGGTCGTGTATGTCTCTCTTCAGGTTCTACAGGTCACAGATGGAATGAGGAGGTCAGCTTTCTTGAAAAGAGGATACAACACCGAATGGGCAATGGAGTCAGATAACGCGAGGGGGTGTGAACTGAAGAGGGACGACGATAAATATTGAGCTGCTGGAGTGTGGACACACTCTCTTGTGTGAATGAACTCAGCAGCTGATGTTTGTATCATATGCATCTGTCGAATAAATGATTTGGAATATAAAGTTATGTCTCCTCTTCGATAAAAGAATGCGCATTGATTGCAGAAAATAATTAGCACAACAAAACTCAACCCATTACTATAATACTTTTATGGGCATGATCTTGGCAGGGTTAAGCGTGACTTCTCGTAGGCTTTCTTACTCGACAATGGTAACCCTGGAAGAAACTTTTAAGCATTCAAAGCCTACGTCCAGACATCCAAGCACACAGACTAACCCCTTAACAGTAACACATTACTTGGCATGATTTTATTCAGTAAAGGCCCTGTATTACATCTTTCTTTAAAGCCTGGACCCACAGACTTACCCTCCTTACTATAACACTTTCATGGGCATGATCTTGGTCGACTTAAGTGTGACTTCTCGAAGTCTTTCCCACTCGAACATGGTAACCCTGGAACAAATATTTGAGCATTCAAAGCCTACGTCCAGACATCCAAGCTCACAGATTAACCCCATAACAGCTACACATTACTGCGTATGACTTTATTCAGTAAAGGCCTGGGACCAGAAACTCAACCCATTACTATAACACTTTTATGGGCATGGTCTTGGCAGGGTTAAGCGTGACTTCTCGTAGGCTTTCTTACTCGACAATGGTAACCCTGGAAGAAACTTTTAAGCATTCAAAGCCTACGTCCAGACATCCAGGCTCACAGACTAACCCCTTAACAGTAACACATTACTTGGCATGATTTTATTCAGTAAAGGCCTGGGCCAACAAACTCACCCCATTACTATAACACTATTATGGGCATGATCTTGGCCAGGTTAAGTGTGACTTCTCGTAGGCTTTCCCACTCGACCATGGTAACCCTGGAAGAAATATTGAAGCATTCAAAACCTACGTCCAGACATGCAGCCTCACAGACTAACCCTATAACAGCAAAACATTATTGGGCATGATTTTATTCAGTAAAGGCCTGGGCCCACAAACTCAACCCATTACTATAACACTTTTATGGGCATGATCTTGGCCGGGTTAAATACGACTTCTCGTAGGCTTTCCCACACCACCATGGTAGCCATGGAAGAAAGTTTTAAGCGTTCAAAACCTAAGTCCAAACATCTAGGCGCTTCTTCCAGCTGATCTTGCCCGAGTTAAGTTCGATATCTTGGACGGTTTCCCACTCAACCCGCGCACCCTGGATGAAATTTTTAAGCGTTTAAAAACAAAGCCCAAACATCTAGGCGCTTCTTCCTGCCGATCTTGCCCGAGTTAAGTTCGATATCTTGGATGGTTTCCCACTCGACCATGGTAATCCTGGAAGACATTTTTAAGCGTTCAAATCATAAGTCCAGACAACCAGGCGATATTAGCTGGGTTAAGTGCAACTTCTCGGATGCTTTCCCACCATGGTAACCCTGGAAGAAATTTTTAAGCATTTAAAAATAAGTCCAGAGATCCAGGCGCTTCGTCTAGCCGATCTTGGCCGGGATAGGTGCGTTTTCTCGGACGCTTTCCCACTCGACCATGGTAACCATTGAAGAAATTTTTAAGCATTCAAAACCTAAGCCCAGACATCCAGGCGCTTCATCGGCGATATTGGCCGGGATAGGAAGGACTTCTCACATGCTTTCCCACTTGACCACGGTAACCCTGGAAGAAATTTTTAAGCATTTTAAACCTAAGTACAAACATCCAGGAGCTTCGTCCAGCCGATCATGGCCGGATAGGTGCGTTTTCTCGGACTCTTTTCCACTCTACGATGGTAACCCTGTAAGAAATTTTTAAGTGTTTAAAACCTAAGTCCAGATATCCAGGGGCTTCATTCAGACGATTTTGGCCGGGTAGGTGCGACTTCTCGGACGCTTTTCCACTCGACCATGGGAAACCTGGAAACAATTTTTAAGCATTCAAAACCTAAGTCCAGACATACAGCCGAACTTGGCTGCTGGGTTAAGCTCGACTTCTTGGACAGTTTCCCACTCGACCATGGTAATCCTGGAAGAAATTTTTAAGCGTTTTAAAGCTAAGTCCAGACATCCAGGCGCTTCATCCAGGTGATATTGGCGAGATAGGTGCGACTTCTCAGACGCTTTCCCACTCAACCGTGGTAACCCAGGAGGAAATTTTTACGCATTTAATACTTAAGTCCAGACATCCAGGCGCTTCTTCCAGCCGATATTGGCCACGTTAGGTGCGACTTCTCCACTCAAAACCAGCAACCCTGTATGAAATTTTTAAGTGTTTAAAACCTAAGCCCAAACATCCAGGCGCTTCATCCAGCCGATCTTGGCCGGGTTAAGTTCGACTTCTCAGACGCTTTCCCACTCAACCATGGTAACCCAGGAGGAAATTTTTACGCATTTAATACTTAAGTCCAGACATCCAGGCGCTTCATCCAGGCGATATTGGCTTTAGAGATAGGTGCGACTTCTCAGACGCTTTCCCACTCGACCCTCCACCCTGAAGGAAATTTTTAATAGTTCAAAATCTAAGTTTAGACATCCAGGCGCTTCATCCAGCCAATATTGGCCAAGTTAGGTGTGACTTCTCGACAACTTTTTCACTCGACCCTTGCCACCCTGGATGAAATTTTTAATCATTCAAAACCTAACCCAAAACATCCAGGCGTTTCATCCAGCCGATCTTGACCGATCTTGGCTGGGTTAAGTGTGATTTTATCGGACGCTTTACCACTCGACCCCTGCCACCCGGGAGGAAATTTTTAAATGTTCAAAACCTTAGTCCTAACATTCAGGCGCTTCATCCAGCCGATCTTAGCTAGGATAGATGCGATTTCTCGGACGCTTTCCCACTCGACCATGCTAACCCTGGAGAAAATTTTTAAGCGTTCAAAACGTAAGTCGAGACATCCAGGCGCTTCATCCAGCCGATATTGGCCGAGTTAGGTGCGACTTCTCAGACGACTTTTTTCACTCGACCCTGCCAAACTGAATGAAATTTTTAAGCATTCAAAACCTAAGTCCAGACATCCAGGCGCTTCAATCAGGTGATCTTGTCCGGGTTAAGTGTGTCTTCTCGAATACTTTCCCACTCGACCATGGTAACCCTGAGAGAAATTTTTAAGCATTCAAAATCTAAGTCCAGACATCCAGGCGCTTCATCCAGCCGATCTAGGACGGGTAAAGTGCGACTTCTCGGAGGCTTTCAAACTTCACCATGGTAACCCTGGAAGAAATTTGTAAGCGTTCAAAACCTAAATCCAGACATCCAGGCTCACAGACTAACCCCACAAAAGTAACACATCACTGGGCATGATTTTATTTAGTAAAGGCCCAGGATTACAGTTTTCTTTAAGGCCTGGGCACACAGACTCACCCTATTACTAAAACACTTTCATGGGCATGATCTTGGCCGGTTAAGTGTGACTTCTCTGAAACTTTCCCATTCGACCATGGTAACCCTTGAGGAAATTTTTAAGTCCAGACTTCCAGGCGCTTCATCCAGGCGATATTGGCCGGGTTAAGTGCGACTTCTCAGAAGCTTTCCCATTCGACCATGGTAAACCTGGAGGATTTTTTTAAGTCCACACATCCAAGCGCTTCATCCAGGTAATATTGGCCGTGTTAAGTGAGTCTTCTCGTACACTTTCCCACTCGACCATGGTAAGCCTGTAGGAAATTTTTAAGCGTTTAAAACCTAAATCCAGACATCCAGCCGATATTGGCGAGAAAGTTAGGTGCGACTTCTTGGACGACTTTTCACTCGATCCCCACCACCCTGGATGAAATTTTTAAGCATTCAAAACCTAACCCCAGACATCCAGGCGCTTCATCCAGCCGATCTTGGCCGGGTTAAGTTCGACTTTTTGGGCACTTTTCCACTCGACCATGGAAGCTATGGAGGAAATTTTTAAGCGTTCAAAATCTAAGTACAGACATCCAGGCGCTTCATCCAGCCGATCTTGGCTGTGATAGGTGCTCATTCTTGGACGTTTTCCCACTCTAACACCGCCACCCTGGAGAAAATTTTTAAACGTTTCAAACCTAAGTCCAGACTTCAGTCGTTAACTTCAGGCCAGGTGTGTGTGCCCGATGAAACCACCTATATCCCAGCAAGCTAACAGTTGTTTGTTGACTCACTAGTATGTTTATCAGTATCAGTGTGTGTGAGGCCCGAGAGCTACAGATCTCCATCCTGTAGATGGAGGAGAACACAACCTTCTCATGTTAAACCCAACTAAAACCGTTTCCTGTTCTGTTCTCATTGTACAGTATGTGCCGTGTTTCAGTGTCTGAGTCTCTTAACTTGTGATGTGTCTGCTTCTCTTTGTAGGACACGTAGTGTTCATGTCTTCAAAAGCTTCTTGGTTAGCCACATGCCCTCGTGATTTCGCTGATGAAGCTATTTCCAGACAATGGTCACCTGTCCAGAGAAGAGAGGCGTTTCATCTACTGTCCAGAACCGTGCACACATGATCACTGAAGAGGAAGTGGAAAGTCAACCAATCAAAATGAGCTTCACTGTAAATAAATGAACCTAATGGAGTACTACTAAAGCTGATTTAGATTAATCATTGATAGTTCATGTTGTTTTAGCATCTCAGAAATATCCACCTTGATTTTTTCTCATTTATTTTTTAAACATAGGAATAACTTTCATACGTTAGCTTCATATTTTACATGTTAGCTCAGTTTGAATAAAATCATGCTTGATTTAAATCATCCGTCATCCTTGGCCCCATTTCACTCTATAATATGAAGGTCAAATGATTACGAATGATTTAAGAACAAATGAATATAAAAAAAACTGAAAGACAACACAAGTCTATGTTTGATCTCTTGAAGAAGCATGCACACACACACACACACACACACACACATATATACACTCTCACTCTCACACACACACACAGGTTGCTACAACATACATTTTTATTTTATGTATGTTTGTATAAATGGTAAATAAACTGTTTAATAAGAATAATATTAGTAGAATTTTTTTCCAGAGTTAAAAAACACATGCTTGACTCTTTATACAGGGTCACATGATTGATTCAGTACATCCTCAAAACGACATTCAATCAAAAATGGGTGACCCTGATGAACTTAAAGCCTGATTAATTATACAGTTGTGGCCAAAAGTTTTGAGAATGACACAAATATTAGTTTTCACAAAGTTTGCTGCTAAACTGCTTTTAGATCTTTGTTTCAGTTGTTTCTGTGATGTACTGAAGTGTAATTACAAGCACTTCATACGTTTCAAAGGCTTTTATCGACAATTACATGGCATTTATGCAAAGAGTCATTATTTGCTGTGTTGGCCCTTCTTTTCAGGACCTCTGCAATTCGACTGAGCATGCTCTCAATCAACTTCTGGGCCAAATCCTGACTGATAGCAACCCATTCTTTCATAATCACTTCTTGGAGTTTGTCATAAGTAGTGGGTTTTGTTTGTCCACCCTTATTGGCACAGTGCTCCATCATGCTGAAAAATGCATTGTTCTTCACCAAACTGTTGTTGGATTGTTGGAAGAAGTTGCTGTTGGAGGGTGTTTTGGTACCGTTCTTTATTCATGGCTGTATTTTTGGGCAAAATTGTGAGTGAGCCCACTCCTTGGATGAGAAGCAACCTCTCACATGAATGGTCTCAGGATGCTTTACTGTTGGCATGACACAGGACTGATGGTAGCGCTCACCTTTTCTCGGTGCAATCTTAGTAGCCACAATATCCTTGCCTGTGAAGCCATTTTTATGCAACGCACTGATGGCTGCACGCTGCTACCATGGTTAACAATGGAAGAACGATGATTTCAAGCATCACCCTCCTTTTAACATGTCAAGTCTGTCATTCTAACCCAATCAGCCTGACATAATGATCTCCAGCCTTGTGCTCTTCAACATTCTCACCTGAGTTAACAAGACGCTTACTGAAATGATCTCAGCAGGTCGTTCAATGACAGCAATGAAATGCAGTGGAAAGTTTTTTTCAGGTTTAAGTTCATTTTCATGGCAAAGAAGGACTATGCAATCCATCTGATCACTCTTCATAACATTCTGGAGTATATGCAAATTGCTATTACAAAAACTTAAGCAGCAACTTTTCCAATTTCCAATATTTATGTCATTCTCAAAACCTTTGGCCACAACTGTACATATACTGTTGATACACATTTCTTTCATAAACTCCAATTTTCTATTAATACACAATTCCAAACCTTTCCAAAACAATCTTGAGTAAATGAGAAAAGAAAGATGCTAAATAGTTTTCTTTTGTTTACCAAAGTTGACAGCTATACGAAATGTTAAGCTTAAAAATTTCCAAATGTAATAAATTCTATAAAGTAGTTTGTAAGACACTTCCTTCATTTTGATACATTTATTTGGCAGTATTCATTCTTTAACACAAGAGATATAACCAAATAAAGAAGAGCAAAGGACACAGAACAAAGAGCATTTGTTCAAATCGTATTAATTAATATATTGTTGTCTTAAAACAAATACAGTTTTTCAAATGTGCACACTTTAGGAAAAAAATGCTAATTCTCCTGGTTTCACAGGTGATTGGATTTTCTGAGGAAATCCTGTATACGACAACAATTACCCATTGAAATGAACTAATTTACTTGCATCTTACTAAAAGAATACCTCCTTTGAGCCAACGATAAAATAAAGATCTGTTTTTAAATACTATGCCCTTGTTATTTCATATGAAATAGTTGTGGGGTGAAAAATGGTGAAAAGAGCTTGTCTGTGAAAACTGCCAATTTAGCAGGAATTTTGTCAACAGAAAAATTATGTTCCAATAAAAAAATCTATGCTTCCAAGAAAATTAAATATATCATTAAGGCATTCCGAGGATTTTAATAAGAAATTATGAATAAAATAAATAAAACTAATGAATCACTGTATCAAATGCTTGATATTTTCAGTAATATCTTATATTTTTTTCTTTAAACATTCATTTTCAAGCAGGTTTACTCACAGGTTTGATGACGCACCAAGATACTGAAAGCTGATTGGCCTCCTGACAGTGATCGGTTAAATACGCGGGAAAATAGCGCGTTCAGTTTAGTCAGAGATCATAGTAACTTCTCTGATTTATATAGTAATTTATACATTTATTAATAAATCTCGCTATTTAATAATGAAAAGTGCATAAGATTCAACGCTTCCGATAAAAGCGTACGCTCGCGCTGTTGTACTCACGCACGCGACGTCACGCGCACCATGTACGTGAACTATAGTTTCTATGGCGACGCGTGTTATGACGTGAATTCTACACATAAACACTCAGACCCATCGATATCTGTTTGTTGAGAGACGAGGCGATTTCAGAGACTTTCGGAGATTATTTCCTGACACTGTGATTTTCGACGCAGTTCAGAGCGAGAGGAGACTTTTATTTTAGGAGATCGGAGGATATTTCCTTTGAGTACAGTTTGAAGGAAGTTTTTTTATTCTCTTCTTATTTCTCTTCTTATTTATTTCTCTCATTCTTTCTCTCTTTCTTTCTTTCTTTCTTTCTTTCTTTCTTTCTTTCTTTCAGCTAATTATTATTTTTTTTTATTTATTTACTGTATTTCGTGGAGTTTGGAGAGATTGTCAGCCGCTCTTATGAGTGAAAGACAAGGTGAGTGTTTTGTTTGTTATTGCTATTTTATGGTATGATGTTGTACAATGTTTGACTGAATTAATGTGAAGATATGCCTTTAATTTTCTATTCAAGAGCAAATAGAAGTAAAAGCAATTGGTGCTTGGTTATGATAAAGGTTGCTAATAGAGGCTGTAAGTGTCTGATGTGTGAAATATTGCAGCCTCGGGCCGCTCCAGATCCAGGAGTGCTGCTGTCTCTCAGGCGGCTGCTCAGGAGGTTGGGAGACGCGGCTCTGGTGACGACGCTCAGGAACCGCTGACCAACCCAAACCTGCCTCTGAGCCAAGAGCTGCCTGGGTACATCGCTCCTCTGCCGTCAGAGTTGGCCGCTTTCTGTGTCCGTGTCTCACGGGAAGAGGAAGCGGCAGAGCAGCAGCCAGGAGGATGAGGGTCCGTCCCCCTCATACAGAAGAGCTGCCAAACGCTCCCGCAGAGGTCAGAGTGCACTGAGATTAAACACCTCACCACTCACTAAACGAGTCGTCACTGAAGACGTTACAGTAAGGTTCCGTTTAAAGAGGTTTCTTGTGATCTTGTGTGTTGCAGAAGCGTATGTCAAGGGCCCATTGCTGGGGCGAGGTGGATTCGCTCGGTGTATGCTGGGACCCGCAGGTCTGACGGACTGCCAGTAAGACTTCCTCTCCCTCCTCGTTAGAAATGTTGCCGCCAGTGAACGTGGTCTGTGATAATTAGTCAGCGTGGTCTTCATCTGTCTACAGGTTGCCATCAAGCACGTCTGTAAAAGAGGAACACCGAGACTGAGAGTCGTGAGTTCAGAGTGAATCTGTTGCTCTGCTTGCTCTGATTGAGCGCTGGATATAACGCAGCGCTCGTCCCTGCAGGAAGGTCAGGATCAGCTGCCGCTGGAGGTGGCGTTGATGAGTCTGGTCAATTCGCTCCTGCCTGCCCCAACGTCCTGCAGCTGCTGGAGTGGTTAGACTTTCCCAGACGCTACACCTTGATCCTGGAGCGCCCCGCCTTCCTTGCCAAGATCTGGACACTTTCTGCAAACAGAACGGACGCCTGGAGGAGAGTCTGGCCAAGAAAGTGCTGCTGCAGCTGGTCACGGCGCTGAAACACTGCGAGAGCCGCGAGTCCTGCACCGGGACGCCAAACCGAGAACCTGCTGATCTCCACAGAGTCACACGACATCAAGCTGCTGGACTTCGGCTGTGGAGATCTGCTGAAAGACTCGGCCTACAGACACTTTGCAGGTGGGTTTGATCTCACTGCGGTGAGCTGTGTTTGTTTGTGGAGCCTCTTCAGGTGACGCCTGGGGTCTTGTTGTGTCTCTCAGGCACTCTTCAGTACGCCTCCTGAGTGGTTTCGGCGGCAGCGCTATCACGCAGGACCGGCTACGGTTTGGTCGGTCGGGGTGACGCTCTACAACATCTTGTGCGGCTGTTTCCCCTTCAGAGGCACATTGAGGGTCACCTCCAGAAGCAGACTGCGCTTCCCTAGAGAGCTGTCCACAGGCAAGAGACAGAGGTCACGTCCAGATCCAGGTGAAGCGTGTGCTTCTGTCTTCCTGAACACTGTGTTGTGTGTAACAGAGTGCCGTCAGCTGATTGGCTGGTGTCTCAGTGCATCGGCGCCAGACCGCCCACTTTAGAGGACATTGAGTGCCACCCCTGGTTACACTGAGCAGGTGGCCAGAGACACACACTTATCTGACTCACAGCAGTCACGGCTAGATTGTCTCGTTAGGATCAGACTAGATTAATGCTTCTGATTGTTTGTATAGGGTGAGCAGGAGTGACACAGGAAGTGCAGGGAACGGCTTCCTGGTCGTCTCCAGAAAGAGCAGAGGATCATGGGCTGATGGTGAAGGGTTCGGATCCTCTGCTCCAGTCGGTGAAGATCTCTGTGTGGATGCTGCAGGAGTCTGAACACACAGCAGCAGCTGAAACCACCCACAGATCAATATGTGTAGCTTCTCCACAATAAAGTGTAAATATGTATATAACAGGAGTTGTACATCTCGCTGTATCACAGTAGTATTACTTTTTTTTGTAATCAGGACAGGAAAAAAGGACCAAAAATAAGAAAGAAATCAGAAGAAAAATCTAGTGATTCAAATTAATAGAAGGGGATGCATAGAGTGTAAATTGCAAAAACAAATATATAAATAAAGCCATTTTTATGCTTAAAGGAAAAAAATAATGGTGACCCAAAACCATTGTTCCATACTTTTTTCAAAATATCCTCCTTTGTGTTCGGGAGAACAAAGAAATTCATACAAGTTTGGAACTACTTGAGGATGAGTAAATGATAACAAAATCTTACTTGTTGGGTAAAATTCCTTTAAACAGTAATATTTTCGTTTGCCTTACTTGCTTTAACTGTGGCAGTGGGGCTGCACAACATCTGTGCAAATTATCAGGGTAAAGAAATTAACCAAATAAATAGAAATAAACAAGCTAAAATATTTAGTTCAATACGTCCTGCAACTGGTTTTGCACATACAGTAGAATACAAATTGCCTAGAAAGACATATTTTAACAGTTATTTATATTATTTAACAGAAATTACTTGATTTATAGTTTGGATTCATAACAACATAAATTAGTCATTTCAGGCTCACTGATTCAAAGAAAACTAATTTTCTGGTTGACCAGAAGCTGAATACAAAGTATTTATTCAGTAAATAATAATCAGTGAACCATATTCCTTTTAACATACCTACAAACATTGAGTTAGACAACATTTGACAGTCCACTTTAGGCATTCCACGATCAGTAAGCAACTTTTCAGCTACATGTCATTAGAGTTTTAGTAAACTGTCTGTTTAATAACCTCTTATTAGTTAATAGATGGCAAGTATTAAGGTATTAAACATATTCTTAATAAAAACAGAGAAATATATGCTATTAATAGCTGTAAAATTAGCCCATTTTGTTTCAGTATAGGATTGCGGAAATGAGTACAACCTAGATTTAATTCAACAAGGTGTGATATTTTAGTACTTAATATGTCCTCCATAACTCTATGTATATACTGAATGTAAAATTTTATTACAAACTGTTACATCTGTCCTGTTTAACTCCTTCTTAAACGACCTGGTCTTTAATGGGGAGAGTTTCTGGTTTGGGGAGAGTTGAGGTTTTGTATTATATCACACAGTGGTTGATAAAGCCTAACTCTCTCACGCCTTCAGCTCTCATACGTCCCTACAGAAGAGCTTTACTACCCTGAAGTTCACTGTGGAAACCAGACACTTCTCACTGTATGCCTCCTCTTGTGACACCAGAACATTTTAGATGCTGTCAGATCTGAAACGATTAACTTGGTCTCATGAGACTAGAGCATGGATTCCCAGAAGCCCTCACTTACTTAAGCCAAGGGTCTTGGAAAAGGAGTTTATTGTGCTTTGGCCGCAGTGGATAGTTTGGGTGCGGACAAACAACCATGCATGGTGCTATTTTAAGATGTACAGTCACTCTTCTCATAGCGTTTACTGGCTCTGAGACGCTTTCTTACAAATGATTATTTCGGGGCTTTTTACAAGTCCATTGTTTTTGAATTTTTGAAAATGTTGCAGTATTTTTACATTGAAAACAAGAATTTGGTATTCCTTTGCATTATTGTCCTCTTATAAGTTAAAAATAAATACCCTGGCAGTGTTCACTGTTCCAACAAAAAACTACAAAAAAATTAAAACCCGACGTTAACTTCAGGCCAGGTGTGTGTGCCCGATGAAACCACCTATATCCCAGCAAGCTAACAGTTGTTTGTTGACTCACTAGTATGTTTATCAGTATCAGTGTGTGTGAGGCCCGAGAGCTACAGATCTCCATCCTGTAGATGGAGGAGAACCCACCTTCTCATGTTGAACCCAACAAAAACCGTTTCCTGTTCTGTTCTCATTGTACAGTATGTGCCGTGTTTCAGTGTCTGAGTCTCTTAACTTGTGATGTGTCTGCTTCTCTTTGTAGGACTCGTAGTGTTCATGTCTTCAGAAGCTTCTTGGTGAGCCACATGCCCCTCGTGATCTCGCTGATGAAGGGATTTCCAGACAATGGTCACCTGTCCAGAGAAGAGAGGCGTTTCATCTCGTGTCCAGAACCGTGCACACATGATCACTGAAGAGAAAGTGGAAAGTCAACCAATCAAAATGAGCTTCACTGTAAATAAATGAACCTAATGGAGTACTACTAAAGCTGATTTAGATGAATCATTGATAGTTCATGCTGTTTTAGCATCTCAGAAATATCCACCTTGATTTTTTTCTCATTTATTTTTTAAACATAGGAATAACTTTCATACGTTAGCTTCATATTTTACATGTTAGCTCAGTTTGAATAAAATCATGCTTGATTTAAATCATCCGTCATCCTTTGCCCCATGTTTTCACTCTATAATATAAAGGTCAAATGATTACGAATGATTCAAGAACAAATTAATATAAAAAAAACTGAAAGACAACCCAAGTATATGTTTGATATCTTGAAGCAGCACGCACACACACACACACACACACACACACACAAACACACACACACACACACACATATATACACTCTCACACACACACAGGTTGCTACAACGTACATTTTTATTTTATGTATGTTTGTATAAATGGTAAATAAACTGTTTAATAAGAATAATATTAGTAGAATTTTTTTTCCAGGGTTAAAAAACACATGGTTGATTCCTTATACAGGGTCACATGATTGATTCAGTACATCCTCAAAACGACATTCAATCAAAAATGGGTGACCCTGATGAACTTAATCCTGATTAATTATACAGTTGTGGCCAAAAGTTTTGAAAATGACACAATTATTAGTTTTTACAATGTTTGCTGTTAAACTGCTTTTAGATCTTTGTTTCAGTTGTTTCTGTGATGTACTGAAGTGTAATTACAAGCACTTCATACGTTTCAAAGGCTTTAATCGACAATTAAATGACATTTATGCAAAGAGTCATTATTTGCTGTGTTGACCCTTCTTTTTCAGTTCCTCTGCAATTCGTCTGAGCATGCTCTCAATCAACTTCTGGGCCAAATCCTGACTGATAGCAACCCATTCTTTCATAATCACTTCTTGGAGTTTGTCATAAGTAGGGGGTTTTTGTTTGTCCACCCGCCTCTTTAGGATTGACCACAAGTTCTCAATGGGATTAAGATCTGGGGAGTTTCCAGCCCATGGAGCAAAAATTTCAACGTTTTGGTCCCCGAGCCACTTAGTTATCACTTTTGCCTTATTGGCACGGTGCTCCATCGTGCTGAAAAATGCATTGTTCTTCACCAAACTGTTGTTGGATTGTTGGAAGAACTGCTGTTGGAGGGTGTTTTGGTACCGTTCTTTATTCATGGCTGTATTTTTGGGCAAATTTGTGAGTGAGCCCACTCCCTTGGATGAGAAGCAACCTCTCACATGAATGGTCTCAGGATGCTTTACTGTTGGCATGACACAGGACTGATGGTAGCGCCACCTTTTCTCGGTGCAATCTTAGTAGCCACAATATCCTTGCCTGTGAAGCCATTTTTATGCAACGCAATGATGGCTGCACGCGTTACCATGGTTAACAATGGAAGAACGATGATTTCAAGCATCACCCTCCTTTTAACATGTCAAGTCTGTCATTCTAACCCAATCAGCCTGACATAATGATCTCCAGCCTTGTGCTCTTCAACATTCTCACCTGAGTTAACAAGACGTTTACTGAAATGATCTCAGCAGGTCGTTCAATGACAGCAATGAAATGCAGTGGAAAGTTTTTTTCAGGTTTAAGTTCATTTTCATGGCAAAGAAGGACTATGCAATCCATCTGATCACTCTTCATAACATTCTGGAGTATATGCAAATTGCTATTACAAAAACTTAAGCAGCAACTTTTCCAATTTCCAATATTTATGTCATTCTCAAAACCTTTGGCCACAACTGTACATATACTGTTGATACACATTTCTTTCATAAACTCCACCTTTCTATTAATACACAATTCCAAACCTTTCCATAACAATCTTGAGTAAATGAGAAAAGAAAGATGCTAAATAGTTTTCTTTTGTTTACCAAAGTTGACAGCTATACAAAATGTTAAGCTTAAATATTTCCAAATGTAATAAATTCTATAAAGTAGTTTGTAAGACACTTCCTTCATTTTGATAAAACATTTTTTTGGCAGTATTCATTTTTTAACACAAGAGATACAACCAAATAAAGAAGAGCAAAGGACACAGAACAAAGAGCATTTGTTAAAATCGTATTAATTAATTGTTGTCTTAAAACAAATACAGTGTGACTTCTTGGAGGCTTTTCCACTCAACCATGGTAAGCCTGGAACAAATGTTTGAGCGCTCAAAACCTACGCCCAGACATCCAGGCGATATTGGCCGGTTTAAGTGCGACTTCTTGGAAGCTAATCCACTCGACCATGGTATCCCTGGAACAAATGTTTGAGCGTTCAAAACCTACGTCGAGACATCCAGGCTCACAGACTAACCCCATAACAGTAACACATTACGGGGCATGATTTTATTTAGTAAAGGCCTGGGCCCACAGACTCACTCCATTACTTTAACACTATTAGGGGCATGATCTTGGCCCTGGAAGTTAAGTGTGACTTCGTAGGTTTTCCCACTTTCGACCATGGTAATCCAGGAAGAAGTTTTTATTTAGCGCTCAAAACCTACGCCTAGACATCCAGGCGATATTGGCCAGTTTAAGTGCGACTTCTTGGACGCTAATCCACTCGACCATGGTAACCCTGGAACAAATATTTGAACGTTCAAACCTACGTCGAGAGACATCCAGGCTCACAGACTAACCCCATAACAGTAACACATTACGGGCATGATTTTATTCAGTAAGGGCCCTGTATTACAGTTTTCTTTAAGGCCTGGGCCCACAAACTCACCCCATTACTATGACACTTTAATGGGCATGATCTTGGCCGGGTTAAGTGTGACTTCTCGTAGGTTTTTCCACTCGACCATGGTGACCCTGGAAGAAATTTTTAAGCGTTCAAAACCTAAGTCCAGACATCTAGGCGCTTCATCCAGGCGGTATTTGCCGGTTTAAGTGCGACTTCTCGGACGCTAATCCACTCGACCATGGTAACCCTGGAACAAATTTTTAAGCGTTCAAAACCTAGATCCAGACATCCAGGCTCACAGACTAACCCCATAACAGTAACACATTATTGGGCATGATTTTATTCAGTAAAGGCCTGGGCCCACAGACTCACTCCATTACTTTAACACTATTAGGGGCATGATCTTGGCCGGGTTAAGTGTGACTTCTCGTAGGCTTTCCCACTCGACCATGGTAACCCTGGAAGAAGTTTTTAAGCGTTCAAAACCTACGCCCAGACATCCAGGCGATATTGGCCAGTTTAAGTGCGACTTCTAGGACGCTAATCCACTCGACCATGGTAACCCTGGAACAAATATTTGAACGTTCAAAACCTACGTCGAGACATCCAGGCTCACAGACTAACCCCATAACAGTAACACATTACGGGGCATGATTTTATTCAGTAAGGGCCCTGTATTACAGTTTTCTTTAAGGCGTGGGCCCACAAACTCACCCCATTACTATGACACTTTAATGGGCATGATCTTGGCCGGGTTAAGTGTGACTTCTCGTAGGTTTTTCCACTCGACCATGGTGACCCTAGAAGAAATTTTTGAACGTTCAAAACCTACGTCGAGACATCCAGGCTCACAGACGAACCCCATAACAGTAACACATTACGGGGCATGATTTTATTCAGTAAGGGCCCTGTATTACAGTTTTCTTTAAGGCGTGGGCCCACAAACTCACCCTATTACTATGACACTTTAATGGGCATGATCTTGGTCGGGTTAAGTGTGACTTCTCGTAGGTTTTTCCACTCGACCATGGTGACCCTGGAAGAAATTTTTAAGCGTTCAAAACCTAAGTCCAGACATCTAGGCGCTTCATCCAGGCGATATTTGCCGGTTTAAGTGCGACTTCTTGGACGCTAATCCACTCGACCATGGTAACCCTGGAACAAATTTTTAAGCGTTCAAAACCTAGATCCAGACATCCAGGCTCACAGACTAACCCCATAACAGTAACACATTACTGGGCATGATTTTATTCAGTAAAGGCCTGGGCCCACAGACTCACTCCATTACTTTAACACTATTAGGGGCATGATCTTGGCCGGGTTAAGTGTGACTTCTCGTAGGCTTTCCCACTCGACCATGGTAACCCTGGAAGAAGTTTTTAAGCATTCAAAACCAACGCCCAGACATCCAGGCGATATTGGCCAGTTTAAGTGCGACTTCTAGGACGCTAATCCACTCGACCATGGTAACCCTGGAACAAATATTTGAACGTTCAAAACCTACGTCGAGACATCCAGGCTCACAGACTAACCCCATAACAGTAACACATTACGGGGCATGATTTTATTCAGTAAGGGCCCTGTATTACAGTTTTCTTTAAGGCCTGGGCCCACATACTCACCCCATTACTATGACACTTTAATGGGCATGATCTTGGCCGGGTTAAGTGTGACTTCTCGTAGGTTTTTCCACTCGACCATGGTGACCCTGGAAGAAATTTTTAAGCGTTCAAAACCTAAGTCCAGACATCTAGGCGCTTCATCCAGGCGATATTTGCCGGTTTAAGTGCGACTTCTCGGATGCTAATCCACTCGACCATGGTAACCCTGGAACAAATTTTTAAGCGTTCAAAACCTAGATCTAGACATTCAGGCTCACAGACTAACCCCATAACAGTAACACATTACTGGGCATGATTTTATTCAGTAAAGACCTGTGCCCACAGACTCAATCCAATACTTTAACACTATTAGGGGCATGATTTTGGCCGGGTTAAGTGTGACTTCTCGTAGGCTTTCCCACTCGACCATGGTAACCCTGGAAGAAGTTTTTAAGCGTTCAAAACCTACGCCCAGACATCCAGGCGATATTGGCCAGTTTAAGTGTGACTTCTCGGACGCTAATCCACTCGACCATGGTAACCCTGGAACAAATATTTGAACGTTCAAAACCTACGTCGAGACATCCAGGCTCACAGAATAACCCCATAACAGTAACACATTACGGGGCATGATTTTATTCAGTTAGGGCCCTGTATTACAGTTTTCTTTAAGGCCTGGGCCCACAAACTCACCCCATTACTATGACACTTTAATGGTTATGATCTTGGCCAGGTTAAGTGTGTGACTTCTCGTAGGTTTTTTCACTCGACCATGGTGACTCTGGAAGAAATTTTTAAGCGTTCAAAACCTAAGTCCAGACATCTAGGCGCTTCATCCAGGCGATATTTGCCGGTTTAAGTGCGACTTCTCGGACGCTAATCCACTCGACCATGGTAACCCTGGAACAAATTTTTAAGCGTTCAAAACCTAGATCCAGACATCCAGGCTCACAGACCAACCCCATAACAGTAACACATTACTGGGCATGATTTTATTCAGTAAAGGCCTAGGCCCACAGACTCACTCCATTACTTTAACACTATTAGGGGCATGATCTTGGTCGGGTTAAGTGTGACTTCTCGTAGGCTTTCCCAGTCGACCATGGTAACCCTGGAAGAATTTTTTAAGCGTTCAAAACCTACGCCCAGACATCCAGGCGATATTGGCCAGTTTAAGTGCGATTTCTCGGATGCTAATCCACTCGACCATGGTAACCCTGGAACAAATATTTGAACGTTCAAAACCTACGTCGAGACATCCAGGCTCACAGACTAACCCCATAACAGTAACACATTACGGAGCATGATTTTATTCAGTAAAGACCCTGTATTACAGTTTTCTTTAAGGCCTGGGCCCACAAACTCACCCATTACTATGACACTTTAATGGGCATGATCTTGGCCGGGTGAAGTGTGACTTCTCGTAGGTTTTTCCACTCGACCATGGTGACCCTGGAAGAAATTTTTAAGCGTTCAAAACCTAAGTCCAGACATCTAGGCGCTTCATCCAGGCGATATTTGCCGGTTTAAGTGCAACTTCTCGGACGCTAATCCACTCGACCATGGTAACCCTGGAACAAATTTTTAAGCGTTCAAAACCTAGATCCAGACATCCAGGCTTACAGACTAACCCCATAACAGTAACACATTACTGGGCATGATTTTATTCAGTAAAGGCCTGGGCCCACAGACTCACTCCATTACTTTAACACTATTAGGGGTATGATCTTGGCCGGGTTAAGTGTGACTTCTCCTAGGCTTTCTTACTCGACCATGGTAACCCTGGAAGAAACTTTTAAGCATTAAAAACCTGCGTCCAGACATCCAAGCACACAGACTAACCCCTTAACAGTAACACATTAGTGGGCATGATTTTATTCAGTAAAGGCCTGGGCCCACAGACTCACCCCATTATTATAACACTATTATGGGCATGATCTTGGCCGGGTTAAGTGTGAATTCTCGTATGCATTCACACTCGACCATGGTAACCCTGGAAGAAACATTGAAGCATTCAAAACCTAAATCAAGACATCCAGGCTCACAGACTAACCCCATAACAGTAACACATTAGTAGGCATGAAATTATTCAGTAAAGACCCTGTATTACAGTTTTCTTTAAGGCATGGGCCCACAAACTCACCCCATTACTATAATACTTTCATGGGCATGATCTTGGCCGGGTTAAGCGTGACTTCTCATAGGCTTTCCCACTCGACCATGGTAACCCTGGAAGAAGTTTTTAGCATTCAAAACCTAAGTCCAGACATCCAGGCGATATTGGCAGTTTTAAGTGCGACTTCTCGAACGCTAATCCACTCGACCATGGTAACCCTGGAACAAATATTGGAACGTTCAAAACCTGCGTCCAGACATCCAGGCTCACAGACTAACCCCATAACAATAACACATTACTGGACATGATTTTATTCAGTAAAGGCCCTGTATTACAGTTTTCTTTAAGGCCTGGACCCACAAACCCACCCCATTACTATAATACTTTCATGGGCATGATCTTGGCCGGGTTAAGCGTGACTTCTCTTAGGTTTTCCCACTCGACCTTGGTAACCCTGGAAGAAATATTGAAGCATTCAAAACCTAAATCCAGACATCCAGGCTCACAGACTAACCCCATAACAGTAACACATTACTGGGCATGATTTTATTCACTAAAGGCCCTGTATTACACTTTTCTTTAAGGCCTGGGCCCACAAACTCAACCCATTACTATGACACTTTCATGGGCATGATCTTGGCCTGGTTAAATGTGACTTCTCGTAGGCTGTCCCACTCGACCATGGTTACCCTGGAAGAATTTTGTAAACGTTCAAAACCCAAGCCCAGACATCCAGGCTCACAGACTAACCCCATAACAGTAACACATTACTGGGCATGGTTTTTTTCAGTAAAGGCCTGGGCCCACAAACTCACCCCATTACTATAACACTTTTATGGTCATGATCTTGGCCGGGTTAAGTGTGACTTCTCATAGGCTTTCCCATTCGACCATGGTAAACGTGGATGAAATTTTTAAGAATTCAAAACCTACGTCCAGCCTCACAGAATAACCCCATAACAGCAACACATTACTGGGCATGATTTTATTCAGTAAAGGCCTGGGCCCACAAACTCACCCCATTACTACAACACTTTTATGAGCATGATCTTGGCCGGGTTAAGTGCGACTTCTCGGATGCTAATCCACTCGACCATGGTAACCCTGGAACAAATATTTTAGCGTTCAAAACCTACGTCCAGACATCCAAGCTCACAGAATAACCCCATAACAGCTACACATTACTGCGTATTACTTCATTCAGTAAAGGCCTGGGACCAGAAACTCAACCCATTACTATAACACTTTTATGGGCATGATCTTGGCAGGGTTAAGCTTGACTTCTCGTAGGCTTTCTTACCTGACAACGGTAACCCTGGAAGAAACTTTTAAGCATTCAAAGCCTACGTCCAGACATCCAAGCACACAAACTAACCCCTTAACAGTAACACATTACTTGGCATGATATTATTCAGTAAAGTCCTGGGCCAACAGACTCACCCTATTACTATAAAACTTTTATGGGAATGATCTTGGCCGGGTTAAGTGTGACTTCTCGTAGGCTTTCCCACTCGACCATGGTAATCCTGGAACAAATATTGAAGCATTCAATACCTAAATCCAGACATCCAGGTTCACAGACTAACCCCATAACAATTACACATCACTGGGCATGATTTTACTCAATAAAGGCCCTGTATTACAGTTTTCTTTAAGGCCTGGGTCCACAAACTCAATCCATTACTATAACACTTTTATGGGCATGATCTTGGCAGGGTTAAGCGTGACTTGTTGTAGGCTTTCTTACTCAACAATGGTAACCCTGGAAGAAACTTTTAAGCATTCAAAGCCTACGTCCAGACATCCAAGCACACAGACTAACCCCTTAATAGTAACACTTTACTGGGCATAATTTTATTCAGTAAAGTCCTGGGCCCACAAACTCACCCCATTATTACAACACTATTATGGGCATGAGCTTGGCCGGGTTAAGTGTGACTTCTCGTAGGCTTTCTTACTCGACCATGGTAACCCTGGAAGAAACTTTTAGGCATTCAAAACCTACGTCCAAACATCCAAGCACACAGACTAACCCCTTAACAGTAACACATTATTGGGCATGATTTTATTCAGTAAAGGCCTGGGCCCGTAGACTCACTCCATTACTATAACACTATCAGGGGCATGATCTTGGCCGGGTTAAGTGTGACTTCTCGTAGGCTGTCCCATTCGACCATGGTAACCCTGGAAGAAGTTTTTAAGCGTTCAATACCTAAGTCCAGACATCCAGGCGATTTTGGCCGGTTTAAGTGCGACTTCTCGTAGGCTTTCCCATTCAACCATGGTAACCCTGGAAGAAGTTTTTAAGCGTTCAAAAAAAGTCCAGACATCCAGGCGATATTGGCCGGTTTAAGTGCGACTTCTCGGACGCTAATCCACTCGACCATGGTAACCCTGGAACAAATATTTGAACGTTCAAAACCTACGTCCAGACATCCAAGCTCACAGACTAACCCCATAACAATAACACATTAGTAGGCATGAAATTATTCAGTAAAGACCCTGTATTACAGTTTTCTTTAAGGCATGGACCCACAAACTCACCCCATTACTATAATACTTTCATGGGCATGATCTTGGCCGGGTTAAGCGTGACTTCTCATAGGCTTTCCCACTCGACCATGGTAACCCTGGAAGAAGTTTTTAAGCATTCAAAACCTAAGTCCAGACATCCAGGCGATATTGGCAGTTTTAAGTGCGACTTCTCGAACGCTAATCCACTCGACCATGGTAACCCTGGAACAAATATTGGAACGCTCAAAACCTGCGTCCAGACATCCAGGCTCACAGACTAACCCCATAACAATAACACATTACTGGACATGATTTTATTCAGTAAAGGCCCTGTATTACAGTTTTCTTTAAGGCATGGGCCCACAAACCCACCCCATTACTATAATACTTTTGTAACCCCTGTAAGGGTTGTTAAAATTTTGTCAATAGAACCCTATTTTTGTTTATAAGCATATTTTTTTAATGTGTATTATGAAGCCTGTAAAAGTTTTATTATAAGTACATGTCCCTTTAAGATCTTGGACGAAGCGCTAAGGATCGGTTGAAATGTACTTGGGCAAAACGTGGTTTTCAACAGCATGTTTGGTTGATTGCCGTTGATTGGAGGTTAATTAGTTAATGCCCACCTTCTTTATAGGTATAGTCATACTTGATTGGTTTGGGGAGGGGATATAAAAGAAACCCGAGAAAGAGAGAACGAACAGAAGAAAAAGAGGAGCGAGTGAGAGAAGCAGGTAGATTCTAATCGACATCTATCGGTTTATTATTTAATCTAGTTAACTTTAAAAACTCTCGTAGAAGCGTTTGAGTTTGGTTGAAGTGTTATATTTCGTTCGATTTATTTATTTTTCCATTTATTCGTTTATTCGTGGACAACGAGTAATAGTTAGCGGGTTTCAGTTTACACACGCTGTGTCAGCGAAGTTCGGACGGATTGACTGGTGGTAGTAAAATAGTACTGTCGTCAGTATCCCGCGTGGGAACGAAGAGGAGATCAGATAGACCCGTTGAGCCACCGGACGCGCTCACAGGTCCTCTGACCACGAGGGACGAGAAGAAAAAAAACCGGATAGCGCACCCAGCCACCGGGAGCGTTGGGTGTTCCTCCGGCCGCGAGGGACGAACGACGGTTGGTTGAGACTGTCGGGCTTCGTGGACGAACGCGAGGACGGACTATAGGTACTGTTTTGTTTTTTTTCAGCTCGCTGGAGAGTGAAGCGGCCAATAGTGTTTTAAGGCCTCTACGCACCCAAGCCACGAATCAGGCCTGCATCGGGAGTGGGTATGAGTGTGGTTATGGTGTGAGTGGGCCCACAGTTTATATGGTGTTTGTGGCATACATCGTAGTAAGTGTGAAGCATTAACGTTACTGTTATCATACTACTCGTGTGATGTAGATATTTTGCTATCCTCCTGCTAACACGCATATTTCTATTTTGTTTTTTGTTTTTGGTTTATAAATAAAAACTCATTTTTTTTTGCATACGGGTATTAGATTACTCATTTGGTAACTTTAATCTCTCTAAAGTGGTATCATAGGTGAGGCTGAAAATATATAGTCGAGAGACAACCTATAAAAGAACCCGGTGCTCCACCCTATAGATCTTAGTGTAAGGACACATCTAAGAGGGCAGGGCGCTACACAAATTGGGGGGCTCGTCCGGGATTCATCTTCCCTCCTGGTACCATACAGAAGAGAGAAATAGTGTGAGAGTGAGAAAAGTGTTTTTACCTTTTTTTGTGCTTTTAACTGCGTCTGGTTGAGCTATGTCTCGCTTGAAGTAACCCCTATTCAAAGTGATCTTGCTGACTGGTGCAATGAGACTGGGATTGACCTTGCACACGCATTGCTGCTAACAAGTGTACCCCAAGCGACAGAGACATCACGCATTGAAGAAGTTGCTGAGACTGTGAAAGTTTTCGGAAGAGTGCGCGTGCTCGAGATACAAGATGCGGAGCCACTCCTGCTACCCTATTAGTGCTGTGTGAATGCCGAGAGATTGTAGATCCCACTCGTTGCCCCATGGAACTGAAACCCACCCTGAGGAGTCCTGGAGGATAATTACTGGAGTTGAAAGAGAACCAACCAGTGCTGTTCCAGCAGAATTTACTGACCGGCTCTCCCAGTTTCTTAAGGATGAAGGGAAGTCCATGACTGATCTACAGGCTTTGTTTCCTTCACTGAGTGCCAGCTCTAGCTCTGCTGAGTCCATCATTCGTGCGATGGGTGAGATCCTAGAGAAACAGCAAAACCACCAAGTGATAGCAATGCTTACCGCCGTTTGCGTACTTTCTCTGGGACGGTTCCGACACCCAATGGAGAAGAGACCATGGACCACTGGATGGAGAGCAAGCTAAAATGATGATAACTGAATGTGAATGCTCTGAGAAAGAGAAGAGGAGGAGAATTGTCGAAAGTCTGAGAGGGCCTGCCATGGAAATCATTAAAGCTGTCCGTATGTCTAATCCGGATGCCAGCTCAATGCAGTACCTTGATGCCCTTGAAAGTACTTTTGGATCCTCAGAGTCTGGAGAAGATTTGTATTTTGCTTTTCGGCTTCTTCGACAGCGCCGGGAGAGTCCTTTCTGATTTCCTAAAGAGGATTGAAAAATCCCTGACTAAAGTTGTGCAAAGAGGTGGACTGTCTCATTCCCAGGTTGACAAAGCCAGAGTGGAACAACTGATTCGTGGAGCTGTTGAATCGGATATGATGCTCTTGCAGTTGAGGTTAAGGAGAGGAAAGAACACCCACCAACTTTCCTGAGACTATTAAATGAGATTCGAGAGGCTGAAGAAATTGAAGTCACTCGACGGAGATTCACTGCTACTGCAAAATCCATACACCTGCAGGACGAGGGGAATAACTGTCCCGTTTTTGTACAAGAACTAAAAGCAGAAATTCAAGAATTAAAGGCCCAGTTTAAAAGTGACAACTCAAATAGCGTACCAGCGTCCTCCATGATGATAGAATCTAGAACCAAATTAAGACAAACAAGCCCCTCAGATCAAAACGCGGTAGCAAAGGATTCTGAAGTTCAGTCTTTGAGAGAGCAAGTACTTCAGCTGCAGAAACAGATAGCAGTCATGAGTGTAGGTTCAAGTAGTTCTTCTAGTTATCACCAGTTCCCTCAGAGGCATGCTTCAGGTCCGCAGCGACCCAAGCCCTCACGAAACGTGGAAGATTACTTTTGCTACCGGTGCGGGGAAGACGGACACATTGCTACAAAGTGTCAAGCAGCTGAAAATGCCACTCAGGTAATCGCTAAATTAATTAATTCGTTACGGAGAGCAAAAGGACTGAAACGTGATTCAAACTCCAACGATCCGTCTGGAGAGAGAGCCTGTTTTTCTAAAAATAGTCAGGCGCACACCAGTGAGCGAAGTGGACTGCCCAAGGGACTAGTTGGACCAGCCTCGACCGTGGAAGTAAAGATCAGTGGTCGTCCATGCCAAGCCCTGTGGGACAGCGGATCTCAAGTTACCATTGTCTTCGACTCCTGGTACTCCCGAAACTTACCAGACGTGCCCATCCATCCTCTTGCGGGATTATCTGTTTGGGGACTTAGCTCATGCAGTTATCCCTACAAAGGATATATTGTCATAGATGTTACTTTCCCTGTAACTCACTCTGGTGCTGAAGAGACCATAGCTACCTTGGCGTTAGTCTGCCCAGATCCCCAAGGCCCGCCACAATTCCCTGTAATCATTGGGACCAATGCGAGCTTCTTTCAACGACTGTCAGCGTATAAAGGGAATACTAAGGAAAGAAAACATGCCCATTCGCTGAGAATACAGACATCCCCAGTCTGTCGTTTACCTCCAAGTGGAAAAACTTCGGCCACAGATCAACCTGAAGGTAAAGTGATTTGGGAAGGCCCAGGAACGTTTAAAGTCCCATCACGAGGGGAGCGGTATGCATTATGTAAAGTTGAGTCTGATAAACCCTTGAGAAAGGATATCTTTCTTATTGAAGCCTCTGCTGTGGATCCACTTCCTGCTGGACTGTTTGTTTCCCCAGTAGTAATGCCTTCACAGAGGTAGATGTGACTAATTTCCAAGTTCTGATTCACAATGACACAAGTAAAGATCTTTCAATTCCAGCAGGCTCTGTAGTTGCCCATGTATTCCCAACGGACACAGTTACGGTAGCTCACGACATGCCTGAATCCCAGGGACCCTTAATCCAGAGTTATTTGACTTTGGGAGGCCCCATACCTGCTGCCTGGGAGAAGAGATTGCGTATGAAGTTGGCTGAGCGGAGTAACGTTTTCTCCACTGAGGAATGGGATGTAGGTTTGGCTAAAGACATTACCCACCAGATTAGACTACATGATCCTCGCCCTTTCCGAGAACGATCAAGACGCATTGCCCCAGCGGACATTGAGGATGTAAGACGCCATCTTAAAGATCTTCTAGCGGCAGGCATCATCCAAGAGTCCCGAAGTCCGTATCGCCACCAATTGTCATCGCGCGAAAGAAAAATGGTGCTGTACGAATGTGCATTGATTATCGGACCTTAAACAGCCGTACTATACCTGACCAGTATGTCACTCCACGGATTGATGATGCCTTGGACTGTTTGGCGGGTGTAAATGGTTCTCAGTCCTAGATCTACGAAGTGGCTATTATCAAATAGCTATGTCTGCTGAAGACAGAGAAAAGACTGCTTTTATATGTCCGCTGGGGTTCTACCAATTTCAACGAATGCCACAAGGGATCACTGGGGCTCCAGCGACGTTTCAAAGACTCATGGAAAAGGTGGTAGGTGACATGCACCTCTTACAAGTAATCGCCTACTTGGACGACCTTATAGTTTTCGGTAGAACACTCAAGAGCATGAGGAGAGGCTAATGAAAGTTTTGGATCGACTGGAGGAATGGGGCCTAAAAGTTTCTATCGACAAGTGCCAGTTTTGTCAACCACAAGTCAAATATGTGGGGCATATTGTATCAGCTGCGGAATAGCTCCGGATCCAGAGAAAGTGTCAGCTGTAACTCGGTGGAAAGAGCCAACGGACCTGAAATCCTTACGGTCTTTCCTTGGATTTTGTGGATTCTATCGGCGATTCATTAAAGGGTACTCCACAGTAGTAAGACCTTTGACTGAACTCACTAAAGGCTACCCCCCTGTAAAAGGACAGGGCAAGAAGGATGGAAAGAAATATTACAAAGAGACTGACCCATTTGGGGAACGATGGGACAACGCCTGTGGCGAAGCCTTTAAAACAATCATACATTGTCTAACCCATGCGCCAGTACTTGCCTTCGCTGATGCCTCTAAGCCATATGTACTTCACGTCGATGCAAGTCTGAGAGGTCTCGGTGCTGTGTTGAATCAGGAACATCCTGAGGGTCTTCGACCAGTCGCATTTGCTAGCCGAAAGTTGAGTACTTCGGAGCAGCATTACCCCATACACCAGTTAGAATTTCTAGCATTGAAGTGGGCTGTTGTCGACAAGTTTCACGACTATTTGTATGGAGCTCAATTTGTTGTGAGAACAGATAACAATCCTCTCACCTATGTACTGACCAGTGCAAAGTTGAATGCGACAGGACATCGATGGTTAGCTGCCCTAGCCACATATAACTTTAGTCTGCAGTACAAGCCCGGAAAACACAACATTGATGCGGATGTACTATCCAGATATCCTACCAATCATGCTGAGTTTGCCTCTTGGACTGAAATTCCACAGTCTGGAGTTAAAGCAATATGTCAGTTGGCCAGCTCCACTGAGAGTGATGACTCTGCTCGACTGGTGGACCATCTAGGAATTTCGCCGGATAGCATACCTCCTGTTTACTCTTGCCCAATTTCCTGGCAACGTGTCACCTGGAGCAGTTTACCCTCGAAGATCTGAAGGTGTCTCAAGATCAAGACCCAGTTATCGGGTTGGTGAAACAGGACATTGAAACGGGAAGAGTGTTTACCCTTCGGAGGAGCTCTGATCCACTGCTTACACTCCTACAACGTCAGGGCCCAAAACTGGACATTAGAAATCAGCTACTTCACCGAGTATCCAAAAACCACCATGGAAAAGAAAGAGTTCAGCTGGTTCTGCCTGCCAAATATCATCGGACTGTCCTGCAATCTCTACATGATGAATCAGGTCACCTTGGAGTAGAGCGGACAACGGAGCTAATAAGAGATAGATTTTACTGGCCCGTATGGCCCTTGACATTGAGCAGTACATAAAAACTTGTGGTGCTTGTATTACCAGGAAGACCTTACCTCAGAAGTCTGCTCCCCTCAGCCACATTACCAGTAAGGGTCCGCTAGACTTGGTATGCATCGACTTCCTGTCACTGGAGCCAGACACCAAGGGTATTGCCAATGTTCTAGTAATAACTGACCATTTCACTCGCTACGCACAGGCGTTCCCTACCAAAGACCAGCGAGCAGTTACTGTGGCAAAAGTCCTGGTGGAAAAATTCTTTGTACACTACGGACTGCCGTCTCGCATTCATTCGGATCAGGGACGAGATTTTGAATGCCGGCTGATAAGAGAACTCCTAGGAATGCTGGGAATCCGAAAATCAAGGACCACCCCCTATCACCCCCAAGGTGATCCACAACCGGAGCGCTTTAACCGTACCCTTCTCTCAATGCTTGGTACTTTGGACCCGGCTCAGAAGAGTAAGTGGAGTCAGTACATCCCACAACTTGTACACGCCTATAATTGTACAAAGAACGAGGCGACGGGCTATTCCCCATATTATCTCCTTTTTGGGCGAGAGGCTCGTATGCCCATCGACGTGTGTTTTGGTACATTCCCTGATAATCAAAGAGGAGTAGATCATTTGCAGTACATAGAGAGAATGAAGGCTGATCTTCAACAGGCATATCAATTAGCAGCCGAAACTTCTCTAAAGGCTCATCAACGAAACAAAAGACTGTATGATCAGAGAGTGAAACCACACACTTTGGCAGGTGGAGACCGAGTCCTCATCCGAAACCTTGCCTGTACAGGAAAACATAAACTTCAAAACCGATGGAACTCTTTACCTTATGTGGTCATTGATAAGTTTACTGACTTACCCGTCTATAAACTGAGGCCTGAGAGTGGTCTAGGCAGAATACGAACCCTCCACAGAAACCACTTGTTACCCATTGGAGATGAGGTGCGTTTATTGAAGCCTGGGGACTTGAACCAAGTAATACAACCACCTGTAACGAGAGCTCAAACCATGAAAAGAAGAAAAAACAAACAGAATAAAGACAGTGTTGATCAGACTGACGGAGTAAACCAAGAACCTTCAGAGAGTGAGGATGATGATCTCTGCTATTATCACCCAGCAAAGATCCCATACCAGAGGTCTATATCACCTCCATGTGCATTGGAACCAGAAACTGTACCTCCTATAGTTGTCCCGGAGCTTATCCAGGAGTGTGTGGGGAGGAAGATCCGACAGAAAATGATCCCCAAGAGATCCTTAATCAAGTTCAAGAAGTGGAGGAGGATCTGAGTTTAGAAGGGGGAGAAACTGACCCAATGATTGTACCCTCTGTGGAACCTGGGCCAGTGCCTTGTCGTAGATCGCAGAGAGAAGTAAGGCCAGTGATTAAGCTGAGTTATGATGATCTAGGAAGTCCAGCGGATAAACCTTTAACTGTGGTTCATCGTGGGATGGTAGTACACATTGAAGAGCTGTTCAAGACAAAGAAGGTCTGCCCCACTGTATGGTGCCACCCCATGGCCCAATGCCCCCAGTGTGTTACAAACCCCTGCCCTATCGTCAGAACAGTAATTCTGTCCTAATATATGTCTAATCACATGAGGGCATGCGACGTTTAGAAGGGGGAGGGTGTAACCCCTGTAAGGGTTGTTAAAATTTAGTCAATAGAACCCTATTTTTGTTTATAAGCATATTTTTTAATGTGTATTATGAAGCCTGTAAAAAGTTTTATTATAAGTACATGTCCCTTTAAGATCTTGGACGGCGCTAAGGATCGGTTGAAATGTACTTGGGCAAACGTGGTTTTCAACAGCATGTTTGGTTGATTGCCGTTGATTGGAGGTTAATTAGTTAATGCCCACCTTCTTTATAGGTATAGTCATACTTGATTGGTTTGGGGAGGGGATATAAAAAGAAACCGAGAAAGAGAACGAACAGAAGAAAAAGAGGAGCGAGTGAGAGAAGCAGGTAGATTCTAATCGACATCTATCGGTTTATTATTTAATCTAGTTAACTTTAAAAACTCTCGTAGAAGCGTTTGAGTTTGGTTGAAGTGTTATATTTCGTTCGATTTATTTATTTTTCCATTTATTCGCTTTATTCGTGGACAACGAGTAATAGTTAGCGGGTTTCAGTTTACACACGCTGTGTGCGAAGTTCGGACGGATTGACTGGTGGTAGTAAAATAGTACTGTCGTCAGTATCCCGCGTGGGAACGAAGAGGAGATCAGATAGACCCGTTGAGCCACCGGACGCGCTCACAGGTCCTCTGACCACGAGGGACGAGAAGAAAAAAAAAACCGGATAGCGCACCCAGCCACCGGGAGCGTTGGGTGTTCCTCCGCCGCGAGGGACGAACGACGGTTGGAGAGACTGTCGGGCTTCGTGACGAACGCAGGACGGACTATAGGTACTGTTGTGTTTTTTTCAGCTCGCTGGAGAGTGAAGCGGCCAATAGTGTTTTAAGGCCTCTACGCACCCAAGCCACGAATCAGGCCTGCATCGGGAGTGGGTATGAGTGTGGTTATGGTGTGAGTGGGCCCACAGTTTATATGGTGTTTGTGGTATACATCGTAGTAAGTGTGAAGCATTAACGTTACTGTTATCATACTACTCGTGTGATGTAGATATTTTGCTATCCTCCTGCTAACACGCATATTTCTATTTTGTTTTTGGTTTTTTGGTTTATAAATAAAAACTCATTTTTTTTGCATACGGGTATTAGATTACTCATTTGGTAACTTTAATCTCTCTAAAGTGGTATCATAGGTGAGGCTGAAAATATATAGTCGAGAGACAACCTATAAAAGAACCCGGTGCTCCACCCTATAGATCTTAGTGTAAGGACACATCTAAGAGGGCAGGGGCGCTACACTTTCATGGGCATGATCTTGGCCGGGTTAAGCGTGACTTCTCTTAGGTTTTCCCACTCGACCTTGGTAACCCTGGAAGAAATATTGAAGCATTCAAAACCTAAATCCAGACATCCAGGCTCACAGACTAACCCCATAACAGTAACACATAACTGGGCATGATTTTATTCACTAAAGGCCCTGTATTACACTTTTCTTTAAGGCCTGGGCCCACAAACTCACCCCATTACTATGACACTTTCATGGGCATGATCTTGGCCGGGTTAAATGTGACTTCTCGTAGGCTGTCCCACTCGACCATGGTTACCCTGGAAGAATTTTGTAAACGTTCAAAACCCAAGCCCAGACATCCAGGCTCACAGACTAACCCCATAACAGTAACACATTACTGGGCATGGTTTTTTTCAGTAAAGGCCTGGGCCCACAAACTCACCCCATTACTATAACACTTTTATGGTCATGATCTTGGCCGGGTTAAGTGTGACTTCTCATAGGCTTTCCCATTCGACCATGGTAAACGTGGATGAAATTTTTAAGAATTCAATACCTAAGTCCAGACATCCAGGCGATTTTGGCCGGTTTAAGTGCGACTTCTCGTAGGCTTTCCCATTCAACCATGGTAACCCTGGAAGAAGTTTTTAAGCGTTCAAAAAAAGTCCAGACATCCAGGCGATATTGGCCGGTTTAAGTGCGACTTCTCGGACGCTAATCCACTCGACCATGGTAACCCTGGAACAAATATTGGAACGTTCAAAACCTGCGTCCAGACATCCAGGCTCACAGACTAACCCCATAACAATAACACATTACTGGACATGATTTTATTCAGTAAAGGCCCTGTATTACAGTTTTTTTTAAGGCATGGGCCCACAAACCCACCCCATTACTATAATACTTTCATGGGCATGATCTTGGCCGGGTTAAGCGTGACTTCTCATAGGCTTTCCCACTCGACCATGGTAACCCTGGAAGAAGTTTTTAAGCATTCAAAACCTAAGTCCAGACATCCAGGCGATATTGGCAGTTTTAAGTGCGACTTCTCGACGCTAATCCACTCGACCATGGTAACCCTGGAACAAATATTGGAACGTTCAAAACCTGCGTCCAGACATCCAGGCTCACAGACTAACCCCATAACAATAACACATTACTGGACATGATTTTATTCAGTAAAGGCCCTGTATTACAGTTTTCTTTAAGGCATGGGCCCACAAACCCACCCCATTACTATAATACTTTCATGGGCATGATCTTGGCCGGGTTAAGCGTGACTTCTCTTAGGTTTTCCCACTCGACCTTGGTAACCCTGGAAGAAATATTGAAGCATTCAAAACCTAAATCCAGACATCCAGGCTCACAGCCTAACCCCATAACAGTAACACATAACTGGGCATGATTTTATTCACTAAAGGCCCTGTATTACACTTTTCTTTAAGGCCTGGGCCCACAAACTCACCCCATTACTATGACACTTTCATGGGCATGATCTTGGCCGGTTAAATGTGACTTCTCGTAGGCTGTCCCACTCGACCATGGTTACCCTGGAAGAATTTTGTAAACGTTCAAAACCCAAGCCCAGACATCCAGGTTCACAGACTAACCCCATAACAGTAACACATTACTGGGCATGGTTTTTTCAGTAAAGGCCTGGGCCCACAAACTCACCCCCATTACTATAACACTTTTATGGTCATGATCTTGGCCGGGTTAAGTGTGACTTCTCATAGGCTTTCCCATTCGACCATGGTAAACGTGGATGAAATTTTTAAGAATTCAAAACCTACGTCCAGCCTCACAGAATAACCCCATAACAGCAACACATTACTGGGCATGATTTTATTCAGTAAAGGCCTGGGCCCACAAACTCACGCCATTACTACAACACTTTTATGAGCGTGATCTTGGCCGGTTAAGTCGCGACTTCTCGGATGCTAATCCACTCGACCATGGTAACCCTGGAACAAATATTTTAGCGTTCAAAACCTACGTCCAGACATCCAAGCTCACAGAATAACCCCATAACAGCTACACATTACTGCGTATTATTTCATTCAGTAAACCCTGGGACCAGAAACTTAACCCATTACTATAACACTTTTATCGGCATGATCTTGGCAGGGTTAAGCGTGACTTCTCGTAGGCTTTCTTACCTGACAACGGTAACCCTGGAAGAAACTTTTAAGCATTCAAAGCCTACGTCCAGACATCCAAGCACACAAACTAACCCCTTAACAGTAACACATTACTTGGCATGATTTTATTCAGTAAAGTCCTGGGCCAACAGACTCACCCTATTACTATAAAACTTTTATGGGAATTATCTTGGCCGGGTTAAGTGTGACTTCTCGTAGGCTTTCCCACTCGACCATGGTAATCCTGGAACAAATATTGAAGCATTCAATACCTAAATCCAGACATCCAGGTTCACAGACTAACCCCATAACAATTACACATCACTGGGCATGATTTTACTCAATAAAGGCCCTGTATTACAGTTTTCTTTAAGGCCTGGGTCCACAAACTCAATCCATTACTATAACACTTTTATGGGCATGATCTTGGCAGGGTTAAGCGTGACTTGTTGTAGGCTTTCTTACTCAACAATGGTAACCCTGGAAGAAACTTTTAAGCATTCAAAGCCTACGTCCAGACATCCAAGCACACAGACTAACCCCTTAATAGTAACACTTTACTGGGCATAATTTTATTCAGTAAAGTCCTGGGCCCACAAACTCACCCCATTATTACAACACTATTATGGGCATGAGCTTGGCCGGGTTAAGTGTGACTTCTCGTAGGCTTTCTTACTCGACCATGGTAACCCTGGAAGAAACTTTTAGGCATTCAAAACCTACGTCCAGACATCCAAGCACACAGACTAACCCCTTAACAGTAACACATTATTGGGCATGATTTTATTCAGTAAAGGCCTGGGCCCGTAGACTCACTCCATTACTATAACACTATCAGGGGCATGATCTTGGCCGGGTTAAGTGTGACTTCTCGTAGGCTGTCCCATTCGACCATGGTAACCCTGGAAGAAGTTTTTAAGCGTTCAATACCTAAGTCCAGACATCCAGGCGATTTTGGCGGTTTAAGTCGACTTCTCGTAGGCTTTCCCATTCAACCATGGTAACCCTGGAAGAAGTTTTTAAGCGTTCAAAAAAAGTCCAGACATCCAGGCGATATTGGCCGGTTTAAGTGCGACTTCTCGGACGCTAATCCACTCGACCATGGTAACCCTGGAACAAATATTTGAACGTTCAAAACCTACGTCCAGACATCCAAGCTCACAGACTAACCCCATAACAATAACACATTAGTAGGCATGAAATTATTCAGTAAAGACCCTGTATTACAGTTTTCTTTAAGGCATGGACCCACAAACTCACCCCATTACTATAGTACTTTCATGGGCATGATCTTGGCCGGGTTAAGCGTGACTTCTCATAGGCTTTCCCACTCGACCATGGTAACCCTGGAAGAAGTTTTTAAGCATTCAAAACCTAAGTCCAGACATCCAGGCGATATTGGCAGTTTTAAGTGCGACTTCTCGAACGCTAATCCACTCGACCATGGTAACCCTGGAACAAATATTGGAACGTTCAAAACCTGCGTCCAGACATCCAGGCTCACAGACTAACCCCATAACAATAACACATTACTGGACATGATTTTATTCAGTAAAGGCCCTGTATTACAGTTTTCTTTAAGGCATGGGCCCACAAACCCACCCCATTACTATAATACTTTCATGGGCATGATCTTGGCCGGGTTAAGCGTGACTTCTCTTAGGTTTTCCCACTCGACCTTGGTAACCCTGGAAGAAATATTGAAGCATTCAAAACCTAAATCCAGACATCCAGGCTTACAGACTAACCCCATAACAGTAACACATTACTGGGCATGATTTTATTCACTAAAGGCCCTGTATTACACTTTTCTTTAAGGCCTGGGCCCACAAACTCACCCCATTACTATGACACTTTCATGGGCATGATCTTGGCCGGGTTAAATGTGACTTCTCGTAGGCTGTCCCACTCGACCATGGTTACCCTGGAAGAATTTTAAACGTTCAAAACCCAAGCCCAGACATCCAGGCTCACAGACTAACCCCATAACAGTAACACATTACTGGGCATGGTTTTTTCAGTAAAGGCCTGGGCCCACAAACTCACCCCATTACTATAACACTTTTATGGTCATGATCTTGGCCGGTTAAGTGTGACTTCTCATAGGCTTTCCCATTCGACCATGGTAAACGTGGATGAAATTTTTAAGAATTCAAAACCTACGTCCAGACATCCAGCCTCACAGAATAACCCCATAACAGCAACACATTACTGGGCATGATTTTATTCAGTAAAGGCCTGGGCCTACAAACTCACCCATTACTACAACACTTTTATGGGCATGATCTTGGCCGGGTTAAGTGAGACTTCTCGGATGCTAATCCACTCGACCATGGTAACCCTGGAACAAATATTTGAGCGTTCAAAACCTACGTCCAGACATCCAGGCTCACAGACTAACCCCATAACAGCAACACATTACTGGGCATGATTTTATTCACAGAAGGACTGGGCCTACAGACTCAACCTATTACGATAACACTTTTATGGTCATGATCTTGGCTGGGTTAAGTGTGACTTCTCGTAAGCTTTCCCATTCGACCATGGTAAGCCTGGAAGAAATTTTTAAGAATTCAAAACCTACGTCCAGACATCCAGCCTCACAGAATAACCCCATAACAGCAACAAATTAATGGGCATGATTTTATTCAGTAAAGGCCTGGGCCCACAAACTCACCCCATTACTACAACACTTTTATGGGCATGATCTTGGCCGGGTTAAGTTTGACTTCTCGGATGCTAATCCACTCGACCATCGTAAGCCTGGAACAAATATTTGAGCGTTCAAAACCTATGTCCAGACATTTAGGCTCACAGACTAACCCCATAACAGTAACACATTACGGGGCATAGTTTTATTCAGTAAAGGCCTGGGCCCACGGATTCAACCCATTACTATAACACTATTATGGGCATGAGCTTGGCCGGGTTAAGTGTGACCTCGTAGGTTTACCCACTCGACCATGGTAACCCTGGAAGAAATATTGAAGCATTCAAAACCTAAATCCAGACATCCAGGCTCACAGACTAACCCATAACAGCAACACATTACTGGGCATGATTTTATTCAGTAAAGGCCTGGACCCACAAACTCACCCCAATAATACAACACTATTATGGGCATGATCTTGGCCGACTTAAGTGTGACTTCTCGTAGGCTGTCAAACTCGACCATGGTTACCCTGGAAGAAATTTGTAAACGTTCAAAACCTAAATCCAGACATCCAGGCTCACAGACTAACCCCATAACAGTAACACATTACTGGGCATGATTTTATTCATTAAAGGCCTGGGCCCACAGATTCACCCCATTACTATAACACTATTATGGACATAATCTTGGCCGGTTTAAGTGTGATTTCTCGTAGTCTTTCCCACTCAACAATGGTAACCCTGGAAGAAATATTCAAGCATTCAAAACCTTAATCCAGACATCCAGGCTCACAGACATACCCCATAACAGCAACACATTACTGGGCATGATTTTATTCACAAAAGGCCTGGGCCTACAGACTCAACCTATTATTATAACGGCCGTGATCTTGGCCGGGATAAGTGTGACTTCTCGTAGGCTTTCCCACTCGACCATGGTAAACATAGAACAAATATTTGAGTGTTCAAAACCTACGTCCAGATATCCAGGCTCACAGACTAACCCCATAACAGTAACACATTACTGGGCTTGATTTTTTTCAGTAAAGGCCTTGGCCCACAGACACACCCCATTACTATAACACTAATTTGGGTATGATCTTGGCAGGGTTAAGCGTGACTTATCGTAGGCTTGCCCACTCGACCACGGTAACCCTGGAAGAATTTTTTAAGCATTCAATACCTAAGTACAGAAATCCAGGCGCTTCATCCAGGCGATATTGCCCAGTTTAAGTGCGACTTCTCGTACACTAATCCACTCGACTATGGTAACCCTGGAACAAATATTTGAGCGTTTAAAACCTACGTCCAGACATCCAGGCTCACAGACTAACCCCATAAAAGCAACACATTACTGGGCATGACTTTATTCAGCAAAGGTCTGGGCCTACAAACTCAAACTATTACTATAACACTTTCATGGTCGTGATCTTGGCCAGTTTAAGCGCGACTTCTCGGACGCTAATCCACTCGACTATGGTAACCCTGGAACAAATATTTGAGCGTTTAAAACCTACGTCCAAGACATCCAGGCTCACAGACTAACCCCATAACAGTAACACATTACTGGGCATGATTTTATTCAGTAAAGGCCTGGGCCCACAGACTCCCCCTATTACTATAACACTATTATGGGCATGATCTTGGCCGGGTTAAGTGTGACTTCTCGTAGGTTTTCCCCCTCGACCATGATAACCCTGGAAGAAATACTGAAGTATTCTAAACCTTAATCCAGACATCCAGGCTCACAGACTAATCCCATAACAGTAACACATTACTGGGTATGATTTTATTCAGTAAAGGCCTGGGCCCAAATTTTCAAAACATTACTATAACACTTTTATGTGCATGATCTTGGCCGCTTTAAGTGTGACTTCTCGTAGTCTTTCCCACTCAACAATGGTAACCCTGGAAGAAATATTCAAGCATTCAAAACCTAAATCCAGACATCCAGGCTCACAGACAAACCCCATTACAGCAACACATTACTGGTCATGATTTTATACAGTTAAGGCCTAGGCCCACAGACTCACCCCATTACTCTGTCACTATTATGGGCATGATCTTGGCCGTGTTAAGTGTGACTTCTTGTAGGCTTTCTTACTCGACCATGGTAACCTTGGAAGAACCTTTTAAGCGTTCAAAACCTACGTCCAGACATCCAGCCTCACAGACTATTCCTATAACAGTAACAAATTACTGGGCATGACTTTATTCAGTAAAGGCCTGAGCCCACAAACTCACCCCATTACTATCACAATTTTAGGGGCATGATCTTGGTCGGGTTAAGTGTGACTTCTCGTAGGCTTTCCCACTCGACAATGGTAACCCTGGAAGAAATTTTTAAGCGTTCAAAACCTAGATCCAGACATCCAGGCTCACAGACTAACTCCATAACAGTAACACATTACTGGGCATGATTTTATTCATTAAAGGCCTGGGCCCACAGATTCACCCCATTACTATAACACTATTATGGACATAATCTTGGCCGGTTTAAGTGTGATTTCTCGTAGTCTTTCCCACTCAACAATGGTAACCCTGGAAGAAATATTCAAGCATTCAAAACCTTAATCCAGACATCCAGGCTCACAGACATACCCCATAACAGCAACACATTACTGGGCATGATTTTATTCACAAAAGGCCTGGGCCTACAGACTCAACCTATTATTATAACGGCCGTGATCTTGGCCGGGATAAGTGTGACTTCTCGTAGGCTTTCCCACTCGACCATGGTAAACATAGAACAAATATTTGAGTGTTCAAAACCTACGTCCAGAAATCCAGGCTCACAGACTAACCCCATAACAGTAACACATTACTGGGCTTGATTTTTTTCAGTAAAGGCCTTGGCCCACAGACACACCCCATTACTATAACACTATTATGGATATGATCTTGGCAGGGTTAAGCGTGACTTATCGTAGGCTTGCCCACTCGACCACGGTAACCCTGGAAGAATTTTTTAAGCATTCAATACCTAAGTACAGACATCCAGGCGCTTCATCCAGGCGATATTGCCCAGTTTAAGTGCGACTTCTCGTACACTAATCCACTCGACTATGGTAACCCTGGAACAAATATTTGAGCGTTTAAAACCTACGTCCAGACATCCAGGCTCACAGACTAACCCCATAAAAGCAACACATTACTGGGCATGACTTTATTCAGCACAGGTCTGGGCCTACAAACTCAAACTATTACTATAACACTTTCATGGTCGTGATCTTGGCCAGTTTAAGCGCGACTTCTCGGACGCTAATCCACTCGACTATGGTAACCCTGGAACAAATATTTGAGCGTTTAAAACCTACGTCAAGACATCCAGGCTCACAGACTAATCCCATAACAGTAACACATTACTGGGCATGATTTTATTCAGTAAAGGCCTGGGCCCACAGACTCCCCCTATTACTATAACACTATTATGGGCATGATCTTGGCAGGGTGAAGTGTGCCTTCTCGTAGGCTTTCCCACTCGACCATGGTAAACCTGGAACAAATATTTGAGTGTTCAAAACCTGCGTCCAAATATCCAGGCTCACAGACTAACCCCATAACAGCTACACATTATTGCGTATGACTTTATTCAGTAACGGCCTGGGCCCAGAAACTTAACCCATTATTATAACACTATTATGGGCATGATCTTAGCCGGGTTAAGTGTGACTTCTCGTAGGTTTTCCCCCTCGACCATGATAACCCTGGAAGAAGTATTGAAGCATTCTAAACCTTAATCCAGACATCCAGGCTCACAGACTAACCCCATAACAGTAACACGTTACTGGGCATGACTTTATTCAGCAAAGGTCTGGGCCTACAAACTCAACCTATTACTATAACACTTTCATGGTCATGATCTTGGCCAGTTTAAGCACGACTTCTCGGACGCTAATCCACTCGACTATGGTAACCCTGGAACAAATATTTGAGCGTTTAAAACCTACGTCAAGACATCCAGGCTCACAGACTAACCCCATAACAGTAACACATTACTGGGCATGATTTTATTCAGTAAAGGCCTGGGCCCACAGACTCCCCCTATTACTATAACACTATTATGGGCATGATCTTGGCCGGGTTAAGTGTGACTTCTCGTAGGTTTTCCCCCTCGACCATGATAACCCTGGAAGAAATACTGAAGTATTCTAAACCTTAATCCAGACATCCAGGCTCACAGACTAATCCCATAACAGTAACACATTACTGGGTATGATTTTATTCAGTAAAGGCCTGGGCCCAAATTTTCAACCCATTACTATAACACTTTTATGTGCATGATCTTGGCCGCTTTAAGTGTGACTTCTCGTAGTCTTTCCCACTCAACAATGGTAACCCTGGAAGAAATGTTCAAGCATTCAAAAGCTACGTCACGACATCCAGGCTCACAGACTAACCCCATAACAGTAACACATTACAGGGCATGATTTTATTCAGTAAAGGCCCTGTTTTACAGTTTTCTTTAAGGCCTGGGCCCACAAACTCACCCCATTACTATAAAACTTTAATGGTCATGATCTTGACAGGGTTAAGAGTGACTTCTTGTAGGCTTTCCCACTCGACTATGGTAACTCTGGAGGAAATTTTTAAGCGTTCAAAATCTAAGTCTAGACATCCAGGCGCTTCAATCAGGAGATATTGTCCGGGTTAAGTGCGACTTCTTGTACACTTTCCCACTCGACCATGGTAACTCTGGAGGAAATTTTTAAGCGTTCAAAATCTAAGTCCAGACATCCAGGCGCTTCATCCAGACAATATTGGCCGGGTTAAGTGCGACTTCTCGCACGCTTTTCCATTCGACCATGGGAACCCTGAAAGAAATTTTTAAGCCTTCAAAACCTAAGTCCAGAAATCCAGGCGCTTCATCTAGCCAATCTTGGCCCTGATAGGTGCTACTTCTTGGACTTTTTCCCACTCAATCCCCACCACCCTGGAGGAAATTTTTAAATGTTCAAAACCTAAGTCCAGACAGCCAGGCGCTTCATCCAGACAATATTGGCCGGGTTAAGTGCTACTTCTTGGACGCTTTCCCACTCTACCATGGTAACCCTGGAGGAAACTTTTAAGCGTTTAAAACCTAAGTCCAGACATCCAGGCGCTTCATCGAGACGATATTAGAGGAGTTAGGTGCGACTTCTCAGAGGACTTTTTCACTCAACCCCCGCCACCCTGGATGAAATTTTTAAGCATTGAAAACCTAACACCAAACATTCAGGCGCTTCATCCAGCCGAACTTGGCTGGGTTAAGTTCGACTTCTTGGACAGTTTCGCACTCGACCATGGTAAACCTGGAACAATTTTTTTAAGCATTCAAAACTTAAGTCCAGACATCCAGGCGCTTCATCCAGGCAACAGTGGCCGGGTTAAGTGCGACTTCTCGGATAATTTCCCACTCAACCATGGTAACCCTGGAAGAAATTTTTTAAAGCGCTTTAAACCTAAGTCCCGACATCCAGGCAACAGTAGCCAGGTTAAGTGCTACTTCTTGGTCTCTTCCCACTCAAACCCTGCCAACCGGAAGGAAAATTTTAAACGTTCAAAACCTTAGTCCAGACATCCAGGCGCTTCATCGAGACGATATTAGAGGAGTTAGGTGCGACTTCTCAGAGGACTTTTTCACTCAACCCCCGCCACCCTGGATAAAACTTTTAAGCGTCCAAAACCTAAGCCCAAACATCCAGGCGCTTCATCCAGGCGATATTGGCCGGGTTAAATGCGAAGTTCTCGGATGCTTTTCCACTTGACCATGGTAACACTGGAAAAATTTGTAAGCGCTCAAAAACTAATCCCAAACATTCAGGCGCTTCATCCAGCTGATCTTAGACGGGATAGGTACAATTACTCGGACACTTTCCCACTCGACTATGGTAACCCTGGAGCAAATTTTTAAGCATTTAAAAACTAATTCCAGAAATCCAGGCGATTTTGGCCAGGTTGAGTGCGATTTCTCAGATGCTTTCCCACTCAACCATGGTAACCCTGGAAGAAATTTTTAAGCGCTTCAAAACCTAAGTACAGACATCCATTTGCTTCATCCAGACGATATTGGCGGTTAAGTTCGACTTCTTGTCCTCTTTCCCACTCGACCGCTGCTGCCCTGGAAGAAAATTGTAAACGCTCAAAACCTAAATCCAGACATCCAGGCACTTCATCCAGGCAATCTTGGCCGGGATAGGTGCGATTTTAGGACGCTTTCCCACTCGACCATGGTAACCCTGGAAGAAAATTTTAAGCGTTCAAAACCTAAGTCCAGATATTGTCCGGTTAAAATTCAAATTCAAATTCAAATTCAAATTCAAATTCAAATTTTTTTGTCACATACACATACATACATGGTACGACATGCAGTAAAATGTTCTTTACAACCGTCCAGCATCAAAATAGAAAACAAAATTTAAATTTATATATAAATATAAAATATAAAAATATGTATAAAAAGTGTGCAAAGTAAGTATAAAAATAAAATAAAGTATAAAATATAAAATATAAAGTATAAGATATAAAGTGTAAAGTGGCTGTGCGAATGTCAAATGCAAAGTGACTAGTGCAATTGTCCAAATGTAAGTGGCGAGTATCTGGGGAAAGAGAGGGTGAACATGGGAATCCCGGTGATTAGGTACTGGGTGTTCTCTGGTTCAGACTCGAATGGTCTGCGGGAAGAAGCTCCTCCTCATTCTTCTCTGTGTTTGCCTTCAGGGAACGAAAGCGCTTTCCTGAACGCAGCAGAGAAAAGAGTCCATTGTTGGGATGGCTGAGGTCTTCCACGATCTTCCTGGCCCTGGTACAGCACCGCTTGTTGTAGATGTCCTGCAGCACAAGGAGCTCAGTGCGGATGGTGAGCTCAGCTGACCGCACCACCCTCTGAAGGGCTCGCCTGTCCTGCATGGTGCTGTTCCTGAACCAGGAGGTGATGTTTCCCGTCAGGACACTCTCCATGGTGCAGGTGTAAAAGTTCCTGAACACCTGAGATGTGTTTAAAAGCGCACAAAACCTAAATCTAGACATCCAGGCTCACAGACTAACCCCATAACAGTAACACATTACTGGGCATGATTTTATTCACTTAAGGCCCTGTAATACAGCTTTCTTTAAGGCCTGGACCCACAAACTAACTCCATTACTACAACACTTTTATGGGCATGATCTTGGCCGGTTTAAGTGTGACTTCTCGTAGGCCTCCCACTCGACCATGGTAACCCTGGAACAAATATTTGAGCATTCAAAACCTACGTCCAGACATCCAGCCTCACAGACTAACCCTATAAAAGTAACACAATACTGGGCATGACTTTATTCAGTAAAGGCCTGGGCCTACAAACTCACCCCATTACTATAACAATTTTATGGGCATGATCTTGGCCGGGTTAAATGTGAATTCTCGTGAGGCTTTCCCACTCGACCATAGTAACCCCTGGAAGAAATTTTTAAGCGTTCAAAACCTACATCCTGACATCCAGGCTCAGAGTCTAATCCCATAACAGTAACACATTACCGGGCATGTTTTTTTTTTCAGTAAAGGCCTGGGCCCACAGATTCAACCCATTACTATAACACTTTTATGGGCATGATCTTGGCCTTGTTAACTGTGACTTCTCGTAGGCTTTTCCACTCGACCATGGTAGCCATGGAAGGAATTTTTAAGCGTTCAAAACCTAAGTCCAGACATTCAGGCACTTCATCCAGACGATATTGGCCAGTTTAAGTGCGACTTCTTGGACGCTTTTCCACTCAACCATGGTATCCCTGGAACAAATATTTGAGCGTTTAAAAACTACGTCCAGACATCCAGGCTCACTGACTAATCCCATAACAGTAACACATTACTGGGCATGATTTTATTCAGTAAAGGCCTGGGCTCACAAACTCACCCCATTACTTCAACACTATTAAGGGCATGATCTTGGCCGTATAAAGTGTGACTTCTCGTAGGCTTTCCCACTCGACCATGGTAACCATGGAAGAAATTTTTAAGCGTTCAAAACTTACGTCCAGACATCCAGGCTCACAGACTAACCCTATAACTGTAACACATTGCTGGGCATGACTTTATTCAGTAAAAGCCTGGGACCACAAACTCACCCCATTACTTTAACAATTTTAAGGACATGATCTTGGCTGGGTTAAGCGTGACTTCACGTAGGCTTTCCCACTCGACCATGGTAACCCTGGAACAAATATTTGAGCATTCAAAACCTACGTCCAGACATCCAGCCTCACAGACTAACCCTATAAAAGTAACACAATACTGGGCATGACTTTATTCAGTAAAGGCCTGGACCCACAAGCTCAGCCCATTACTATAACAATTTTATGGGCATGATCTTGGCCGGGTTAAGTGTGACTTCTCGTAGGTTTTCCCACTCGACCATGGTAACCCTGGAAGAAATTTTTAAGTGTTTAAAACTTAAATCCAGACATCCAGGCTCATAGACTATCCCCATAAAAGTAACACATTACTGGGCATGATTTTATTCACTAAAGACCCTGTATTACAGCTTTCTTTAAGGCCTGGACCCACAGACTCACCCCATTACTATAACACTTTCATGGGCATGATCTTGGCCGGGTTAAGTGTGACTTCTCGTAGGTTTTCCCACTCGACTATTGTATCCCTGGAAGAATTATTGAAGCATTCAAGACCTAAGTCCAGACATCCAGGCACACAGACTAATCCCATAACAGTAACACATTACTGGGTATGATTTTATTCAGTAAAGGCCTGGGCCCAAAAACTCACCCCATTACTACAACACTATTATGGGCATGATCTTGGCCGACGTAAGTGTGACTTCTCGTAGGCTTTCCCACTCAACCATGGTAACCCTGGAACAAATAATTGAGCGTTCAAAACCTACGTCCAGACACAGACTAATCCCATAACAGTAACACATTACTGCATGTGACTTTATTCAATAAAAGCCTGGGCCCAGAAACTCAACCCATTACTATAACACTTTTATGGGGCATGATCTTGGCCGACTTAAGTGTGATTTCTCGTAGGCTTTCCCACTCGACCATGGTAACCCTGGAAGAAATTTTGAAGCATTCAAAACCTAAATCCAGACATCCAGGCTCACAGACTAACCCCATAACAGTAACACATTACTGGGCATAATTTTATTCAGTAAAAGCCTGGGCCCACAGACTCACCCCATTACTATAACACTATTGTGGGAATGATGTCGGCCGGGTTAAGTGTGACTTCTCGTAGGCTTTCCCACTCGACCATGGTAACCCTGGAAGAAATTTTTAACATTTCAAAAACTAAGTCCAGATATCCAGGCCCAAGACTAACCCCATAACCGCAAGACATTACTGGGCATGATTTTATTCCCTAAAGGCCCTGTATTACAGTTTTCTTTAAGGCCTGGGCCCAAAAACTCACCCCATTACTATAACACTTTCATGGGCATGATCTTGGCCGGGTTTAGTGTGACTTCTCGTAGGCTTTCCCACTCGACCATGGTAACCATAGAAGAAATTTTTAGCTGCCCCAAACCTAAGTCCAGACATTCAGGCGCTTCCTCCAGGCGACATTGGCCATTTTAAGCGCGACTTCTCGGACGCTTTTCCACTCGACCATGGTAACCCTGGAACAAATATTTGAGCGTTCAGAACCTACGTCCAAAATCCAGGCTCACAGACTAATCCCATAACAGCTACACATTACTGCGTATGACTTTATTCAATAAAGGCATGGGCCCAGAAACTCATCCCATTACTACAACACTTTTATGGGCATGATCGTGGCCGTGTTAAGTGTGACTTCTCGTAGGCTTTCTTACTCGACCATGGTAACCCTGGAAGAAACTTTTAAGTATTCAAAACCTACGTCCAGACATCCAGCCTCACAGACTAACCCTATAACTGTAACACATCGCTGGGCATGACTTTATTCAGTAAAAGCCTGGGGCCACAAACTCACCCCATTACTTTAACAATTTTAAGGACATGATCTTGGCCGGGTTAAGTGTGACTTCGCGTAAGCTTTCCCACTCGACCATGGTAACCCTGGAAGAAACTTTTAAGCATTCAAAACCTACGTCCAGACATCCAGCCTCACAGACTAACCCTATAACAGTAATACATTACTGGGCATGGCTTTATTCAGTAAAAGCCTGGGGCCACAAACTCACCCCATTACTACAACAATTTTAAGGGCATGATCTTGGCCGGGTTAAGTGTGACTTCACGTAGGCTTTCCCACTCGACCATGGTAACCCTGGAAGAAATTTTTAAGCGTTCAAATCTTAAATCCAGACATCCATGCTCATAGACTATCCCCATAAAAGTAACACATTACTGGGCATGATTTTATTCACTAAAGGCCCTGTATTACAGCTTTCTTTAAGGCCTGGACCCACAGACTCACCCCATTACTATAACACTTTCATGGGCATGATCTTGGCCTGGTTATGTGACTTCGTAGGTTTTCCCACTCGACTATGGTATCCCTGGAAGAATTATTGAAGCATTCAAGACCTAAGTCCAGACATCCAGGCACACAGACTAATCCCATAACAGTTAAACATTACTGGGTATGATTTTATTCAGTAAAGGCCTGGACCCAAAAACTCACCCCATTACTACAACACTATTATGGGCATGATCTTGGCCGACGTAAGTGTGACTTCCCGTAGGCTTTCCCACTCAACCATGGTAACCCTGGAACAAATAATTGAGCGTTCAAAACCTACGCCCAGACACAGACTAATCCCATAACAGTAACACATTACTGCATGTGACTTTATTCAATAAAAGCCTGGGCCCAGAAACTCAACCCATTACTTTAACACTTTTGTGGGAATGATGTCGGCGGGTTAAGTGTGACTTCTCGTAGGCTTTCCCACTCGACCATGGTAACCCTGGAAGAAATTTTTAACATTTCAAAAACTAAGTCCAGATATCCAGGCCCAAGACTAACCCCATAACCGCAAGACATTACTGGGCATGATTTTATTCACTAAAGGCCCTGTATTACAGTTTTCTTTAAGGCTTAGGCCAAAAACTCACCCCATTACTATAACACTTTCATGGGCATGATCTTGGCCGACGTAAGTGTGACTTCTCGTAGGCTTTCCCACTCGACCATGGTAACCCTGGAAGAAATTTTTAACATTTCAAAAAGTCCAGATATCCAGGCCCAAGACTAACCCCAAAACCGCAAGACATTACTGGGCATGAATTTACTCACTAAAGGCCCTGTATTACAGTTTTCTTTAAGGCCTGGGCCCAAAACTCACCCCATTACTATAACACTTTCATGGGCATGATCTTGGCCGGGTTTAGTGTGACTTCCGTAGGCTTTCCCACTCGACCATGGTAACCATGTGTGACCGATCGTATTGGATAAGTGATGGTGACTGACATTTGTAACAGCCAATCAGCAGTAAGTGTGACCTATTTTAGAGCAGGTTGGCTTTGTTGGGTCATGCGTCACCTCCGCCCCGCCTTTTTGGTTTTTGTTATGTTGACTTGTGTTTTAGGTATGTGTTAGCAGTTAGCTCTTCGTTTGTCTCTTTTATAATGTTGTGGACTAATCGTTTGTTATTTCATTCTAGCCTGTCTTTTCCTTTGTTTTCTGTCGATGGCCATGAGTTTAATGACTGCTGTTTATTCAGGTAAGCGCTAATACTGCTAGAAAATGGGTTGGTATGGACGGAGTGCGCAGTTTGAATAATAGGCAGTTTCCTGTACCCTAGCTTGTTATTGGTATTACTGAGGATGCCGAATCCCAATTTGTGAATGCGTCTTGAGCATACTTTTTCCGGTTTGGTAAGTCTCTATTAGGTGGTGGTTAAAGGGAATATTAGTGTGTGATTTGCAAGCGGTAATGGTGTTAATTGCCCATATCTTTTGTAGGATTCTCCTTTTCGCCCTGGGCGATTAAATGCGCTGCTCCTGACGTTTTTTTCCTGTCGCGCCGTGAACTTTCGGTTACTCGGGAAGTCTTAGTTGATACGGAGATCTATTACCCGCTATCTGCTTCCCGCTACCTGCTACCTGCTATCTGCTTCCCGCTACCTGCTATCTGCTACCTGCTATCTGCTACCTGCTATCTGCTACCTGCTATCTACTACTGATCCCTGTGATTGTGATTTGTGTTACTGGTTATTATTGTTTGTTTTTGTTTTGTTTAAAGTGGTTCTGCTTGAGGGCATCTATTTGATTATGGAGTAGCCGTGTGCCCTGTGTGGATTTTGCTCCTCCATTGTGGAACTACAAAAATTGTATTCTTTTTCTTTCCTTTTTATAATTTGTGTATTTTTTTGTTTTGTTGGACATTTTGTATTGTTTATATTCAACATTAGTTTGCCTTGGTTGAATTTGTTTGTTCGTTTCCTTTCCTTTTCTTGTGACATTATTGCCTGGATTAGTGTGTAAGGTTTTGGTTTGTGTAATACACATTGCATATACTCATTTTATTTTTATCTTCTTACAGGAGCTGGGGTTCCACGGGTGCAGGAGCTTGAGGTGGTGGTGTCACTTCATCATTTGCTGTGGACACGTTTGTGTGTGCAGTGAGTGTGTCGGGGTGTGTGTGTGTGGAGGTGTAAGTGTGCTTTTGGCTAAATTCAGCACTGGTGATCACTCCGTGGGTGACCTCAGCCCTGTGAGTTGGTTTCTTATTTTTTTATGTTTTTGTTTTGGTAATTTAATGCCTACATCCATTTTGGAATAGTTTGTATATATATATATTTGTTTACAAAATTTTATTTGATTTACTGCAGTTACCATTGGAGAGTGCTGCCGGCAGTAGGTGATGAGGATTCAATGTGACTTTTAAATGGTGAAACAATTGTGAAAATAAATTTTGTACTTTCATACTTTACTCACGCCTCTCACCTATTCATATGAGAATTGAACCTGTGTGGCCAAATAGTCATATTTGAGCTTGTTCTATTTCCTGGGGAGAACTCTCCAGGTGGCGTAATCGGATTCGCTATAGGTGAAGGATTTAAAGTTACCAGCTAACATCTGTAAGGTGTGTTTTGCTCCTCTTCCTCCATACCCTCACGCTACATTCTGGCGTAGTCGGCAGGATCTCGTTATGGTTTAGTGCAGAGACGTGAGTATTGGTTTTGTGTTCTCTTTCTTTTTTTGGTTTGTTTGTTATCTTTTTGCAGGAGCAGGTGTTCTAAAGAGTGTTCATCCGTAGTGGTGAGTGATTTGTAATTTGCAGCTATGGATGAAGAGCTACGTGAATTATGCGAATTGGTAGCCCAATTGAGGGCAGATAATGAAAAATTGCGATAAGAGCAAGTTCTCGTTGCACAACCTGGTCCTTCTAATGTTTCTATTCCAGCAGTGGTAGATCCTCCGCCTGCTGTCCCTAGTTCTTCAGTGACGGATCGATTTGTTTTTGTTCCACGAGATCAAATTGTTCAAAATTTAATGGTAGATCTGGCATTATGATTGAGGAGTGGGTGGAGGAGGCTCAGACTCTGCATGCGACTTCGCCATCTCTCTGCTGTTGATCAAGCGCTTTTCTTGTTTGATCATTTGGAGGGAGAGGCGAGAGACGAAATTGATATCGCCAAGGGACGAGAGGGAGGATCCAAACAAAATTATTCAGGCGCTTGCGCGAATTGTATGGCTGCACTAGTTCTTATGTAGCTCTTCAAGAGTCTTTTTTCCAGAAAACAACAGGATGGGGAGACTCTATTAGAGTTTTCCCTAGTCCTGCTAAATCTCTGGGAAAAGTAGCCGCGACAGTCGCCTCATGGTAGGCTGGTGCAGATATTTTGTTGCGCCGACCAATTTGTTGAACACGTTCGTGACGGTGCTCTTCGACGCGAACTAAAACAGTTTGTTCGCCGCCAACCTACTGCTATGTTGTTGGACGCTCGTGAGCGTAAGCAATGCGCTGGGAACGGGAGGGTCTGCCTGGGGGAACGCGTGGTCGTAGCCAATCCGCACCATCTGCTTATGGTATACAATATGGGGTACAGGGACACCAGCACCTGGAAAGTAGTAGCAGCGTGTTCTGAATTCAGTGAGTTGAGAGAAATGCTGAAAAAGCAGCAACAGCAATTGAATCAATTGACTCAAAGTGTGGCTCAGATTCAAAATTTTCAACCACACTCTCAATTATCCCGGCCCGGACAGGTTATTTGTCGTCGATGTCAGCAACCTGGCCATTTTGCCAGGGAGTGTACTGGGGAACGAAGGCCTCTCGCTTTCCACCAGCACGCAGATTCCGCTTCGCGAGGGTGTGTGCAATCTGGGCAACCATCGAAAACTAGTTCCCGCTGAGCTGCAGGGCCACAGCTCGGTCGGGGGAAGGACAGGCTCGAATGTTCTAACGGATGTAAATTTTATGTCTCGTTTTATGTCAACGTGTCCGCAACTTGTCGTATGTATGGGCGGGGTTAAGGTACCGTGTCTGGTGGACACTGGGTCTATGGTGTCCACCATTACTGAGAGCTGTTTTGTGCAAAATTTTGGGGCGTGGGGTCAGGAACAGCTTAGGTCGTGCCATTGGTTGCAACTTCGGCTGCGAATGGCCTTCGATCCCATATATGGGTTACCTAGAACTAGATGTGGAGTTGTGTGGGCAGGTGGTTGCAGGTTGCGGGGGTGTTGGTGGTTAGAGACCCTCCTGGTAGTATGTGTGCTCAGGTTCCTGGGGTTCTGGGAATGAACATCCTGGGCCGCTGCTATCGGGAGCTCTTTGGCCAGCATGGCACCCGACTTTTCGATCTGCCCATGGTCTCACAGGCTCCCTTCTGTATTTCAGGCTTTACAACATTGCCACCACATTGAAGTCCAGCCAGATTTAAGTCAGGGGTAGAGTCAAAGCGCGGGGCGCCAGGCGTGTCGCATCCCGGGGGCACCATGAAATTGGTGCAGTAACCTGTTCAACACAGTACTCCGGGGTACTGTTCTCTTGAGCCACCCGACTCTGGCCTTCCAGCGGGGTTGTTGGCTTCTACTGCTTTGGTTCAGGTAGACCGTGGCACCGCTTACGTGCCCGTGGTTAATGTTAGCACAGCTGATGTGGTGGTATATGCTAGCACAGTGGTGGGTACGGTCAACCAGGTTTATGTGGTCAGCTTACCCCAGAGATCTCTGAAGTTCCAGTGGTTTCGGCTAGGGTGAGTACGCAGGTCGCACAGGCTGCCCAGTCGGTACAGGAACAAATTAGGGCTATTGATTTGTCTGTACTGTCAGCAGAAGACCAAGGCAAGGTGAGGCACTACTTGAAAAGTATGCATCTGTATTTTCCATACATGAGGGTGATTTGGGATGTACCAGTCTCATTTCCCATGAAATCCCTTGATGGACGACGCACGTGAGGCAGCAGCGTTATAGGCGCATTCCTCCGCCGGAATACGAGGTCGCCAAGGCACACATTAATCAATTGATGGAAGCTCAAGCAATAAGGGAAAGCTGCAGCCCGTATGAGTCACCAATTGTCTTGGTTAAAAGAAAGACGGTAGCCTACGATGTGTGTAGACTACCGCCATTTAAATGCTAAGACAAGGAAGGATGCTTTCCTTTTGCCCCGCATTGAGGAGACACTAGACTCGCTGGCGGGGCACGTTGGTTTTCTACCATGGACCTTGCCAGCGGTATAATCAGGTCCCTGTAAGTGAGGCTGATAAATCAAAGACTGCGCTTTTGTACTCCATTCGGGCTATTTGAATGGAACTGATGCCGCTTGGCCTTTTGTAATGCCCCCAGCACCTTCCAGCGATTAATGGAGCGGTTGTTTGGGGACCAACAGTGCCAATCTTTGCTCTTGTATTTGGACGATATCGTAGTGTTTTTCGGTGTCAGTAGATCAGCATTTAGCCCGAATGGAGGTTGTCTTAAGCCGGCTGCTTAGGGAAGGCCTGAAAGCCAAGTTATCAAAATGCGCATTCTTTAAGCAGGAGGTGCAATATTTGGGGCATGTGATCTCCTCAGGAGGAGTCTCTACGGACCCAGGTAAGATCGAGGCAGTTTTAAAGTGGCCTCAGCCCAATAGTGTTTCGGGTTGCGCTCATTTTTGGGGTTTGCTAGCTACTACCGGCGCTTTTGTGGAGGGGTTCGCAAGACTGGCGGCCCTCCACAGGCTGGTGGCAAAGCTGGCAGCCCCGAAAAGGTCCAAGCATGGCCCTAATGAGTTTGAGCAGGCCTGGTCTAGTGAGTGTCAGAGTGGCTTTGAGGAGTTGAGGTATAGACTTACCACAGCCCCTGTGCTCGCTTATGCAGACTTTTTCGCTTCCCTTTATTTTGGAGGTGGACGCTAGTCATGGGGGCTAGGGGCAGTCCTCTCCCAAGAGCAGCAGGGTAAGGTACGTCCCATAGCTTATGGTAGCCGAGGTCTTAGGCCCACTGAGCGCAATACATCTAACTACAGTTCCATGAAGCTGGAGTTTCTTGCGCTCAAGTGGGCCATGACTGAGAAGTTTAGGGAGTACCTTCTGGGTCATAAGTGTGTAGTCTATACCGATAATAATCCTCTTAGCTACCTGACCTCTGCCAAGTTGGGTGCCATGGAACAGCGCTGGGCTGCCCAGCTGGCTGCGCTTGATTTTGAAATCAAATACAGATCTGGTAAGACAAATCGAAACGCCGGATGCTTTGTCGCGCCAGAATCCCCTGCAGCAGTTCTGGACATGGGTCCAGGTGTGGTGGTTCCCACCTCATTGCGCCAAGCTAGCCGAGGGAGGTGGTGAGTCAGGTAAATCAAATAGTATCCTTTCCTTGCTCTTCTAGGAAGGACATCGCGCGACCAGCAGCAGGCTGATTCAGTTATCGGAGAGTTACTGGTGTTTTGGAGGCGGAAAGCGCCACCAAGTGTTGAGGAGCGAAAGAAACTCTCCAGGTCTGCTGTGGTCTTACTTAGACAGTGGGATCGCTTGAGGGAGATTAAAGGGGTGCTTTATCGTCGTGTGTTTCATCCCAGACGGTGGAGAAGAGGTCCTCCAAGTGTTGCTGCCATCTGCCATGAAGTCTGAGGTATTGACACAACTGCACCAACAGCATGGGCACCAGGGGGTAGAGCGTATCACACAGTTGGTGTGGCAGCGGTGCTACTGGCCTGGAAATGTCGGGGACATTGCCGCTGGTGCCAGGAGTGTGAAAGGTGTCAGTGTGCTAAGGGTGTTCAGCCTACCCCAGTTAGCTTCATGGGACATCTGTTGGCTGCACGCCAAACGAGATCGTGGCATTGGATTTTACTGTGTTGGAACCTTCGATTCTGGGGTAGAAAATGTCTTGGTCATGACGGACATTTTTTCCAAGTACACCTTAGCGGTACCGACTAGGGACCAACGGGCTGAGACTGTGGCCCAGGTTCTGGTGGCTGAGTGGTTCGGGTAAGTTTGGGGTGCCGGGCAGATCCATTCCGACCAAGGCCGTAATTTCGAGTCCGCCCTCATTCAGCAGTTGTGTCGGTTATATGGGGTGGAAAAGTCACGCACAACCCCATACCATCCAGCGGAAACGGCCAGTGTGAGCGCTTTAATAGGACCTTACACAATCTTTTGCGCACACTGCCGTTATCTAGGAAAGGGAGTGGCCGCCTCTTGTCTCCCAGGTGTGCTACGCCTACAACACCACACCTCACCAATCTACGGGGGAATCCCCCTACTTTCTGATGTTTGGGCAAGAGCCTAGACTTCCAGTTGATTTTTTGCTTGGTAGGGTTGAAGAACCATTGGCAGGTAGTGTCCATCGGTGGGTGTTAGAGCATCAGAATCGGCTGCAGGTTGCTTTTGAGGGTGCTCGTGGGCGGTTGGAGGCCGCAGCCGATCGCCGGAAAGCTAGGTATGACCTTCAGGTGCGTGACATACCTCTGAGGGAGGGTCAACTTGTGTATCTTCGACTGTAGTGTGAGAGGTAGACATAAGATTCATGACCTCTGGAGCTCAGCGGTGTACCAGATCCTGAAGGCACCGAAGGAAGGGGGTGTTGTGTACACAATTGCTCCTACTACAGATTTAAGTAAGTTAAAGCATGTACACCGGTCTTTATTGAAGCCTCAGGTAAGAGGATTCCCTCTGACCGGCCCAATGTTCCATTGGTCGAACCTGTGCTGCCTCGTGAGGAGGAGTTGGATGAGGGAGACTTGTTTGTTTTGGTGTCAGAAGCACCACAGGTTATTAGTAGGCAAGCATCTCAAGAGATTCCTCCCCTGTCCTCAGGATGCTGGTGAGGCTCAGGAGCAGAAGATATTACAGAGATGATAGCTGATTTGCAGCCTGTAAGGAACCCTCCATTAGGTTCAGTGGTGATGGGTGAGAGTGTGGTGCGAGGACGGACGGAGTACAGCTGGGCAGCATTCTAATGTACATCATCTGCCACGATCACTTGGTGTAGGCATAGTGTCCAGTATAGTTGGTAGTGCAGCGGAGGTATGGTTTCGTCCTTGGGATTGAAGGGCCTAGAGGGCATGTCTTTTTTTTTTTTTTTTTTTTTAGTTCACCGTCGGGCGACGGTACAGAAGGTGGGGGTGGATTGTGACCGATCGTATTGGATAAGTGATGGTGACTGACATTTGTAACAGCCAATCAGCAGTAAGTGTGACCTATTTTAGAGCAGGTTGGCTTTGTTGGGTCATGCGTCACCTCCGGCCCCGCCTTTTGGTTTTTGTTATGTTGACTTGTGTTTTAGGTATGTGTTAGCAGTTAGCTCTTCGTTTGTCTCTTTATAATGTTGTGGACTAATCGTTTGTTATTTCATTCTAGCCTGTCTTTTCCTTTGTTTTCTGTCGATGGCCATGAGTTTAATGACTGCTGTTTATTCAGGTAAGCGCTAATACTGCTAGAAAATGGGTTGGTATGGACGGAGTGCGCAGTTTGAATAATAGGCAGTTTCCTGTACCCTAGCTTGTTATTGGTATTACTGAGGATGCCGAATCCCAATTTGTGAATGCGCATGAGCATACTTTTTCCGGTTTGGTAAGTCTCTATTAGGTGGTGGTTAAAGGAATATTAGTGTGTGATTTGCAAGCGTAATGGTGTTAATTGCCCATATCTTTTTTGTAGGATTCTCCCTTTCGTCCTGGGCGATTAAATGCGCCGTTCCTGACGTTTTTTTCCTGTCGCGCCGTGAACTTTCGGTTACTCGGAAGTCTTAGTTGATACGGAGATCTATTACCCGCTATCTGCTTCCCGCTACCTGCTACCTGCTATCTGCTTCCCGCTACCTGCTATCTGCTACCTGCTATCTGCTACCTGCTATCTGCTACCTGCTATCTACTACTGATCCCTGTGATTGTGATTTGTGTTACTGGTTATTATTGTTTGTTTTTGTTTTGTTTAAAGTGGTTCTGCTTGAGGGCATCTATTTGATTATGGAGTAGCCGGTGCCCTGTGTGGATTTTGCTCCTCCATTGTGGAACTACAAAAATTGTATTCTTTTTCTTTCCTTTTTTATAATTTGTGTATTTTTTGTTTTGTTGGACATTTTGTATTGTTTATATTCAACATTAGTTTGCCTTGGTTGAATTTGTTTGTTCGTTTCCCTTTCCTTTTTCTTGTGACATTATTGCCTGGATTAGTGTGTAAGGTTTTGGTTTGTGTAATACACATTGCATATACTCATTTTATTTTTATCTTCTTACAGGAGCTGGGGTTCCACGGGTGCAGGAGCTTGAGGTGGTGGTGTCACTTCATCATTTGCTGTGGACACGTTTGTGTGTGCAGTGAGTGTGTCGGGGTGTGTGTGTGTGTGGAGGTGTAAGTGTGCTTTTGGCTAAATTCAGCACTGGTGATCACTCCCGTGGTGACCTCAGCCCTGTGAGTTGGTTTCTTATTTTTTTATGTTTTGTTTTGGTAATTTAATGCCTACATCCATTTTGGAATAGTTTGTGTATATATATATATTTGTTTACAAAATTTTATTTGATTTACTGCAGTTACCATTGGAGAGTGCTGCCACAGTAGGTGATGAGGATTCAATGTGACTTTTAAATGGTGAAACAATTGTGAAAATAAATTTTGTACTTTCATACTTTACTCACGCTCTCACCTATTCATATGAGAATTGAACCTGTGTGGCCAAATAGTCATATTTGAGCTTGTTCTATTTCCTGGGGGAGAACTCTCCAGGTGGCGTAGTCGGATTCGCTATAGGTGAAGGATTTAAAGTTACCAGCTAACATCTGTAAGGTGTGTTTTGCTCCTCTTCCTCCATACCCTCACGCTACACATGGAAGAAATTTTTGAGCGTTCCAAACCTAAGTCCAGACATTCAGGCGCTTCATCCAGGCGATATTGGCCATTTTAAGCGCGACTTCTCGGACGCTTTTCCACTCGACCATGGTAACCCTGGAACAAATATTTGAGCGTTCAGAACCTACGTCCAAAATACAGGCTCACAGACTAATCCCATAACAGCTACACATTACTGCGTATGACTTTATTCAGTAAAGGCATGGGCCCAGAAACTCATCCCATTACTAAAACACTTTTATGGGCATGATCGTGGCCGTGTTAAGTGTGACTTCTCGTAGGCTTTCTTATTCGACCATGGTAACCCTGGAAGAAACTTTTTAAGTATTCAAAACCTACGTCCAGACATCCAGCCTCACAGACTAACCCTATAACAGTAACACATTACTGGGCATGACTTTATTCAGTAAAAGCCTGGGGCCACAAACTCACCCCATTACTATAACAATTTTAAGGACATGATCTTGGCCGGGTTAAGTGTGACTTCACGTAGGCTTTCCCACTCGACCATGGTAACCCTGGAAGAAATTTTTCAGCGTTCAAAACTTAAATCCAGACATCCAGGCTCATAGACTATCCCCATAAAAGTAACACATTACTGGGCATGATTTTATTCACTAAAGGCCCTGTATTACAGCTTTCTTTAAGGCCTAGACCCACAGACTCACCCCATTACTATAACACTTTCATGGGCATGATCTTGGCCGGGTTAAGTGTGACTTCACGTAGGCTTTCCCACTCGACCATGGTAACCCTGGAAGAAATTTTTAAGCTTCAAAACTTAAATCCAGACATCCAGGCTCATAGACTATCCCCATAAAAGTAACACATTACTGGGCATGATTTTATTCACTAAAGGCCCTGTATTACAGCTTTCTTTAAGGCCTAGACCCACAGACTCACCCCATTACTATAACACTTTCATGGGCATGATCTTGGCCGGGTTAAGTGTGACTTCACGTAGGCTTTCCCACTGACCATGGTAACCCTGGAAGAAATTTTTAAGCGCTCAAAACTTAAATCCAGACATCCAGGCTCATAGACTATCCCCATAAAAGTAACACATTACTGGGCATGATTTTATTCACTAAAGGCCCTGTATTACAGTTTTCTTTAAGGCTTGGACCTACAGACTCACCCCATTACTATAACACTTTCATTGGCATGATCTTGGCCGGGTTAAGTGTGACTTCTCGTAGGTTTTCCCACTCGACTATGGTATCCCTGGAAGAATTATTGAAGCATTTAAGACCTAAGTCCAGACATCCAGGCACACAGACTAATCCCATAACAGTAACACATTACTGGGTATGATTTTATTCAGTAAAGGCAAGGGCCCAAAAACTCACCACTTTACTACAACACTATTATGGGCATGATCTTGGCCGACGTAAGTGTGACTTCTCGTAGGCTTTCCCACTCAACCATGGTAACCCTGGAACAAATAATTGAGCGTTCAAAACCTACGTCCAGACATCCAGGCTCACAGACTAATCCCATAACAGTAACACATTACTGCATGTGACTTTATTCAATAAAAGCCTGGGCCCAGAAACTCAACCCATTACTACAACACTATTATGGGCATGATCTTGGCCGAAGTAAGTGTGACTTCTCGTAGGCTTTCCCACTCAACCATGGTATCCCTGGAAGAAATAATGAAGCATTCAAAACCTACGTCCAGACATCCGGGCTCACAGACTAACCCCATAACAGTAACACATTACTGGGCATGATTTTATTCACTAAAGGCCATGTATTACAGTTTTCTTTAAGGCCTGGGCCTACAAACTCACCCCCATTACTACAACACTTTCATGGGCATGATCTTCACCGGGTTAAGTGTGACTTCTCGTAGGTTTTCCCACTCGACCATGGTAACTCTGGAAGAAAATTTGAAGCATTCAAAACCTAAATCCAGACATCCAGGCTCACAGACTAACCCCATAAAAGTAACACATTACTGGGCATAATTTTAATCAGTAAAAGCCTGGGCCCATAGACTCACCCCATTACTATAACACTATTGTGGGAATGATGTCGGCCGGGTTATGTGACTTCTCGTAGGTTTTCCCACTCGACCATTGTAACCCTGGAACAAATATTTGAGCGTTCAAAACCTACGTCCCAGACATCCAGACTCACAGATTAACCCCATAACAGTAAAACATTACTGGGCATGATTTTATTCACTAAAGGCCCTGTATTACAGTTTTCTTTAAGGCATGGGCCCACAAACTCGCCCCATTACTATGACACTTTCATGGGCATGATCTTGGCCGGTTAAGTGTGACTTCTCGTGTGCTTTTCCACTCGACCATGGTAACCCTGGAAGAAATATTGAAGCATTCAAAACCTAAATCCAGACATCCAGGCTCACAGACTAACCCCATAACAGTTACACATTACTGGGCATGATTTTATTCACTAAAGGCCCTGTAATACAGTTTTCTTTAAGCCTTGGGCCCACAAACTCACTCCATTACTATAACATTATTAGGGGCATGATCTTGGCCGGGTTAAGTGTGACTTCTCGTAGGTTTTCCCACTTGACCATGGTAACCCTGGAACAAATATTTGAGCGTTCAAAACCTAAGTCCAGACATCCAGGCGATATTGGCGGTTTAAGTGCGACTTCTCAGACGCTAATCCACTCGATCATGGTAACCCTGGAACAAATATTTGAACGATCAAAACCTACATCCAGACATCTAGGCTCACACACTAACCCCATAACAGTAACACATTACTGGGCATGATTTTATTCAGTAAAGGCCCTGTATTGCAGTTTTCTTTAAGACATGGGCCCACAAACTCACCCCATTACTATAATACTTTTATGGGCATGATCTTGGCCGGTTAGCGTGACTTCTCGTAGGTTTTCCCACTCGACTATGGTAACCCTGGAAGAAAAATTGAAGCATTTAAAACCTAAATCCAGACATCCAGGCTCACAGACTAACCCCACAACAGTTACACATTACTGGGCATGATTTTATACAGTTAAGGCCTAGGCCCACAGACTCACCCCATTACTCTATCACTATTATGGGCATGATCTTGGCCGTGTTAAGTGTGACTTCTTGTAGGCTTTCTTACTCAACCATGGTAACCCTGGAACAAATGTTTGAGCGTTGAAAACCTACATCCAGACATCCAGGCTCACAGACTAATCCCATAACAGTAACACACTACTGGGCATGATTTTATTTAGTAAAGGCCTGGGCCCACAAACTCACCCCATTATTACAACACTATTATGGGCATGATCTTGGTCGACTTAAGTGTGACTTCTCGTAGGCTTTCCCACTCGACCATGGTAACCCTGGAAGAAATTTTTAACATTTCAAAAACTAAGTCCAGATATCCAGCCTCAAGACTAACCCCATAACAGCAAGACATTACTGGGCATGATTTTATTCAGTAAAGGCCTGGGCCCACAGACTCAGCCCATTACTACAACACTAATATGGGTATGATCTTGGCCGGGTTAAGTGTGACTTCTCGTATGCTTTCCCACTCGACCATGGTAACCCTGGAAGAAATTTTTAACATTTCAAAACTAAATCAGATATCCAGGCTCAAGACTAACCCCATAACAGCAAGACATTACTGGGCATGATTTTATTCAGTAAAGGCCCTGTATTACCATTTTCTTTAAGGCTTGGGCCCGCAAACTCACTCCATTACTACAACACTAATATGGGTATGATCTTGGCCGGGTTAAGTGTGACTTCTCGTATGCTTTCCCACTCGACCATGGTAACCCTGGAAGAAATTTTTAACATTTCAAAACCTACATCCAGACATCCAGGCTCACAGACTAATCCCATAACAGTAACACACTACTGGGCATGATTTTATTTAGTAAAGGCCTGGGCCCACAGACTCAGCCCATTACTACAACACTAATATGGGTATGATCTTGGCCGGGTTAAGTGTGACTTCTCGTAGGCTGTCCCACTCGATCATGGTTACCCTGGAAGAAATTTGTAAACGTTCAAAACCTAAATCCAGACATCCAGGCTCACAGACTAACCCCTAACAGTAACACATTACTGGGCATGGTTTTTTTCAGTAAAGGCCTGGGCCCACAGATTCAACCCATTACTATAACACTATTATGGGCATGAGCTTGGCCGGGTTAAGTGTGACCTCGTAGGTTTTCCCACTCGACCATAGTAACCCTGGAAGAAATATTGAAGCATTCAAAACCTAAATCCAGACATCCAGGCTCACAGACTAACCCATAACAGCAATACATTACTGGGCATGTTTTTAATCAGTAAATGCCTGGGCCCACAGATTCAACCCATTACTATAACACTATTAGGGGCATGATCTTGGCCGGGTTAAGTGTGACTTCTCGTAGGCTGTCCCACTCGACCATGGTAACCCTGGAAGAAATATTGAAGCATTCAAAACCTAAATCCAGACATCCAGGATCACAGACTAATCCCATAACAGTAACACACTACTGGGCATGATTTTATTTAGTAAAGGCCTGGGCCCACAAACTCACCCCATTATTACAACACTATTATGGGCATGATCTTGGTCGACTTAAGTGTGACTTCTCGTAGGCTTTCGCACTCGACCATGGTAACCCTGGAACAAATATTTGAGCGTTCAAAACCTACGTCCAGACATCCAGGCTCACAGATTAACCCCATAACAGCTACACATCACTGCGTATGACTTTATTCAGTAAAGACCTGGGACCAGAAACTCAAGCCATTACTATAACACTTTTATGGGCATGATCTTGGCCGGGTTAAGTGTGACTTCTCGTAGGCTTTCTTACTCAACCATGGTAACCCTGGAAGAAACTTTTAAGCGTTTAAAACCTAATTCCAGACATCCAGGCTCACAGACTAACCCCATAACAGTAACACATTACTGGGCAAGATTTTATTCAGTAAAGGCCCTGTATTACAGCTCTCTTTAAGGTCTGGACCCACAGACTTACCCCATTACTATAACAATTTCATGGGCATGATCTTGGCCGGGTTAAGTGTGACTTCTCATAGGTTTTCCCACTCGACCATGGTAACCCTAAAAGAAATATTGAGACATTCAAAACCTAAATCCAGACATCCATGCTCACAGACTAACCCCATAACAGCAAAACATTACTGGGCATGATTTTATTCAGTAAAGGCCGGGGCCCACAAAGCCACCCCATTACTACAACACTTTTATGGGCATGATGTTTTCCGGGTTAAGTGTGACTTCTCGTAAGCTTTCTCACTCGACCATGGTAGCCAGGAAGAAATTTTTAAGCGCTCAAAACCTAAGTCCAGACATCCAGGCGCTTCTTCCAGGCAATATTGTCCGGTTTAAGTGCGACTTCTCGGACGCTAATCCACTCAACCATGGTAACCCTGGAAGAAATTTTTAAGCCGCTCAAAACCTAAGTACAGACATCCATGTGCTTCATCCAGACGATATTGGCGGTTAAGTTCGACTTCTTGTCCTCTTTCCCACTCGACCGCTGCTGCCCTGGAAGAAAATTTTAAGCATTCAAAACCTAATTCCAGATATTGTCCGGTTAAAATTCAAATTCAAATTCAATTTCAAATTCAAATTTTTTTGTCACATACACATACATACATGGTACGACATGCAGTGAAATGTTCTTTACAACCGTCCAGCATCAAAATAGAAAACAAAATTTAAATTTATATATAAATATAAAATATAAAAATATGTATAAAAAGTGTGCAAAGTAAGTATAAAAATAAAATAAAATATAAAATATAAAATATAAGATATAAAGTGTAAAGTGGCTGTGCGAATGTCAAATGCAAAGTGACTAGTGCAATTGTCCAAATGTAAGTGGCGAGTATCTGGGGAAAGAGAGGGTGAACATGGGAATCCCGGTGATTAGGTACTGGGTGTTCTCTGGTTCAGACTCGAATGGTCTCATGGAAGAAGCTCCTCCTCATTCTCTCTGTGTTTGCCTTCAGGGAACGAAAGCGCTTTCCTGAACGCAGCAGAGAAAAGAGTCCATTGTTGGGATGGCTGAGGTCTTCCACGATCTTCCTGGCCCTGGTACAGCACCGCTTGTTGTAGATGTCCTGCAGCACAGGGAGCTCAGTGCGGATGGTGAGCTCAGCTGACCGCACTCACCCTCTGAAGGGCTCGCCTGTCCTGCATGGTGCTGTTCCTGAACCAGGAGGTGATGTTTCCCGTCAGGACACTCTCCATGGTGCAGGTGTAAAAGTTCCTGAGCACCTGAGATGGGAGTCTGAAGTCCCTTAAGCGCCTCAGATGGTATAGACGCTGCCGGGCCTTCTTCACCAGGGTGTTGATGTGACAGGACCAAGACAGGTCCTGCGTGATGTGAACACCCAGGTACCGAAATCTGTCCACTCTCTCCACTGGGGTCCCGTCGATCATGATGGGATGGTAAGAGCGCACCTGCTTCGTGCTGAAGTCCACTATTAACTCCTTTGTTTTGCTGACGTTCAGGAGCAGATTGTTCTCCTGACACCATCTCTGCAGATTGTTGATCTCCTGAAGGTAGGCCATCTCATTGTTGTTGGAGATCAGGCCCACCACGACAGTGTCGTCAGCAAATTTAATGATGGTGGTGGAGTTTGTAGTGGCCACACAGTCATGTGTGTACAACGAGTACAGCAGGGGGCTCAGAACACAACCCTGAGGGGCTCCCTCCAGTGCTGAGAGTGAGGGAGGATGAGGTGTGTTTTCCAATCCGTACGGCTTGTGGTCTGTCGGTCAGAAAGTTGGTGATCCAGTGACGCAGGTGTAACCCGCATTAACTGCCGTTAATATGGATTTAAATAAGGAGTAATCGCCATCGCTGATGAAAAATAGCGATGGTCTCTTTAAGAATTAGTGGCAGCAGTGAGTCAAGCCCCGCCTATCTTTTCTGGGTAGAGCGCGTCAGAGAGAAAATTCTCGATTCTCTTGAGAGTGGGAAGAGGCAGCTACAAGAAGCGATCTCCTAATCCTTCTTTGTAAGTGACCTTAATTAGAAAGAAATGATCAGATATTACAGAAATCGTGATTTCTGAAGTGATATTCTAATGTGAAGGAGCTGTCATCGGAGAGCTAAGCGGACGAGACGAGATTTAAAGAACTGCAGAGTTAAAAAGTGCCACAAAAGAGCTCCTTGAATATATATATTTATCCTTTGGTGAGTTTTATTTAAATGTCTTGATAAAATTTTATATTTGTATCAGAAAAGTGCCACTGATTTAATAGTTGATTGTATGATCGGTTTACGTAGACCATGTGAGCTGAAACTGATAGCGCATAGGCTAAAGCTAACGCACGTGTAAAAAATAAAGTTAACTTAGTATCAAAAGTTATTCAAGTGCTATAGTGTTTAATAAGTTTTGGAGTGTCGAATTAATATCGTATAAAATGCATTCATGTGAATTTAACGCTGAAACTATTGAAAGTTTATTGTTCTGCCCCTGTGAAATCCGAGATCCCTGACGATTCTTGATTCCCGATTCATGATGAACGCCGTTTAACACGAGGCGAGCCTTTGGAACTGTTTCTGTGTTGAACTGTTTTGAGTTTATTGTGTTACATAGTATATAATAAGAAATATGAACACTATTTGATTGTTGTAAAAGTTTTATTTTATTTTATTTTCCTCTTTTATTTTTCTTTTTCTCTGTGTACTGATCTGCTGAATCCATGCATCTGTGAAATCCAAAAAGAACAGTTGTTATTATTTACTGTACTTCTACTAATTGTTAACTTTTAATTTTCAAATACAGGAAGTTAAACACAAAAATTGACTTTGTCGATTGTTCACTCACCTGTTGTGCTGTTCTCTTCTCTCCAGTAGCCGTGCCTCTTCTTCTGATCTATTGGCCTATTCTAAACGTTATGCACGAGTGCAATACGCTATATAGTATTCGCTACACCGATTTTGGCGAGCCAGCCAGGAGAGAAGAGGCAGTAGATAGTGAGGTGAATAATCACTGAAATAATCGTACAGTGAATTAAGCAGAAATGGAGGTCGTAGAACGAGAAAACGTTAAAGTTGAAAATGCAGTGATCGTAAGTGGCATAACACAAACTGAACTAGATGAAGCCATAGAAGCATATTTGCAGAAGTTTGGCTCTATTCGACAAATATTATCAATCGATGACCCACATTCAGAGTTCCATCGTAATGCAGTAGTAGAGTTCACGCACAATTCTGCCATGTGCAACCTTGAACCCAAATTGCCCTTAAGTATTGAAAGTCCCACTAATGCAGATACAGTGTTCCATGTACGCACCTTAAGTAGTGTATATACTTCTGCCAGTAGCGCCACAACAGGATACTTAGAGAAATTGCAGGCAATAGCAAGTGCCAGTGGAGAATCCCTTCAAGAAGTTCTCCAACGTGAGTTGAACAAGATGAGTGAAATTAAAATTACAGTTCACTCAACAGCCAGAATGGACACTGAGGTGGAGCAACACCCTTGTAAATCAAATGTGCTGATGCATGCCGCATCCACTCCTGAACATTCAGGGCAAAAATCCCCAACTCTACAGAGAACAGAAGTTGCTGCAGAAATACTGACTCACCCTTCGAAGGATAAAGAGCCCAAAAACCCAGTCAAGGAAGCAGTGAGTGCGACATCACCGCATCGCTTAACGGACTTTGACGACAGTACTACTGAGACGGTATCGCTAAAATTGCCTATGACTGCATTGCACCCTCCAGAAATCCAGAGGATGGTGATGGAGCACATAGTCAGATCAAATGACTCTCTGTCTTCACACAATTCTTCATTTCGCTTAAAACCTTTTTCTGGAAGGAGCCCCCGTCCAAGCAACGAGCCTGATTTTGACACTTGGAGGGCAAATGTTGACCATCTGTTGAATGATCAATCCCTTCCTGAATCATACAAGACACGGAAAATTTTGGACAGCTTACTACCTCCTGCTTCAGACATTATTAAACATGTAAACCCGAATGCACCATCATCGGAATGTCTTGTACTGCTAGAGTCAGTCTACGGTTCCGTGGATAACGGCGATGAATTATTAGCCAAGTTTATAAGCACCTTGCAAAATCCTGGTGAAAAATCATCTGCCTACCTCCATAGATTGCATGTGTTCCTGAGCACAACCATCAGGCGTGGAGGTGTTGCTGAGGGTGAACGAAACCGCTGTTTGCCGAGGCTGTTGGGACGACGCCCTGATAGCGAAAAAGAAAGCAGACCCACCTCCTTTTGCAGAACTGACAATATTGATCTGCACAGCTGAGGATAGACAAACATCCAAAGAAGAGAGGATGAGGAAGCATTTGGGCATGAGTAAACACCCATCAGCTCCCATTAAATTACGGACAATGACACACCAGCAGTCTGTTTATCCTTGTGAAACAATGGAAACAGATGTTACAGAGACCCCAACTCCTAATAATGCAAAGCAGAAAGCGTCCAAGCAGAAGGGCAAGGCCCAGTGCAGTGAAGATGTTTTGGAAGTGGGCATTTTAAGGAAGGAAATAGCTGGTCTTCAAAGCCAAATCGCAGCTATCAAAGCAGCCGCTAAGAAAGAAGAAGAGAGATGTGCTGAGGCAAATGAGCTAAAGGAGCTGAAGACCCAGGTAGCAGAGCTTAAATTTCAAGTTGCTTCCAATGCATACAGGAACCAACCTGAAAGACCCCTCATCTGGGAAGATTCAATGCCAATGAAGTCAGCAGGAAAGATAGAGAAAGACTGAAGTGTACAGAGAGTGCACCCAACCGTCCCCGGCCGTGGTATTGCTTTCGCTGTGGAGATGATGGTCACCTTGCTATAAACTGCGAGAACGCACCAAATCCACCCAAAGTTGAGGAGAAGAGGCGGAAGTTGAGAGAGAGACAAGCTGAGTGGGATCTTCAAAATGGAGTTGCAACGGTGCCTTTAAATTAAAATCAGTCTCTGTCGCAGGGCGGATAGGGACTGAGAGGAAGAAACAAAGCCCTAAGCAGCAACAAGTACTTAATAAGCATGTCGGTGTCAGGAATCCTGTGAAATGTACCAGACGGGTACCAGATGGATTAATAGGAATGAGATGCACTGCTCAAGTTTCAAGATGGATTGTTTCAAGTTTCAAGATGCTCAAGGATTCAAGATGGCGCCGTTGAGTTCGGCTGCCGCCACGACCGCCTCCGCAAAACTTTTTGTTTTTCTGTTAATTATTAGTTTTTTGGATAGTCTGCGCGGTTTTCTTTATATAAGATGGCTATCACTAAATATGATCGAGCCACTCTTATATCTATTGGTGTACAATGCACCCAACTTTCGCCGTTTTTAAACCCGGACCCATGTTGGCCGAGCGAGATCCTGACGAAGACAAAGGACGCGACCCACACCGGCGTCCACGAGGGAAACGAGCCGGCGCCAGGAACAGGTTGAGGCACGCTCACACACGCTCCCCCTACCTAGTGTCCTGTTAGCCAACGCCCAGTCTCTGGATAACAAGCTCGATGACCTCAGGGCAAGGATCAAGTTCCAGAGAGATTTCGGGACTGCAACCTCCTCTGCTTCACCGAGACATGGCTGAACCCAGCGGTACCGGACCACGCCATACAACCGGCCGAGTTTTTCTCCGCTTTACGCATGGACAGAACAATGGAGTCGGGAAGACACGGGAGGTGGAGTGTGTCTGATGGTGAACAACCGCTGGTGCGACAGCGCGAGCGTTGTTCCTCTTCACGCGCTCCTGCACACCAAACCTGGAACTTCTGACCATCAAATGTCGCCTTTCTACCTTCCACGGGAATTCAGCTCGGTCATAGTCAGCGCCGCTTATATTCCACCTCAAGCGGACACGGGACGCTGCAATATGGGATTTACACGACCACCTCACAACACACCAGTCACAGCACCGGGACGCCGCACTCATTGTGCTGGGGGATTTTAACAGTGCAAACCTCAAACGCGCACTGCCGAACTTTCACCAGCACATCACCTGCCCACCAGGGGCGAAAGGACACTGGATCACTGTTACACACCCTTCAGAGACAGCTACAAGGCAAAATCATGCCCACCGCTTGGTAAATCGGACCATGCCGCCATTTTCCTCGTACCTGTTTACAAACAGAGGCTGAAACAGGAAGCCCCGGTACAGAGGGAGGTGTCACGCTGGACTGACCATTCGGTGGCCGCCCTGCAGGACGCTTTGGATGACGCAGACTGGGCCATGTTCAGGTGTAGCTCCGAGGACGTCAACGAGTTTACGGAAGCGTGGTGGGATTCATCGGAAACTAGCGGATGACACGGTAGAGAAAACCGCCATCAGGACGTTTCCCAACCAGAAGCCGTGGGTAGACAAAACTATCCGCGACTCTCTGAGATCCCGCTCCGCAGCCTATAACACGGGATAGTCACCGGGATATGTCTGAATACAAGGCTGCGTCAGTCGCGCGCGCATAAGCGTAAAAGGAGGCAAAGAGGCGCTACGGGAGGAAACTTGAGTCACAGTTTCAACACAGTGACTCTAGGAGCCTTTGGCAGGGACTGAGAAACATCACGGACTATAAAACGCCAACCTCCAGAGTGGAGAGCGGATGCTTCTCTGGCAGACGAGCTAAACACCTTTTATGCTCGTTTCGAGGCTGCAGCTAATCACGCTAATCACGCTTAGCGCCGCTGGCGCATGATGAACAGCACGCACGCCGAGAGAGCCGGAGAGGAAACCGCGTTCACCATTTCGAAGCACGACGTAAGGAGGGCATTCAGGAAAGTGAACACCAGGAAGGCAGCAGGACCTGACGGCAACACAGGTCGGGTTCTGAGAGCATGTGCTGACCAGCTAGCACCGGTGTTCACTGAGATATTTAATCTCTCCCTGAAGCAGTCTATAGTCCCCTCATGTTTCAAAGAGTCCATCATTGTTCCTGTGCCGAAGAAACCTCAACCATCTTGCCTAAATGATTACCGCCTGTAGCTCTGACGTCTGTAGTGATGAAGTGCTTCGAGAGACTCGTCAGAGACTTCATCACCGCATCACTACCGGACACACTGGACCCACTTCAGTTTGCCTACCGCCAAAACCGGCCCACGGAGGATGCCATCACACACCTCCTCCACACAACCACAAGCCACCTGGATTTTAGGAAAGGGAACTATGTGAAAATGCTGTTCGTGGACTATAGTTCAGCGCTTCAACACCATAGTTCCTCCACGCTCACCTCAAAGTTGGAGGTCCTGGGACTCAGCCCATCCCTGCGTCACTGGATCACCAACTTCCTAACTGACAGACCACAAGCCGTGCGGATGGGAAAACACACCTCATCCTCCCTCACTCTCAGCACTGGAGCCCCTCAGGGTTGTGTTCTGAGCCCCTGCTGTACTCGCTGTACACACATGACTGTGTGGCCACTACAAACTCCACCACCATCATTAAATTTGCTGACGACACTGTCGTGGTGGGCCTGATCTCCAACAACGATGAGATGGCCTACCTTCAGGAGATCAACAACCTGGAGAGATGGTGTCAGGAGAACAATCTGCTCCTGAACGTCAGCAAAACAAAGGAGTTAATAGTGGACTTCAGCACGGAAGCAGGTGCGCTCTTACCATCCCATCAAGATCGACGGGACCCCAGTGGAGAGAGTGGACAGTTTCGGTACCTGGGTGTTCACATCATGCAGGACCTGTCTTGGTCCTGTCACATCAACACCCTGGTGAAGAAGGCCCGGCAGCGTCTATACCATCTGAGGCGCTTAAGGGACTTCAGACTCCCATCTCAGGTGCTCAGGAACTTTTACACCTGCACCATCGAGAGTGTCCTGACGGGAAACATCACCTCCTGGTTTGGAAACAGCACCATGCAGGACAGGCGAGCCCTTCAGAAGGTGGTGCGGTCAGCTGAGCGCACCATCCGCACTGAGCTCCCTGTGCTGCAGCACATCTACAACAAGCGGTGCTGTACCAGAGCCAGGAAGATCGTGGAAGACCTCAGCCATCCCAACAATGGACTCTTTTCTCTGCTGCGTTCAGGAAAGCGCTGCTTCCCTGAAGGCAAACACAGAGAGAATGAGGAGGAGCTTCTTCCCTTGCAGGCCATTCGGAGTCTGAACCAGAGAACACCCAGCACCTAATCACCGGGATTCCCATGTTTACCCCTCTTTCCCCAGATACTCACCACTTACTTTTTGGACAATTGCACTAGCCACTTTGCACTGGACATTCGCACAGACACTTTTACATTTACACTTTATATTTTTATATTCTACACTTATTTACACTTTATTTTTATTTTTAAACTTTGCACACTTTTTATACATTTTTATACATATATTTTATATTTATATATATTTAAATTCTGTTTTCTGTTTCTATTTTGATGCTGGACGGTTATAAAAAAAAAAAAAAAAAAAAAAAAAACATTTCACTGCATGTCGTACCATGTATGTATGTGTATGTGACAAATAAAATTTGAATTTGAATTTGAATTTGAATTCAAGTTGAAGTTGAAGGGAAGGAAGTAAACTGTCTGTTAGACACAGGATCTCAAGTGACAACGGTTCCCCTGTCCTTTTACAAGAGTAATCTGTCGCACCACCCTATGGAGCCTTTGAATCACCTGTTGGAAGTTGAAGGGGCAAATGGCCAGGCTGTTCCCTACTTGGGATATGTTGAATTAGTTCTGAAATTCCCTCAGGAGTTTCTAGGAACAGAAACTGAAGTTCCAACATTGGCCCTAGTAGTGCCAGACTTAACACATGTGCCCCAAATTCTCATTGGCACCAATACCCTGGATGTCTTGTATATCAATTGCACGCAAGAAGCTACGCTCAAAGCCAAGTCATGCTCTCATGGATATCAAGCTGTGATAAGAGTTCTAGAAGCAAGACGGCAACAAGCTAGTATGAGTGTTGTGGGCCAAATAAGATTGAAGGGAAGCCTGCCTGAAGTAGTAATGGCTGGAAGCACAGTGGTTTTAAATGGATGTGTCAATATCAGAGGGCCACTGTCAGAGACCTGTGTGACTGTAGAGCCATCAGCATCATCTTCTTTTACCGGGTGGACTGCTAGTGGCTAGTGGTTTACATTCCTTACCTCAAAAGCGCAACATCCAGATACCGGTGGTGTTGAAGAACGAGAGCCGAGCTGATCTAACAATACCTCCTAGAGCAGTGTTGGCTGAAGTGCACTCTGTCCAAGATGTAATGGAGAGAATAAACCCTGCACATGTTTCTGTGTGTAAAGATAGCCCTGCACAATCTAAGATTGTCCTCGATTTTGGTGACTCTCCTTTGTCAAGTGGATGGAAGGAAAGGATAACTAATCTTGTAAACTCCATGCCAGATGTATTCGCACTGCATGATCTGGATTATGGTCACACGAAAAAAGTGAAACACCACATCAACCTCAGTGATAACACACCTTTTAAGCAGAGGCCTAGGCCTATCCATCCCCAGGATGTCGATGCAGTAAGAAGGCATCTCAAAGAACTCCTTGATGCAGGTATTATAAGAGAATCTGAATCCCCTTTGCCTCCGATAGTAGTGGTGAAGAAGAAGAACAATGATGTACGTCTTTGCATTGATTTCAGAAAATTGAATTTACAGACCATAAAAGATGCTTATGCTCTGCCAAATTTGGAAGAGGCTTTCTCGGTTCTCTCTGGTTCCAAATGGTTTTCAGTCCTCGACTTGAAGTCAGGTTTTTATCAGATTGAGATGGAAGAGGCTGATAAACAGAAAACTGCATTCGTCTGTCCTTTAGGATTCTACGAATTCAACCGGATGCCACAAGGGGTCACAAATGCGCCAAGTTCATTTCAAAGATTAATGGAGCGGTGCATGGGTGATCTTAACAGAAGAGAGGTGTTGGTTTTTATTGATGACCTCATAGTCTTCTCTAAAACCTTAGAGGAGCACGGCACGACTCCTGCAAGTTTTGAAGCGTCTGAGAGAGTATGGACTGAAGCTTTCCCCGCAAAATGCAAGCTCTTCCAGACGTCAGTCCAATATCTTGGCCATATAGTTTCTCAGAACGGAGTCGAAAACGGAGCCAAGATTGAAGCCCTCAAGACCTGGCCAAGGCCTAGAAACCTCAAAGAGCTCAAATCTTTCCTTGGATTTGCGGGATATTACAGGAGGTTTGTCCAAGATTTCTCTAAGATCACAAGACCTCTTAACGATCTTACCATCGGATATCCCCTCTGCAGAAAAACCAGAGAAGAGATCCAAAGAAAAACACACAGTATCGGGATCCTAAAGAGCAGTTTGGGGGCCGATGGACTCAGGAATGCCAGCGAGCGTTCGACACAATCATAGAGAAGCTGACTTCAGCCCCAGTTCTAGGGTTTGCCGATCCTAGTCTTCCCTATGTGTTAACCACAGACGCACAAGCACCACTGGACTTGGGGCTGCTCTTTATCAAGAGCAGGAGGGCCGAATGAGAGTAGTTGCCTTTGCGAGCAGGGGACTGACCAAAAGCGAAACGAAGTACCCCGCGCACAAATTAGAGTTCCTTGCACTTAAGTGGGCGGTTACAGCCAAGTTTAGTGACTATCTTTATGGAGGAGAGTTCACTGTAATAACGGACAGCAACCCGCTCACCTATATTTTAACATCTCGCGGCTCGACGCGACAAGCTATAGGTGGCTGTCCAGCTTGTCGACATTTAATTTCAAAATTCAATATCGTGCAGGAAGCGAAACATAGACGCGGATGGTCTCTCAAGACGTCCTCATGATAGGCCTGTGGATGATTTTGTCTCTCAAAAAGAACGCGAACGAATCAAGCAATTCACTCTTCACCATTTAGCAGAATCAGAACAGCCAACGATTCTGCCAGCAGCGGTGAAAGCTCTTTGTGAAAGACACCAAGTATATCAGAATTTACCTGATGATTCTGACTCGCCTTACTTCCAACCTACTGTGCTTGAGTCTTTGTCTCTCAGTGTTAGTGCAATACCTCAAGAGTTCCAGCAGGAGGAAGCCCACGGTCTTCCAGTTCTTCCCCAGATGTCTGAAGAAGAGTTGAGAGAATGTCAGACAGCTGATCCAGAACTAAAAGAAGTCATTAAGTACTTGGAATCTGGGAGGAAACCTGAAGGAAAAGTGGAGCCTGTTGAAGTAGCCCTATGGCTAAGGGAGTGGAACAGACTGGAGTTCAAGAATGGAGTGTTATTTAGAAGGAGACAAGATCGAGGAGGTGTGCTATATCAACTAGCATTACCGGGCGGAACTCAGAGGAACTGCATTAGAAAGTCTGCACAATGACATGGGACATCTCGAATTGAGAGGACCCTGGACCTGGCTAGGTCCCGGTTTTACTGGCCAAAGATGGCATTGACTGTGGAGCAGAAGATAAAGACCTGTGAACGCTGCGTTAGACGAAAAGACCCCTCCTGAGCGAACTGCACCACTGGTGAATATAGTGACTAGTAGGCCCCTCGAGCTAGTTTGCATGGACTACCTGTCGCTGGAGCCTGATCGGAGCAATATTAAAGATATTCTAGTGATCACTGACCACTTCACCAGGTACGCTGTGGCCATACCCACTAGAAACCAGAAGGCTCAGACTGTGGCCAAATCACTGTGGGACAACTTTTTCGTCCATTATGGATTTCCTGAGAAGCTCCTCAGTGATCAGGGGCCTGACTTTGAGTCGAAGCTCATCAAAGAATTGTGTAGGATGGCAGGAATCCATAAAGTAAGAACAACACCTTACCACCCGCGGGGAAATCCCGTAGAGCGGTTTAACAGGACGCTGCTCCAAATGTTAGGGACCCTGGATGATAAGGGAAAAACCCGCTGGAAGGATTTTGTGAAGCCATTAGTCCACGCATATAATTGCACTCGTAATGACTCAACAGGATTTTCACCTTATGAACTGATGTTTGGGAGGCAGCCCCGGCTACCAATTGATCTGGCCTTCAATTTACCTGCTGATGAGTCCATCCCTTCTCATTCAAGTTATGTGAGGAATTTGAAGGAGTGTCTGGAAGAAAGTTACCGGGTAGCAAGTGAGAATGCCTCAAAAGTAGCAGGACGCAATAAGAAAAGGTTCGATGAGCGAGTGGTCGCCTCATTCCTTGAAGTCGGAGATCGGGTCCTGGTAAGGAACGTCAAGTTAAGAGGAAAGCATAAGTTGGCAGATAAGTGGGACAAAGAAGTCTACATCGTGGTCAAGAAAGCTGTCGACTTACCAGTCTATACCGTTCAACCCGAGGGCAGGGATGGACCACTTCGCACATTGCATAGAGACTTATTACTACCCTGTGGATTCTTGGGGAAAAATACACCTGAGAAACCAGAAAAACAGAAACACCTCAGGCCTAGAACTCGAGCAAACCCCAGAACAGAGGAATCTGAATGTATGTCAGAGAATTCTGATTCAGAGGAAGACTCTACAAGTTACTACACACCTGTCCGTTTACCAAGTGTTGAAAACAGAATACTCTACAATTCTAGACCTCAGAAGCAGTCAAGTGGTGGAGTGTCAATAGAAGTTTGTCCTGTAAAAAAAACTAAGATGAATACAGATCCAGAGCAACCCACTCCAGTAACATCAAAGATGAACTTACCTGACACATCTAATGCTGAAGAGGAAAGTCTTCTGGATGAGCCTGATAGAGAAGATACGGAGATGATTGATCTTGTGAGAACAGATGTATCAAATCACTTACCCGTGGGAGAGGACCCAGGATTAGTGGAGCAGAGGAAGGAATTGGATGAACTGGCATCTAAAATGTCCAGCAAAGATGACAGGACTGACATCCTGCCTCAAGATGATGTCATTGATCAGAGAAATGCTCGAAGTGCCCAGACAGAGGTTGATCAAATTGAAGGTGGTGTCCCGAGGCGTTCGCAGAGGTGCCATGAGCCACCAAAAAGGTTACAGTACCCTCAGTTAGGCAATCCCCTTTCTTTGGTCATACAGTCCTTAATGCAGGGGCTCAGTACAGCATTTGTCACATCACTGGGAGAGTCTGACTCCCTTGAGAGAACCTCTGGATAAGGAAACTGGATGTCCGTCTGCTGTTATTTCACAGCCAGGAAGATGCAGTGGGACCTGCATATCTTCAAGGCAGGGAGAATGTAACCCGCATTAACTGCCGTTAATATGGATTTAAATAAGGAGTAATCGCCATCGCTGATGAAAAATAGCGATGGTCTCTTTAAGAATTAGTGGCAGCAGTGAGTCAAGCCCCGCCTATCTTTTCTGGGTAGAGCGCGTCAGAGAGAAAATTCTCGATTCTCTTGAGAGTGGGAAGAGGCAGCTACAAGAAGCGATCTCCTAATCCTTCTTTGTAAGTGACCTTAATTAGAAAGAAATGATCAGATATTACAGAAATCGTGATTTCTGAAGTGATATTCTAATGTGAAGGAGCTGTCATCGGAGAGCTAAGCGGACGAGACGAGATTTAAAGAACTGCAGAGTTAAAAAGTGCCACAAAAGAGCTCCTTGAATATATATATTTATCCCTTGGTGAGTTTTATTTAAATGTCTTGATAAAATTTTATATTTGTATCAGAAAAGTGCCACTGATTTAATAGTTGATTGTATGATCGGTTTACGTAGACCATGTGAGCTGAAACTGATAGCGCATAGGCTAAAGCTAACGCACGTGTAAAAATAAAGTTAACTTAGTATCAAAAGTTATTCAAGTGCTATAGTGTTTAATAAGTTTTGGAGTGTCGAATTAATATCGTATAAAATGCATTCATGTGAATTTAACGCTGAAACTATTGAAAGTTTATTGTTCTGCCCTGTGAAATCCGAGATCCCTGACGATTCTTGATTCCCGATTCATGATGAACGCCGTTTAACACGAGGCGAGCCTTTGGAACTGTTTCTGTGTTGAACTGTTTTGAGTTTATTGTGTTACATAGTATATAATAAGAAATCTGAACACTATTTGATTGTTGTAAAAGTTTTATTTTATTTTATTTTCCTCTTTTATTTTTCTCTTTTTATCTGTGTACTCGATCTGCTGAATCCATGCATCTGTGAAATCCAAAAAGAACAGTTGTTATTATTTACTGTACTTCTACTAATTGTTAACTTTTAATTTTCAAATACAGGAAGTTAAACACAAAAATTGACTTTGTCGATTGTTCACTCACCTGTTGTGCTGTTCTCTTCTCTCCAGTAGCCGTGCCCTTCTTCTGATCTATTGGCCTATTCTAAACGTTATGCGAGTGCAATACGCTATATAGTATTCGCTACACAGGCATGGGCCGAGTCCCAGGTCTTCCACCTTCGAGGTGAGCGTGGAGGGAACTATGGTGTTGAAAGCTGAACTATAGTTAAGTGTGACTTCTGGGGCTCTTTCCCACTCGACCCCTGCCGCCCTGGAAGAAATTTTTAAATGTTCAAAACCTAAATCCAGACATCCAGGCAATTCATCCAGGCGATCTTGACCGGGAAAGGTGCGATTTTTAGAATGCTTTCCTACTCGACCATGGCAACTCTGGAAGAAATTTTTAAGCGTTTTAAACCTAAGTCCAGACATCCAGGCGCTAAATCGAGATGATTTTGGCCAGGTTAAGTGTGACTTTCTCAGACGCTTTACCACTCAATCATGGTAACCCTGGAATACATTTTTAAGCGTTTTAAACCGAAGTCCAGACATCCAGGCGCTTCATCTAGTCGATCTTGGCCGTAATAGGTGCTACTTCTTGGATTCTTTCCCACTCGACCCCTGCCACCCTGGATGAAATTTTTAAGCATTTAAAAACCCAACCCCAGACATCCAGGCGCTTCATCGATGCGATATTGGCCGTGATAGGTGCGACTTCTTGGACGGTTTCCCCATTGTAACCCTAGAAGAAATTTTTAAGCGTTCAAAACCCATGTCCTGACATCCAGGAGCTTCACCCAGGCAATATTGGCCGGGTTAAGTGCGACTTCTCGGAGGCGTACCCACTCGACCATGGTAACCCTGGAGGAATTTTTTAAGCGTTTAAAATGTAAGTCCAGACATCCAGGTGCTTCATCTAGTCGATCTTGGCCGTAATAGGTGCTACTTCTTGGATTCTTTCCCACTCAACCCCTGCCACCCTGGATGAAATTTTTAAGCATTTAAAAACCCAACCCCAGACATCCAGGCGCTTCATCGATGCGATATTGGCCGTGATAGGTGCGACTTCTTGGGCGGTTTCCCCATTGTAACCCTAGAAGAAATTTTTAAGCGTTCAAAACCCATGTCCTGACATGCAGGAGCTTCATCCAGGCAATATTGGCCGGGTTAAGTGCGACTTCTCGGAGGCGTACCCACTCGACCATGGTAACCCTGGAGGAATTTTTTAAGCGTTTAAAATGTAAGTCCAGACATCCAGGCGCTTCATCTAGCCAATCTTGGCTGTGATAGGTGCTACTTCTTGAACTCTTTCCCACTCGAGCCCCACCACCCTGGAGGAAATTTTTAAACGTTCAAAACCTAAGTCCAAACATCCAGGGGTTTCAACCATGCGCTTCATCCAGCCTATGTTGGCCGGGTTAAGTGCGACTTTTCGGAGGCTTTCCACTCGACCATGGTAACCCTGGAAAAATTTTTTCAGCGTTCAGGACCTAAGTCCAGACATCCAGGAAAACAGACTAGCCCCATAACAGTAACACATCACTGGGCTTGATTTTATTCAGTAAAGGCCCTGGTTCACGATTTTTTTTAAGGCTGGGCCCACAGACTCACCCCATTACTATAACACTTTTATGAGTATGATCTTGGCCGGATTAAGTGCGATTTCTCAGAGGCTTTCCCACTAGATCATGGTAACCCTGGAAGAAATTTGTAAGCGTTCAAAAAAGTCCAGACATCCAGGTGCTTCCTCTAGCCGATCTTGGCCGTGATATTTGCTACTTCTTGGACTCTTTCCCAGTCGACCCTTGTCACCCTGAAGGAAATTTTTAAGCATTTAAAACCTAAATCCAGACATCCAGGCGCTTTGTCCAGGCAATCTTGACCGGGATTGGTGTGATTTTTGGACGTTTTCTCACTCGACTATGATAACCCTGGAAGAAATTTTTAACCGTTCAAAACTTAAATCCAAACATCCAGGCTCTTCATCCAGCTGATCTTGGCCGAGTTAACTTCGACTTCTTGGACAGTTTCCTATTCGACCATGGTAACCTTGGAACAAATATTTGAGTGTTCAAAACCTACGTCCAGACATCCAGGCTCACAGACTAACCCCACAACAGTAACACATTACTGGGCTTGATTTTATTCAGTAAAGGCCTGGGCCCACAGACTCACCCCATTACTATAACACTATTATAGCAATGATCTTGGCCGGGTTAAGTGTGACTTCTCGTAGGCTTTCCCACTCGACCATGTTAACCCCGGAAGAAATATTGAAGCATTCAAAACCTAAATCCAGACATCCAGGCTCACAGACTAACCCCATTTTAGTAACATATTACTGTGTTTGATTTTACTCAGTAAAGGCCTAGGTCCACAGACTCACCACATTATTATAACGCTATTATGGGCATGAGCTTGGCCGGATTAAGTGTGACTTACGGTAGGCTTTTCCACTCAACCATGGTAACCCTGGAAGAAATTTTTAAGCGTTCAAAATCTATTTCCAAACATCCAGACTCAAATACTAACCCCATAACAGCAACACATTTTTGGGCATGGCATTATTCAGTAAAAGTCTGGGCTTACAGACTCAACCTATTACTATAACACTTTTATGGTCTCTGATCTTGGCCGGGTTAAGTGTGACTTCTCGTAGGCTTTCCCACTCGACCATGGTAACCCTGGAAGAAATTTTTAAGAATTCAAAACTTACGTCCAGACATCCAGCCTCAAAGAATAACCCTATAACAGCAACACATTACTGGGCATGAATTTATTCAGTAAAGACCTGGGCCCACAAACTCACCCCATTACTATAACAGTATTATGGTCATGATCTTGGCCGAGTTAAGTGTGACTTCTCGTACGCTTTCCCACTCCACCATGGTAGCCATGGAAGAAATGTTTAAGGGTTCGAAACCTAAGTCCAGACATTCAGGTGCTTCATCCAGGCGATATTGGTCAGTTTAAGCGCGACTTCTCGGACGCTTTTCCACTGGACCATGGTAACCCCGGAACAAATATTTGAGCGTTCAAAACCTACATCCAGGCTCACAGACTAATCCCATAACAGTAACACATTACTGGACATGATTTTATTCAGTAAAGGCCTGGGCCCACAGACTCACCCCCATTACTCCAACAGTTTTATGGGAATGATCTTGGCCAGGTTAAGTGTGACTTCTCGTAGGCTTTCCCACTCGACCATGGTAACCCTGGTAGAAATTTTTAAGCATTCAAAACCTGAATCCAGACATCCAGGATCACAGACTAACCCCATAACAGTAACACAATACTGGGCATGATTTTATTCAATAAAGGCCTGGGCCCACAGACTCACCCCATTACTACAAAACTATTGTGGGCATGAGCTTGGCCGAGTTAAGTGTGACTTCTCGCAGGCTTTCCCACTCGACCATAGTAACCCTGGAAGAAATTTTTAAGCGTACAAAACCTACATCCAGTCATCCAGGCTCACAGACTAACCCCTTAACAGTAACACATTACAGGGCATGATTTTATTCAATAAAGGCCTGCGCCACAGACTCACTCCATAACTATAACACTATTGTGGGCATGAGCTTGGCCGAGTTAAGTGTGACTTCTCGCAGGTTTTCCCACTCGACCATGTTAACCCTGGTAGAAATTTTTAAGCGTTCAAAACCTACAACTAGACATCCAGGCTCACAAACTAACCCCATAACAGCAACACATTACTAGGCATCATTTTATTCAGTAAAGGCCTTGTATTACAGTTTTCTTTAAGGCCTGGGCCCACAAACTCACCCCAATACTATAACACTATTATGGGCATGATCTTGGCCGTCTTAAGTGTGACTTCTCGTAGGCTTTCCCACTCGACCATGTTAATCCTGGAACAAATATCTGAGCGTTCAAAACCTACGTCCAGACATCCAGGCTCACAGACTAACCCCATAACAGTAACACATTACTGGGCATGATTTTATTCAGTAAAGGCCTGAGCACACAGACTCACTCCATTACTATAAAACTTTTATGGGAATGATCTTGGCCGGGTTAAGTGTGACTTCTCATAGGCTTTCCCACTCGACCATGGTAACCCTGGAAGAAATATTGAAGCATTCAAAACCTAAATCCAGACATCCAGGCTCACAGACTAACCCCATAACAGTAACACATTACTGGGTATGATTTTATTCAGTAAAGGCCTGGGCCAACAGACTCACCCCATTACTATAGAACTTTTATGGGAATGATCTTGGCCGGGTTAAGCGTGACTTCTCGTAGGCTTTCCAACTCAACCATGGTTACCCTGGAAGAAATATTCAAGCATTCAAAACCTACGTCCAGACATCCAGGCGATATTGTCCGGTTTAAGTGCGACTTCTCGGACACTAATCCACTCGATCATGGTAACCCTGGAACAAATGTTTGAGCATTCAAACCTACATCCAGACATCCAGGCGCTTCATCCAGTCGATATTGCCCGGTTTAAGTGCGACTTCTTGAACGCTTATCCACTCGACCATGGTAACCCTGAAACAAATTTTTGAGCATTCAAAACCTACGTCCAGACATCCAGACTCACAGACTAATCCCATAACAGTAACACATTACTGGGCATGATTTTATTCAGTAAAGGCCTGGGCCCACAAACTCACCCCAATACTACAACACTATTATGAGCATGAGCTTGGCCGACTTAAGTGTGACTTCTCGTAGGCTTTCCCACTCAACCATGGTTACCCTGGAAGAAATATTCAAGCATTCAAAACCTACGTCCAGACATCCAGGCTCACAGACTAACCCCAAACAGTAACACATTACTGGTCATGATGTTATTCATTAAAGGCCCTGTAATACAGTTTTCTTCAAGGCCTGGGCCCACAAACTTACCACATTACTATAACACTTTCATGGGCATGATCTTGGCCGGGTTAAGTGTGACTTCTCGTAGGTTTTCCCATACGACCATGGTAACCCTGGAACAAATATTTGAGCGTTCAAAACATTTGTCCAGACATCCAGGCTCACAGACTATTCCCATAAAAGTAACACATTACTGGGCATGATTTTATTCAGTAAAAGCCTGGGCTCACAATCTCACCCTATTACTACAATACTATTATGGGCATGATCTTGGCCGACGTAAGTGTGACTTCTTATAGGCTTTCCCCCTCGACCATGGTAACCCTGGAACAAATAATTGAGTGTTCAAAACCTACGTCCAGACATCCAGGCTCACAGACTAATCCCATAACAGTAACATATTACTGCATGTGACTTTATTCAGTAAAGTCCTGGGACCAGAAACTCAACCCATTACTACAACACTTTTATGGGGCATGATCTTGGCCGACTCAAGTGTGACTTCTCGTAGGCTTTTCCACTCGACCATGGTAACCCTGGAATTAATTTTTAAGCGTACAAAACCTAAATCCAGACATCCAGGCTCACAGATTAACCCCATAACAGCTACACATTACTGCGTATGACTTTATTCAGTAAAGGCCCTGTATTACAGCTTTCTTTAAGACATGGACCCACAGACTAACCCCATTACTACAACACTTTTATGGGCATGATCTTGGCCGGGTTAAGTGTGACTTCTCGTAGGCCTCCCACTTGACCATGGTAACCCTGGAACAAATATTTGAGCATTCAAAACCTACGTCCAGACATCCAGCCTCACAGACTAACCTATAAAAGTAACACAATACTGGGCATGACTTTATTCAGTAAAGTCCTGAGCCCACAAACTCACCCCATTACTATAACAATTTTATGGGCATGATGTTGGCCTGGTTAAGTCTGACTTCTCGTAGGCTTTCCCACTCGATCATAGTAACCCTGGAAGAAATTTTTAAGCGTTCAAAACCTAAGTCCAGACATTCAAGCACTTCATCCAGGCGATATTGGCCATTTTAAGCGCGACTTCTCGGACGCTTTTCCACTCGACTATGGTAACCCTGGAACAAATATTTGAGCGTTCAGAACCTCGTCCAAAATCCAGGCTCACAGGCTAATCCCATAACAGCTACACATTACTGCGTATGACTTTATTCAATAAAGGCATGGGCCCAGAAACTCATCCCATTACTACAACACTTTTATGGACATGATCGTGGCCGTGTTAAGTGTGACTTCTCGTAGGCTTTCTTACTCGACCATGGTAACCCTGGAAGAAACTTTTAAGTATTCAAAACCTACGTCCAGATATCCAGCCTCACAGACTAACCCTATAACTGTAACACATCGCTGGGCATGACTTTATTCAGTAAAAGCCTGGGGCCACAAACTCACCCCATTACTTTAACAATTTTAAGGACATGATCTTGGCGGGTTAAGTGTGACTTCACGTGAGGCTTTCCCACTCGACCATGGTAACCCTGGAAGAAACTTTTAAGCATTCAAAACCTACGTCCAGACATCCAGTCTCACAGACTAACCCTATAACAGTAATACATTACTGGGCATGGCTTTATTCAGTAAAAGCCTGGGGCCACAAACTCACCCCATTACTACAACAATTTTAAGGGCATGTTCTTGGCCGGGTTAAGTGTGACTTCACGTAGGCTTTCCCACTCGACCATGGTAACCCTGGAAGAAATTTTTAAGCGTTCAAAACTTAAATCCAGACATCCAGGCTCATAGACTATCCCCATAAAAGTAACACATTACTGGGCATGATTTTATTCACTAAAGGCCCTGTATTACAGCTTTCTTTAAGGCCTGGACCCACAGACTCACCCCATTACTATAACACTTTCATGGGCATGATCTTGGCCGGGTTAAGTGTGACTTCTCGTAGGTTTTCCCACTCGACTATGGTATCCCTGGAAGAATTATTGAAGCATTCAAGACCTAAGTCCAGACATCCAGGCACACAGACTAATCCCATAACAGTAACACATTACTGGGTATAATTTTATTCAGTAAAGGCCTGGACCCAAAAACTCACCCCATTACTACAACACTATTATGGGCATGATCTTGGCCGACGTAAGTGTGACTTCCCGTAGGCTTTCCCACTCAACCATGGTAACCCTAGAACAAATAATTGAGCGTTCAAAACCTACGTCCAGACACAGACTAATCCCATAACAGTAACACATTACTGGGCATAATTTTATTCAGTAAAAGCCTGGGCCCACAGACTCACCCCATTACTTTAACACTTTTATGGGGCATGATCTTGGCCGACTTAAGTGTGATTTCTCGTAGGCTTTCCCACTCGACCATGGTAACCCTGGAAGAAATTTTGAAGCATTCAAAACCTAAATCCAGACATCCAGGCTCACAGACTAACGCCATAACAGTAACACATTACTGGGCATAATTTTATTCAGTAAAAGCCTGGGCCCACAGACTCACCCCATTACTTTAACACTATTGTGGGAATGATGTCGGCCGGGTTAAGTGTGACTTCTCGTAGGCTTTCCCACTCGACCATGGTAACCCTGGAAGAAATTTTTAACATTTCAAAAACTAAGTCCAGATATCCAGGCCCAAGACTAACCCCATAACCGCAAGACATTACTGGGCATGATTTTATACACTAAAGGCCCTGTATTACAGTTTTCTTTAAGGCCTAGGCCCAAAAACTCACCCCATTACTATAACACTTTCATGGGCATGATCTTGGCCGGGTTTAGTGTGACTTCTCGTAGGCTTTCCCACTCGACCATGATAACCATGGAAGAAATTTTTAAGCGTTCCAAACCTAAGACCAGACATTCAGGTGCTTTATCCAGGCGATATTGGCAATTTTAAGCGCGACTTCTCGGACGCTTTTCCACTCGACCATGGTAACCCTGGAACAAATATTTGAGCGTTCAGAACCTACGTCCAAAATCCAGGCTCACAGACTAATCCCATAACAGCTACACATTACTGCGTATGACTTTATTCAGTAAAGGCATGGGCCCAGAAACTCATCCCATTACTACAACACTTTTATGGGCATGATCGTGGGCGTGTTAAGTGTGACTTCTCGTAGGCTTTCTTACTCGACCATGGTAACCCTGGAAGAAACTTTTAAGTATTCAAAACCTACGTCCAGACATCCAGCCTCACAGACTAACCCTATAACTGTAACACATCGCTGGGCATGACTTTATTCAGTAAAAGCCTGGGGCCACAAACTCACCCCATTACTATAACAATTGTAAGGACATGATCTTGGCCGGGTTAAGTGTGACTTCACGTAGGCTTTCCCACTCGACCATGGTAACCCTGGGTCAAATATTTGAGCATTCAAAACCTAAATCCAGACATCCAGGCTCACAGACTAACCCCATAACAGTTACACATTACTGGGCATGATTTTATTCACTAAAGGCCCTGTATTACAGTTTTCTTTAAGCCTTGGGCCCACAAACTCACTGCATTACTATAACATTATTAGGGGCATGATCTTGGCGGGTTAAGTGTGACTTCTCGTAGGTTTTCCCACTTGACCATGGTAACCCTGGAACAAATATTTGAGCGTTCAAAACCTAAGTCCAGACATCCAGGCGATATTGGCGGTTTAAGTGCGACTTCTCAGACGCTAATCCACTCGACCATGGTAACCCTGGAACAAATATTTGAACGATCAAAACCTACATCCAGACATCCAGGCTCACACACTAACCCCATAACAGTAACACATTACTGGGCATGATTTTATTCAGTAAAGGCCCTGTATTGCAGTTTTCTTTAAGACATGGGCCCACAGACTCACCCCACTACTCTATCACTATTATGGGCATGACCTTGGCACGTGTTAAGTGTGACTTCTTGAAGGCTTTCTTACTCAACCATGGTAACCCTGGAACAAATGTTTGAGCGTTCAAAACCTACATCCAGACATCCAGGCTCACAGACTAATCCCATAACAGTAACACACTACTGGGCATGATTTTATTTAGTAAAGGCCTGGGCCCACAAACTCACCCCATTATTACAACACTATTATGGGCATGATCTTGGTCGACTTAAGTGTGACTTCTCGTAGGCTTTCCCACTCGACCATGGTAACCCTGGAAGAAATTTTTAACATTTCAAAAACTAAGTCCAGATATCCAGCCTCAAGACTAACCCCATAACAGCAAGACATTACTGGGCATGATTTTATTCAGTAAAGACCTGGGCCCACAGACTCAGCCCATTACTACAACACTAATACGGGCATGATCTTGGCCGGGTTAAGTGTGACTTCTCGTATGCTTTCCCACTCGACCATGGTAACCCTGGAAGAAATTTTTAACATTTCAAAACTAAGTCCAGATATCCAGGCTCAAGACTAACCCCATAACAGCAAAACATTACTGGGCATGAATTTATTCAGTAAAGGCCCTGTATTACCATTTTCTTTAAGGCTTGGGCCCACAAACTCACTCCATTACTATAACACTATTAGGGTTTGATCATTGCCGGGTTAAGTGTGACTTCTCGTAGGTTTTCCCACTCGACCATGGTAACTGTGGAACAAATATTTGAGCGTTCAAAACCTACGTCCAGACATCCAGGATCACAGACTAATCCCATAACAGTACCACACTACTGGGCATGAATTTATTTAGTAAAGGCCTGGGCCCACAAACTCACCCCATTATTACAACACTATTATGGGCATGATCTTGGTCGACTTAAGTGTGACTTCTCGTAGGCTTTCCCACTCGACTATGGTAACCCTGGAAGAAATATTGAAGCTTTTAAAACCTAAATCCAGACATCCAGGCTCACAGACTAACCCCATAACAGTTACACATTACTGGGCATGATTTTATTCAGTAAAGGCCTGGGCCCACAAACTCACCCCAATACTACAACACTATTATGGACATTAGCTTGGCCGGGTTAAGTGTGACCTCGTAGGTTTTCCCACTCGACCATAGTAACCCTGGAAGAAATATTGAAGCATTCAAAACCTAAATCCAGACATCCAGGCTCACAGACTAACCCATAACAGCAATACATTACTGGGCATGATTTTAATCAGTAAATGCCTGGGCCCACAGATTTAACCCATTACTATAACACTATTAGGGGCATGATCTTGGCGGGTTAAGTGTGACTTCTCGTAGGTTTTCCCACTCGACTATGGTAACCCTGGAAGAAATATTGAAGCTTTTAAAACCTAAATCCAGACATCCAGGCTCACAGACTAACCCCATAACAGTTACACATTACTGGGCATGATTTTATTCAATAAAGGCCTGGGCCCACAAACTCACCCCAATACTACAACACTATTATGGGCATGATCTTGGCCGACTAAAGTGTGACTTCTCCCAGGCTGTCCCACTCGACCATGGTAACCCTGGAAGAAATATTGAAGCATTCAAAACCTAAATCCAAACATCCAGGCTCACAGACTAATCCATAACAGCAACACATTACTGGGCATGATTTTATTCAGTAAAGGCCTGGGCCCACAGACTCAATCCATTACTATAACACTTTCAAGGGCATGATCTTTGTCGGGTTAAGTGTGACTTCTCGTAGGTTTTCCCACTCGACCATGGTAACCCTGGAAGAAATATTGAAGCATTCAAAACCTAAATCCAGACATCCAGGCTCACAGACTAACCCCATAACAGTAACACATTACTGGGCATGATTTTATTCATTAAAGGCCCTGTATTACCGTTTTCTTTAAGGCTTGGGCCCACAAACTCACTCCATTACTATAACACTATTAGGGGTTTGATCATGGCCGGGTTAAGTGTGACTTCTCGTAGGTTTTCCCACTCGACCATGGTAACCGTGGAACAAATATTTGAGCGTTCAAAACCTACGTCCAGACATCCAGGATCACAGACTAATCCCATAACAGTAACACACTACTGGGCATGATTTTATTTAGTAAAGGCCTGGGCCCACAAACTCACCCCATTATTACAACACTATTATGGGCATGATCTTGGGCGGGTTAAGTGTGACTTCTCGTAGGCTTTCTTACTCAACCATGGTAACCCTGGAAGAAACTTTTAAGCATTCAAAACCTACATCCAGACATCCGAGCACACAGACTAACCCCTTAACAGTAACACATTACTGGGCATGATTTTATTCAGTAAAGGCCTGGGCCCACAGACTCACTCCATTACTATAATACTATTAGGGGCATGATCTTGGCCGGGTTAAGTGTGACTTCTCGTAGGCTTTACCACTCGACCATGGTAACCCTGGAAGAAGTTTTTGCCGTTCAAAACCTACGTCCAGACATCCAGGCTCACAGACTAACCCCATTACAGTTACACATTACTGGGCATGATTTTTATTCACTAAAGGCCCTGTATTACAGTTTTCTTTAAGGCACGGGCCAACAAACTCGCCCCATTACTATAACACTTTCATGGGCATGATCTTGGCCGGGTTAAGTGTGACTTCTTGTAGGTTTTCCCATTCGACCATGATAACCCTGGAACAATTAATTGAGCATTCAAAACCTACGTCCAGACACAGACTAATCCCATAACAGTAACACATTACTGCATGTGACTTTATTCAATAAAAGCCTGGGCCCAGAAACTCAACCCATTACTATAACACTTTTATGGGGCATGATCTTGGCTTGACTTAAGTGTGATTTCTCGTAGGCTTTCCCACTCGACCATGGTAACCCTGTAAGAAATTTTTGAAGCATTCAAAACCTAAATCCAGACGTCCAGGCTCACAGACTAACCCCATAACAGTAACACATTACTGGGCATAATTTTATTCAGTAAAAGCCTGGGCCCACAGACTCACCCCATTACTATAACACTATTGTGGGAATGATGTCGGCCGGGTTAAGTGTGACTTTTCGTAGGCTTTCCCACTCGACCATGGTAACCCTGGAAGAAATTTTTAACATTTCAAAAACTAAGTCCAGATATCCAGGCCCAAGACTAACCCCATAACCGCAAGACATTACTGGGCATGATTTTATTCACTAAAGGCCCTGTATTACAGTTTTCTTTAAGGCCTGGGCACAAAAACTCACCCCATTACTATAACACTTTCATGGGCATGATCTTGGCCGGGTTTAGTGTGACTTCTCGTAGGCTTTCCCACTCGACCATGGTAACCATGGAAGAAATTTTGAAGCATTCAAAACCTAAATCCAGACATCCAGGCTCACAGACTAAACCCATAACAGTAACACATTACTGGGCATGATTTTATTCAATAAAGGCCTGCGGCCACAGACTCACTCCATAACTATAACACTATTAGGGGCATGATCTTGGCCGGGTTAAGTGTGACTTCTCGTAGGTTTTCCCACTCGACCATGGTAACCCTGGTAGAAATTTTTAAGCGTTCAAAACCTACAACTACACATCCAGGCTCACAAACTAACCCCATAACAGTAACACATTACTGGGCATTATTTTATTCTCTAAAGGCCCTGTATTACAGTTTTCTTTAAGGCACGGGCCAACAGACTCAGCCCATTACTATAAAACTTTTATGGGAATGATCTTGGCTGGTTAAGTGTGACTTCTCGTAGGTTTTCCAACTCGACCATGGTACCCCTGGAATAAATATTGAAGCATTCAAAACCTAAATCCAGACATCCAGGCTCACAGACTAACCCCATAACAGTAAAACATTACTGGGCATGATTTTATTCACTAAAGGCCCTGTATTACAGTTTTCTTTAAGGCATGGGCCCACAAACTCACCCCATTACTATAACACTATTATGGGCCTGAGCTCGGCCGGGTTAAGTGTGACTTCTCATAGGCTTTCCCACTCGACCATGGTAACCCTAGAAGAAATTTTTTACATTTCAAAAACTAAGTCCAGATATCCAGGCTCAAGACTAACCCCATAACAGCAAGACATTACTGGGAATGATTTTATTCCTAAAGGCCCAGTATTACAGTTTTCTTTAAGGCTTGGGCCTACAAACTCACTCCATTACTATAACACTAATAGGGGCATTATCTTGGCCGGGTTAAGTGTGACTTCTAGTAGGCTTTCCCACTCGACCATATTAACCTTGGAAGACATTTTTAAGCGCTCAAAACCTAAATCCAGACATCCAGGCTCACAGACAAACGCCATAACAGCAACACATTACTGGGCATGATTTTATTCAGGAAAGGCCTGGGCCCACAGATTCAACCCATTACTATAACACTATTATGGGCATGAGCTTGGCCGGGTTAAGTGTGACCTCGTAGGTTTTCCCACTCGACCATGGTAACCCTGGAAGAAATATTGAAGCATTCAAAACCTAAATCCAGACATCCAGGCTCACAGACTAACCCCATAACAGCAACACATTACTGGGCATGATTTTATTCAGTAAAAGCCTGGGCCCACAGACTTAATCCATTACTATAACACTTTCAAGGGCATGATCTTTGTCAGGTTAAGTGTGACTTCTCGTAGGTTTTCCCTCTCAACCATGGTAACCCTGGAAGAAATATTGAAGCATTCAAAATCTAAATCCAGACATCCAGCCTCACAGAATAACCCTATAACAGCACCACATTACTGGGCATGAATTTATTCAGTAAAGGCCTGGGCCCACAAACTCACCCCATTACTATAACACTTTTATGGGCATGATCTTGGCCGGGTTAAGTGCGACTTCTCGTAGGCTTTCCCACTCCACCATGGTAGCCATGAAAGAAATGTTTAAGCGTTCAAAACCTAAGTCCAGACATTCAGGCGCTTCATCCAGGCGATATTGGCCAGTTTAAGCGCGACTTCTCGGACGCTTTTCCACTCGACCATGGTAACCCCGGAACAAATATTTGAGCGTTCAAAATCTACGTCCAGACATCCAGGCTCACAGACTAATCCCATAACAGTAACATATTACTGGGCATGATTTTATTCAGTAAAAGCCTGGGCCCACAAACTCACTCCATTACTACAACTGTATTATGGGCATGATTTTGGCCGACTTAAGTGTGACTTCTCGGACGCTTTTCCACTCGACCATGGTAAGCCTGGAAGAAATTTTTAAGCGTTTAAAACCTACGTCCAGACATCCATGCTCACAGACTAACCTCATAACAGTAACACGTTACTGGGCATGATTTTATTCAATAAAGGCCCTGTATTACAGTTTTCTTTCAGACCTCACCCCATTACGACAAAACTTTTATGGGCATGATCTTGGCCGGTTTAAGTGTTACTTCTCATATGCTTTCCCACTCGACCATGGTTACTCTGGAAGACATATTTATGCGTTCAAAACCTACGTCCACACACCCAGGCTCACAGATTAACCCCATAAGAGTTACACATTGCTGGGCATGATTTTTTTCAGTCAAGGCCCTGTATGACAGTTTTCTTTCAGGCCTCACCCCATTACGACAAAACTTTTATAGGCATGATCTTGGCCGGGTTAATTGTGACTTCTCATATGCTTTCCCACTCGACCATGGATACTCTGGAAGACATATTTATGCGTTCAAAACCTACGTCCACACACCCAGGCTCACAGACTAACCCCATAACAGTAAAACATTACTGGGCATGATTTTATTCAGTAAAGGCCTGGGCCCACAGATTGAGTGCATTACTATAACACTTTTTTGGGCATGATCTTTGCCGGGTTAAGTGCAACTTCTTGGAGGCTTTCCCACTCGACCATGATAACCCTGGAAGAAATATTTAAGCGTTCAAAACCTACGTCTAGACATCCAGGTGCTTCATCCATGCGATTTTGGCCGGGTTAAGGGCGACTTCTCGGACACTTTTCCTCTCGACCATGGTCACCCTTAAAGAAATATTTATGCGTTCAAAACCAACCTCCAGCCACCCAGGCTAACCCCATAACAGTAACTCATTACTGGGCATGATTTTATTCAGGAAAGGCCTGGGCCCACAGACTGACCGCATTACTATAACACTTTCATGGGCATGATCTTGGCCAGGTTAGTGCGACTTCTTGGAGGCTTTCCCACTCGACCATGATAACCCTGGAAGAAATATTTAAGCGTTCAAAACCTACGTCCAGACATCCAGGTGCTTCATCCATGCGATTTTGGCCGGGTTAAGGGCGACTTCACAGACACTTTTCCACTCGACCATGGTCACCCTGGAAGAAATATTTAAGTCCAGACATCTAGGCTCACAGACTAACCTCATAACTGTAACACGTTCCTGGGCATAATTTTATTCAGTAAAGGCCTGGGCCCACAGACTCACCCCATTACTATAACACTTTTATGGGCATGATCTTGGCCGGGTTAAGTGTGACTTCTCGTAGACTATCCGACTCAAACATGGTAACCCTGGAAGAAATTTTTAAGCGATCAAAACATAAGTCCAGACATCCAGGCTCACAGACTAACCCCACAACAATAACACATAACTGGGCATGATTTTATTCACTAAAGACCCTGTAGTATGTTGTGGATTCCCCGGATTAAAGAAGACTCAGAGCGTTAGGTTTTGATTCAGACTTTTATTGATCAATACAAGCCGAGTCTGTCTAAGGTCCAAACAGAACCACTCTATAGACAGCCCTCCCCTCACCATTATTCAGGGGTTTTTATTTGGTCGTCACACTACCACGTCACAGTAATATATGGTGGCCTCCTGAAATACCCTTGCTAAATGAGGATCACAGGTGTAAGACAACAGATGTAAAATGCCAAAAACAGATGGGTTTTAAATAGTGGGGTTTTTAGCTTAGGTCTGACTGCAGTTATAATGGTAACTAAATTATATAAGATTGCTTTATATTTTGGTTAACAAAAACTTCTTCATATTTCCCCCTTTGAGATGTTTACGTCTCATTTTACTCTTGAGTGACGTTTCATGATTCAGTCTGTTCTGTTAATGCTATCTAGTAACCAAAAATAGTCCCTATGTTACATTACAACTAGTCTAAATCATGCCATTTCACTCGAGAAGGTGTTAGGGCCAAACTTCTTCCCTCGGTCTCTTTGGCTAGAAGGAAGTAAAAGACCGTAACACCTTGATTTTACTTTATAGTCAATGTACAAGGGTTGTGTACTTGGTTTTACTATGTCCTTACCAAGATGGCGCCGTTGAGTTCGGCTGCCGTCACGACCGCTCCGGCAAGGTTTTCTGTTAATTATTAGTATTTTGGATAGTCTGCGCGGTTTTCTTTATATAAGATGGTGTAGGGTTTCCACACCTAATTTTAATTATGATTATGATAATTGTGAATTATCATTTGAATTCGCTCTTAATTCAAGTTTGGGGAATTGAATCTTAAAAGATTCACGTAGTATGTAATTCAAATACACCTTTAAATCACCTAATACGTCCAGCGTTTTAGGGCAATTTAAATGTATGTTACCAATATGAATTTACTCTGTGATCAGCAAAATAAATCAATTGGATTCTTCGCTTTACCTCGAGCAGGTAACAACGGATCTGGGCATGAGTTTGACTTTCCAGTTACATAACACACAAACAAGAATTCGTAATAATGAAACACAATTTATTAAACAGTACCTACTATTTGACAAGACTACACTGAGAAGACTAAACATAAACACACACACACACATGCATTCATACACACATTCACGGGTTGGAAGGGAAATGGATAATTGTCTGTCCAAAGTCTGTTAGCTAGTTCTGAGATCGCACTGAGAGCACCAACAAAGCAAAGTTAGGTTTTAGCTTGCTTATATGTGTCTGCGCCGATTCAGTCAAGAGATGAAAAGGTAGTTTTACCACTCGGCTTGTCTGGGGAAATCCCGGCTTGCTGATTGGGCAGGCTCGTCCGTGGGATGACGTGGTCGGGCTTTCCCGGGCCGTTTGAATGAAGTCTCTCTAGCTTGGTGGTTCGCTTTGGATGAACCGGGTTGGTTATGGAAAGGGCAGTGAGTGTCCGTGGAGTGATGTGACGGAGCGGACCGGAGTCGAGGGTATCGGGTCGTTCTTGTTCAGAGTCTTCTAACTTCTCCCAGTTCCGAAGTTTCTCCGTTTCCTTGGCGATTCCTGCAGCGACCCGAATTCCCTGCGACTCCCTGTGGTTCCGAAGAAGTTCTTCTCGACTCGACTCCGACTCTTCTCAACTCAACTCAGAGCTCTGTTCCTGCGTTTTTGAGGTGCAAGTTTTGGGCGTGCCTCTGGGCAGTTGTCCAATCCGAGGTCGAAGGCGTGTCCACGCCTGCTTTCGACTCCGGTTTCGTGCATACTTTATCCCAGTTAGAATTGACATTCTGCACTTCTGTTCCCTATCAAAGCTTATAAGTGGAATACACTGTTGTGCATTGCACAAACACATATATTCATTCATCACGATATTGGAAACATCGTAAGCTTCAATTTGATATCAAACATGCATTATCTAGCGCTTATGGAACGCTCTCTGTTAGAGGATTATTTAAAGAGTATATAGCGGTTCCTACATACATCCCTAAACATTTGTGAAGCAGTTATTTACAGATGAACCTTTATTTGTTTGAAAGGAAAGCATTTAGATTGTTCGTTTAGTAGTTTTATGTGTGTCCTGGCAGTTCCTTTATTGTAGCAAAAAGGAAAAAGGCGCGCTTTTAAGGAATGTATGTTGGGACAGAGCAAACCTCCCTGGGGGGGTTTGAAAGTGTGAGGCTGTCCTGGCCACGTTGATTCACCGCGGGAGTCTTATCACCTTTTGACTTGGTGGCTTGGTAGAACTGGTCCCAGGTCAGTGCACAGAACGGGTTATCGCGCTGTCGACCAGATGTTGCGTTTTCAATCATCCCACTCTTGACGTGGGTACTCTCGGATTGGCCGAGCTCACTGCAGCGACAGTCCCTTGAGAGTGTTTGGTAGACTTTGCGGCGCTCTGCATCGCTCGGCTGACCATCTTGATTGCCTTTATGGTCCGGGGTGCAGAGGATGCGCGATTTTACGACCTGGTTCTAGAGCGATTCCCTCTTTTATGGTTCGTGTCTGTTCATCGAGGCCCCACAGATGGCTATCACTAAATATGATCGAGCCACTCCTATATCTATTGGTGTACAATGCACCCAACTTTCGCCGTTTTTAAACCCGGACCCATGTTGGCCGAGCGAGATCCTGACGAAGACAAAAGGACGCGACCCTCCACGAGGGAAACGAGCCGGCGTCAGGAAAAGGTTGAGGGCACGCTCACACCGCACTCCCCTACCTAGTGTCCTGTTAGCCAACGTCCAGTCTTTGGAAAACAAGCTCGATGACCTCAGGGCAAGGATCAAGTTCCAGAGAGACATTCGGGACTGCAACCTCCTCTGCTTCACCGAGACATGGCTGAACCCAGCGGTACCGGACCACGCCATACAACCGGCCGAGTTTTTCTTCGTTTACCGCATGGACAGAACAATGGAGTCGGGGAAGACACGGGGAGGTGGAGTGTGTCTGATGGTGAACAACCGCTGGTGAGACGTTTCCCAACCAGAAGCCGTGGGTAGACAAAACTATCCGCGACTCTCTGAGATCCTGCTCCGCAGCCTATAATACGGGGATTGTCACCGGGGATATGTCTGAATACAAGGCTGCGTCGTACAGCGTACACAGAGCGGTAAAGGAGGCAAAGAGGCGCTACGGGAGGAAACTTGAGTCACAGTTTCAACACAGTGACTCTAGGAGCCTTTGGCAGGGACTGAGAAACATCACGGACTATAAAACGCCAACCTCCAGAGTGGAGAGTGCCGATGCTTCTCTGGCAGACGAGCTAAACACCTTTTATGCTCGTTTCGAGGCTGCAGCTTATCACGCTAATCACGCTAGCACCGCTAGCGGCATGATGAACAGCACGCATGCCGAGAGAGCCGAAGAGGAAATCGCGTTCACCATTTCGGAGCACGACGTAAGGAGGGCATTCAGGAGAGTGAACACCAGGAAGGCAGCAGGACCTGACGGCATCACAGGTCGGGTTCTGAGAGCCTGTGCTGACCAGCTAGCACCAGTGTTCACTGAGATATTTAATCTTTCCCTGAAACAGTCTATAGTCCCCTCGTGTTTCAAAGAGTCCATCATTGTTCCTGTGCCGAAGAAACCTCAACCATCTTGCCTAAATGATTACCGCCCTGTAGCTCTGACATCTGTAGTGATGAAGTGCTTCGAGAGACTCGTCAGAGACTTCATCACCGCATCACTACCGGACACACTGGACCCACTACAGTTTGCTTACCGCCAAAAACCGGTCTACGGAGGATGCCATCACACACCTCCTCCACACAACCACAAGCCACCTGGACATTAGGAAGGGAACTATGTGAAAATGCTGTTCGTGGACTATAGTTCAGCGTTCAACACCATAGTTCCTCCACGCTCACCTCGAAGTTGGAGGTCCTGGGACTCAGCCCATCCCTGCGTCACTGGATCACCAACTTCCTAACTGACAGACCACAAGCCGTGACGGATGGGAAAACACACCTCATCCTCCTCACTCTCAGCACTGGAGCCCTCAGGGTTGTGTTTCTGAGCCTCCTGCTGTACTTCGCTGTACACACATGACTGTGTGGCCACTACAAACTCCACCACCATCATTAAATTTGCTGGACGACACTGTCGTGGTGGGCCTGATCTCCAACAACGATGAGATGGCCTACCTTCAGGAGATCAACAACCTGGAGAGATGGTGTCAGGAGAACAATCTGCTCCTGAACATCAGCAAAACAAAGGAGTTAATAGTGGACTTCAGCATGAAGCAGGTGCGCTCTTACCATCCCATCAAGATCGACGGGACCCCAGTGGAGAGAGTGGACAGTTTCCGGTACCTGGGTGTTCACATCACGCAGGACCTGTCTTGGTCCTGTCACATCAACACCCTGGTGAAGAAGGCCCGGCAGCGTCTATACCATCTGAGGCGCTTAAGGGACTTCAGACTCCCATCTCAGGTGCTCAGGAACTTTTACACCTGCACCATCGAGAGTGTCCTGACAGGAAACATCACCTCCTGGTTCGGAAACAGCACCATGCAGGACAGGCGAGCCCTTCAGAAGGTGGTGCGGTCAGCTGAGCGCACCATCCGCATTGAGCTCCCTGTGCTGCAGCACATCTACAACAAGCGGTGCTGTACCAGGGCCAGGAAGATCGTGGAAGACCTCAGCTATCCCAACAATGGACTCTTTTCTCTGCTGCGTTCAGGAAAGCGCTTTCGCTCCTGAAAGGCAAACACAGAGAGAATGAGGAGGAGCTTCTTCCCGCAGGCCATTCGGAGTCTGAACCAGAGAACACCCAGCACCTAAATACCGGGATTCCCATGTTCACCCCTCTTTCCTAGCCACTTGCACTGGACATTCGCACAGCCACTTTTACATTTTACACTTATATTTTATATTCTACACTTTATTTACACTTTATTTTTTTTTATACTTTGCTTTTTTATACATATTTTTATACATATTTTTTTATATTTTATATTTATATTTAAATTCTGTTTTCTATTTTGATGCTGGACGGTTGTAAAAAAACATTTCACTGCATGTCGTACCATGTATGTATGTGTATGTGACAAATAAAATTTGAATTTGAATTTGAATTTGAATTTGAATTTGAATTTGTCTATGGTTATCCTAATTATGGAACACATCTAGGTCAATAAAATAGACCAAACAAAGCATGAGTGAACATAAGCAAATATGAATATGTAGGTAAGAAGGGTACCTCCTAAATGCTGATCAGAAACATCATAAAACAAAAACATCATAAGACAAAAACATCATAAAACAAAATATAAACCATGCATAATAGTTTTTCGTCATTCCCTTATTCTTCATCAGAGCTATTGGAAGTTTCTTCTGCTAGATGCAAGTTCATGGTTGTTTGGATTTGGACCGGCTATTAATTGGCTTCCAGGTGTTTTGGTACATACTAGGCAGTCTTTCTTATTTAATTCTGCTGTTGTGAAGGTGGCCCATTCATACCACTGATTACTTTGTGCCAGTTCCCACAAAACATCTAGCTTGGTGTCATCCTCGTACATATTGTCATTGTCCTCGCTGTTCCTGCGTCGCTTTCCATGTTGTCCTGTTTCAACTGAGTCACTGCTGGTTTTGGTGGAGGGCTGAAAAGTTGATGGTAGGAAAGTGAGGTTGTGCGGCAGAGAGTTGTTCTGTGCTTGAACTTGTGACATACATGTGCTGATCAGGCATGTTGTCAACAATATTATCGCCATTGTCTTGCTGAGCTCTCACTGTTGCATGTTCTTTATTATTCTGTATCATGGCTGGTCTTTCTTTGGGAACTCTTGTGCAGTGATTCAGATGGTACCAAGTGCTGCTTCCTTCTACTTGAACAGCAGTTGGTGTTGCTGCTGTGACGTTATACGGCCCTTCCCTTCTTGGCTTGTTCCATTTCCTTCTGAATACTCTCAGATAGACCTGATCTCCTGGGGTGATGGGACAGCTGGTTTCCGTCTTCTCTGACAGCTCCTTTCTTGTTTCCTGCACACAAATAGCTTTATGGATAGCAGTTAGCTCTTTCATGTACGATTTTAACTCCATTTGTAGTTGTTCTAGTGGGGGTCCTTTGTATGGACCTCTGTTACGTGGTGCAGGCATCATGCGTCCAGTAAGCATTTGGTGAGGTGTAAGATGAGTGTTTCGGCTAGTTTGTATGCGGTAACTCATCAGTGCAAGAGGCAAAGCTTCAACCCAATTTAATTTAGTGCTTGCACATATTTTGTTAATTTTGGATTTGAGAAGACCATTTACTTTTCAACTTGTCCCTGGGATTGAGGATGGTAAACACAGCCTAGCCTTAGTTTTATTCTCATGACTTCCCCCTTTGCACAATGGTCAAAACCATGTGCATCTAGGATGAGAATATTTATAATTTTTGTACCAAAGGAAATCAAACGTCCTAGATATTCTACTTCTGGCAAGCAATATTGCAGTTTGGTTTTGGATACTTTGTGACCTCCTTGAGCTAATTTTGTCAGTACTTTGATGGAATCTCTATGACATTGTTCTAGAGATGTTGAGCAGATGATCACATCATCCATGTACTGTAAACAGGTGCTCTCTAGCATAAGGTCTTCTAGGTCAGTCTTGAGAACCTGGTTAAAGATGTGTGGTGACAATTTATATCCCATTGGGAGTCTTGCATAGGTGTATTGTTTACCTGCATACGTAAATGCAAACAGATACCTACTTTCCTCTGCTACAGGAATACTGAAAAAGGCAGAGCAAAGGTCAATTACTGTAAAGTATTTGGCTTGAGGAGGGATGTTTGTTAGCAATGTGTGAGGGTTGGGAACATCTGTTGGCCAATCTTCTGTTATAGCATTGATTGCTCTCAGATCATGTACAAGACGCCATTTGACTTTGTTTGCTTTGAGTATAGGATAGATGGGTGTGTTGCAGTAACTGTTTGTTTCTACTAAGACTTTTGCTTTAACAAGTCCCTCAATTGGAATGGAATGAAAGATTAACAGATTTATTGTAGGTTCCCATTTACTTTGTGTGGCTTGTTTCATCATCTGTCCTAAATTCTTGGTTTTCCATTTTTTCCCTACATATAAAGGTATATGCGGTACTGAATCATTCATATCAAACCATTTGTTTATGAATTCGTTTTCTGTTATTTTTAAGACTGCTCCTTGTTCACCTATGATTATGTATTGTGAGATCATTTCAATTTTTTGTTCTTTTGTTTCTTCCTGCCATTTTTCTTCTAGAATTTTGTTTCTTGTTGGGTCATACTTCATTATGCAATGAAATCCTGCCTTAGGTATTCGTAACTCAGGGGTCTATGCTTCAATGAATTTACCCCATTTGTCAATGATCTTTTTTATGTCATCCTCTATCTGCCCTATCCAATATACATTTGCTTCAGCTTCGGAAATCATCATTTGAGCTCCCTGCATATCTACATACACTCCATCAGTGGAGCACCAAATTTGCAAGCCTAATTTACACAATGCATCTCTTCCTAATAGGTTAATCGGAGTCTGATCTGATATCAGAACAGGCATGGTTACACTTTTGTCTTTTGTTTGTAGGCAAATTGGAGTGGTCATAGGGATTAACTGTACTTGTCCCGAGAATCCTACTGTCTTTACAAATTTTCCAGACCTGGGGAGGTGTGAGGCATAATTTGACTTGACACATGTATAGACTGCTCCTGTGTCTATCATCATTGGAACTGTTTTGCCTTCTACTTCTATTTGCAATATGGGTTCTTGATTTGCATTGGTTGTTAAAACTGGTAGTAGACTCTCCCCTATAAGATTCTCTGGGCACCCCTAATAATTTGGATTTGGATTTCTCCATGGGCCTGCAAAATTTTGATAGCGTGTCTGGTCACCTGCCCACATTCTAAACTCGGGATCTGTTGTCCATGGATTGGGACAATCTCTTTTATATGTCCTGGCTGTCCACATCTCCAGCACAGTCCGGGAGGAAGATTAACAGCTCTGTTTCCTCCTCTTGGAGGTTGTAGTTGTTTTCTTTTCCACTCAGGGGGTCCTGGCTGGGCATAGACATAAACAATGGGTGTAGGTGTCTGGGTTGTGTTTGGGGTCAATGTGGGCACAGCTGGGTATGAAACATTAATGGGAGCCATTAAACTCATTTGGTTGGACTCCTCAGTTTTCACTACTGCTTGAGTCTTTTCTTTGTTTTTGGCTGTTAGTTCCTCAAGTTGCAACTGGGTCAGTTTTCGTTGAATCTCTTTTTCTTGCTCTTTGAGCCTCAGTTCCTGTATAGTTCAACGGCATGAGTCACATGATCACAAAACTCTTTGTGTGATTTGGAGGTCAAACCGACTACATCCTCCAGCTTGCTTTTCACAGTTAGTGGCATGGCTTCTATTACAGAGTTTCTGAACAACGTAGACATAAGAGGGTCACCTTCTGGATTCCTTTCAGTTTCTTGTCTCCATCTTTCCAATTGTCTCTGCACATAGGTGATGGGATTTTCAGTTTCTCCCAACTGGTCTCCCTCAATGCTTTCAGGGTCGACCATAGTGGGGTACTCAGCACGCAGTGCCTGCCACATGTCGGGACGGTGTGCATCAAACTCAATGCCGTCCATGTTATGAGTGTCCACTGCTCCCTCGAGGCCCGCTGCCTGTAAGATTTCTTCCATCTTTATTCCTCCTATAGTCAATCAATCAATCAATCATTTTTATTTATAAAGCGCTTTTAACAACACAGGTTGCATCAAAGCACTGTACAGTATAATGACAGGGATGTATAATGACGAGAGTGACCAATTTCTTATTAAATGCAGAGACGGTCTCTGTAGTCAATTCAACGATAATCACTAGAAGTTAAGTGTCCCCAACCAAGCAAGCCAGAGGCGACAGCGGCAAGGGAAACAAAACCCCATCCATACAGAATGGAGAAAAAAAACCTTGGGAGAAACCAGACTCAGTTGGGGTCAGTTCTCCTCTGACCGGACGCCCAGCACTTAACTTCCAGTTCAATTTTAAACGCAGCTGTGTCAGGTAGTGTAAATGACTTGAGTGTGTGCGTGTGTGTGTGTGCGTGTGTGCATCAGGATCTGGTGATTGGTCCACAGGGCGCATCAAGGTGTTCTGGTCTCTGATGAACATAATCTCTGTGTGCTGATCCACCATCAAGTCTGGATACAAACTGTGAAAACAGATTGAGAAAGAGACAGGACTAATATTAGCGTAGATGCCATTCTTTTTACGATGTCACAAGTACATCGTATTGTAGGAGTAGTGTTCCCGGTTCCAGCAAATCTAAGTAATGCAGCCTAAAAATCCTTTAACGGATTTGAATAATAAAAGGTGTGTTGGTGTGTTATGTGTAGGCTAAGTTAAAAAGATGTGTCTTTAATCTAGATTTAAACTGGCAGAGTGTGTCTGCTTCCCGAACAGAGTTAGGGAGATTGTTCCAGAGTTTAGGTGCTAGATAGGAAAAAGATCTGCCGCCCGCAGTTGATTTTGATATTCTAGGTATTATCAAATGGCCAGAGTTTTGAGAACGCAGCGGACGTGCAGGACTATAATGTGATAAGAGCTCACTCAAGTATTGAGGAGCTAAACCATTCATGGCTTTATAGGTAATTAATAAGATTTTAAAATCTATTCGATGTTTGATATGGAGCCAGTGCAGTGTTGACAGAACCGGGCTAATATGATCATACTTCCTAGTTCTAGTAAGGACTCTGGCTGCTGCGTTTTGGACTAGCTGAAGTTTGTTTATTAAGCGTGCAGAACAACCACCCAATAAAGCATTACAATAATCTAACCTCGAGGTCATAAACGCATGAATTAATATTTCTGCATTAGAGGTTGAAAGCATAGGTCGTAATTTAGATATATTTTTAAGATGGAAAAATGCAGTTTTACAGATGCTAGAAACATGATTTTCGAAGGAAAGATTGCGGTCAAACAGCACACCTAGGTTCCTAACTGATGATGAAGAATTAACAGAGCAGCCATCAAGTGATAGGCTGTGTTCTAGATTATTATATGTGGGGTTTTTAGGTCCAATTATTAGCACTTCTGTTTTTTCAGAATTTAGCATTAAGAAGTTACTCATCATCCAGCTTTTTATATCGACTATGCATTCTGTTAGATTCTCAATTTGGTGTGTATCACCAGGCTGCGCTGAAATATAGAGCTGAGTATCATCAGCATAGCAGTGAAAGCTAACACCATGACTCCTGATAATATCTCCCAGAGGTAACATGTACAGATTGAAAAGTAAAGGTCCTAGCACTGAGCCTTGAGGAACTCCATATTTCACTTTTGATCGATATGATACCTCCTCATTTAATGCCACAAACTGATAGCGGTCAGATAGATATGATTTAAACCATGCTAAGGCGCTTCCTCTAATGCCAACATAGTTTTCTAGTCTATCCAAGAGAATGTTGTGATCGATAGTATCGAATGCTGCGCTAAGATCTAATAGCACTAATAACGAGATAAAACCACGATCCGATGATAAAAGCAGGTCATTAGTAACTTTAATGAGAGCAGTCTCAGTACTATGGTACGGTCTAAAAACCTGATTGAAATCCTCACAGACACCATTTTTTTCTAAAAGGAATACAGTTGTAAGGATACTACCTTTTCTAGTATCTTTGACAGAAAAGGGAGATTAGAGATTGGTCTGTAATTTACTAAGTCTTTGGGATCAAGATGTGGTTTCTTAATGAGAGGAAACTACAGCCAGTTTGAAGGTTTTGGGAACATATCCTAATGACAATGATGAATTAATAATGTTCAAAATAGGATCTATGACTTCTGGAAGCAGATCTTTTAATAGTTTAGATGGAACAGGGTCTAACATACATGTTGCTGGTTTAGATGATTTAACAAGTTTGTACAAGTCTTCTTCTCCTATAATAGAGAAAGAGTGAAATTTTTCCTTAGGGGATCTAAAACTCACTATCTGATGTGAAACTGTAGTTGACGGCTGCATAGTTACAATTTTATCTCTGATGGTATCAATCTTAGAAGTAAAGAAATTCATGAACTCATTGCAGCTATATTCTTGGGGAATATTAGCACCTGTTGATGCTTTATTTTTTGTTAATTTAGTTACTGTACTGAATAAATACTGGGGTTGTGTTTGTTTTTCTTCTAAAAGGGATGAAAAATAATCAGATCTTGCAATTTTTAATGCTTTTCTGTATGACAGCAATTCAATTCAATTCAAGTTTATTTGTATAGCGCTTTTTACAATGGCTATTGTTCCAAAGCAGCTTCACAAAAGCAAAATATTACATAACAAAAGCAAATCATTCCACAGACATAAGCAAGTCACCACACAACAGGATGCATTACAAAACAGCAGGATGAATTACAATGCAGAAAGTTCAAGATAGAATTAGTCCAGACAGAAGGTTGAGTTTTCCTCGACGTCATCGCAGGAAGGTCATCTCCTCACTGGGTCCACTGGAGAGGCTCGGTAACTAGATGCCTCGGGATGTACATCCCGAGGTGGAGACAAAGGATAATTAGAGTAGCGGCCATTCATACTATTGGGAATCACGATGTACTGTAGCATAGGTTTATGTTAATCTTTACGAGTATGCTTTGCTAAAAAGATATGTCTTTAGCCTAGACTTAAACTGAGAGAGTGTGTCTGATCCCCGAACATTTGCAGGAAGGTTATTCCAGAGTTTGGGTGCCAAATGTGAAAACGCTCGACCACCTTTAGTAGACTTTGCTATACGAGGAACTACCAGGAGTCCTGAGTTTTGAGATCTTAAAGAGCGTGACGGGTTGTAGCTTGACAGAAGGCTGGTCAGATAAATGGGGGCTAAACCATTTAGAGCCTTGTAGGTCAGTAACAGTACTTTAAAATCAATTCGGAAATGAACAGGCAGCCAGTGCAGGGAGGATAAAACTGGGGTTATATGATCATATTTCCTTGTCCTGGTAAGAACTCGAGCGGCTGCGCTTCTGCACTAACTGAAGCTTGTTTATTGAAGATGCTGGACAACCAGCGAGCAGCGCATTACAGTAATCCAGTCTAGATGTCATGAATGCATGAACTAGCTTTTCTGCATCTGAGAGAGAGAGCATGTGTCTGAGCTTAGCAATATTTCTAAGATGAAAGTAGGCAGATTTTGTAACATGAGTGATATGGTGTTCGAAGGACAGGTTGCTGTCCAATATCACACCCAAGTCTTTAACTGTCGGAGTAACGTTTATATCACATCCATCTAATTGTAGTTTGAGCTCAGAAATTTGTTGTAAACATGAATTCGGTCCGATAAGAAGCACCTCTGTTTTATTAGAGTTTAATAGAAGAAAATTTCTAGTCATCCAGTCTTTGATGTCTTTAACACACTCTGTTAATTTAGACATTTCTGATAACTTATCAGGCTTAGATGAAATGTATAGCTGTGTGTCATCTGCATAACAGTGGAAATTAACCCTGTGCTTTCTAATAATGTTCCCCAGGGGCAGCATGTATATAGAGAACAGTAAGGGGCCTAGAACTGATCCTTGAGGCACACCACACTTTACGGGCATTGTAGTAGAGCAGTCTCCGTTTATATCTACAAATTGATAACGGTCTGATAGGTATGATTTAAACCAATTTAGCGCCTGTCCCTGTACACCAGCGGTGTTTAAACGCTCCAGGAGAATATTATGATCTATGGTGTCAAATGCAGCAGTGAGATCCAATAAAACGAGTAGCGAGACGCAGCCTCGGTCGGAGGATAAGAGCAGGTCATTAGTGATTTTAACTAATGCGGTTTCTGTGCTATGGTGCGGTCTAAAACCTGACTGAAACTCCTCATAGACATCATTCATCTTTAAGAAGGAGCATAGCTGCGCTGACACAACTTTTTCTAATATTTTTGATATAAATGGGAGATTTGATATCGGTCTGTAATTAGATAGTTCATTAGGATCAGTTGTGGTTTTTTGATCATAGGCTTAATAATTGCTAATTTGAATGGGTTGGCACGTGACCTAACGATAGGGAGGAGTTAATAATATTTAGAAGAGGTTCACCAGCTGCTGGTAATATATCTTTCAGAAATTTAGTTGGAATAGGATCTAATACACATGTGGCAGATTTAGACTTAGTGATTAGTTTATTTAACTCTTCCTGTCCTATGGTTGCAAACACTGTAACTGAATTTGCTGGGTACTGAGTGAGGCTGGACTAAAGGACGAAGTTAAGGGTTGATTTTCTGTTATTTTAAGTCTGATATTATCTATTTTATTAGTGAAGAATTGTATGAAGTCATTGCTACTTAACTGAGAGGGGTGTGCAGCGTTCTGTTGCTGACCGGTCATTTGTTAATCTAGCCACTGTGCTAAATAAAAATCTCGGATTGTTTTGGTTGCTTTCAATGAGTTTACGGAGATGCTCGGCTCTGGCTGCTTTTAGTGACTGTCTATAAGTGCACATAATGTCCTTGTAGGCAATTCTAAAAACCTCTAGCTTAGTCTTTCTCCACTTACGTTCTAGTGAACGAGTAGCTGTTTTTAGAGAGTGTGTATGACTATTGTACCATGGTACACTTTTATTCTCTCTAATCTGTTTTAACTTGATGGGAGCGACAGTATCTAATGTGCGAGTGAAGATACTGCACATACTGCTGGTCATTTGCTCAAGATCATCTGCTTTCTCAGGTTTGCGGAGCAGGTCATATAGATCTGGTAGGTTATTTGTGAATTTATCTACAGTGGTTGGGATAATGGTTCTACCCAGTTGGTAACGAGGTGCTGCTCGGTTAATCTCACTTACAGAGAGTTTATAGGATATGAGGAAATGATCAGTGATATCGTCACTTAGAGGTAAGATATCTAGGTCTAAAACATCGATGCCATGCGAAATAATTAAATCTAATGTATGCTTACAGCAGTGAGTTGGGCCGATTACATTTTGCTTTAGCCCAAAAGATGTTAATAAATTTGTGAAAGTAGCTCCTACTGTATTATTTGGGTCGTCAACATGAATGTTGAAATCACCGATAATAAGTGCTCTGTCTTTATTAATTATTAAGTCTGAAATAAAAACAGCAAATTCCTTAAGAAAATCTACATAAGGTCCTGGTGGTCTATACACAGAGATAAGAGAAAGAGATAACAGAGATTTCTTTGTAGCATCCATAAGCGTAACATTAAGATCAAGCAGTTCAAAAGAGTTATAGCTAATTCCAGTTCTCTGAGTAACATTTAGCTCCTGACGATATATAGCTCCAACACCTCCACCTCGACCTGACCGGCGGGCTCGTGCTTATATAAGTACCTGGTGGAGTTGACTCATTTAAACTGATGTAATCGTTAGGTTTCAGCCATGTTTCAGTCAGGCAGAGCGCGTCAAAACTTTTGTCTGTAATTAATTCATGTACTATGAGAGATTTCGGCGCCAGTGATCGGATGTTTAGGAGACCAAACTTTAAATATTGCTTCTGTTGACCGGTTTTAACTGTTGTTTTGATCGTGACTAGGTTATTTCTAAGGCCTGTGCGGGATTTCCTGATATATCTGATTTTTCGCGGGACAGACACAGTTTCTATGTGTGGTAATCATACTCGGTCTAACATTTACATTACATGTCATATTGTCAAAGCTGTTGTTGTGTGATTCGTTACTTACTAGTCAAATGGAGTGTAGCGCGTGGAGATGTTGTCCGAGAGACGCTTTGCTCCGGCACGGTTGGGATGCAGACCATCCGCACGGAAGAACCTAGGGCGCTTTCAGAAAGAATCCCAATTATCAACAAAGAGCAGCTTCTGTTCTTTACAATATGAAGACAGCCATTCATTGAAACCAAAAAGTCTACTGAACCTTTCTATTCCATGACGGAGCGTGGAAGCGGTCCGACATGATGATCTGCGCTCGGCGCCGGGCGCCATGGATTCCCTCCACCAGGCTCCTCACGCCCCTCTTCAGAACCTCAGACTGCCGCTGCCGGATGTCGCTTCACCCCAGCACGCACGACACAGCGCCGTGAGCTCGGTCACGATCTCCGCACCTGTGCAGAGACATCCTTAACACGAGCGCCTGAAAACAGTGTGTTCGAACCTTATACTTAATCATGGTGGCGCGGACGCGTCGGACGATGGAGTCACCGATGATGACAGCCTCAGGATCCTTCTCGCAGAGGGTGGCGGCGGTTCTGGCGCCGAGATCTCGGAAGGCAGGCGGAGGGGAGGCTCTGGCTCGGGCTCGGCTCTCGCGGTCGCCGCGGCTGCAACCAGGAGGGATCCGCGTGCCCGGGCATCGGGTGAACGACACCCGAGCGGTCCGGGACCTGGCTGCAGTGAGCCTGGACAGAGAAGCACACGGAGTCGAGGTGATGGGGAGGTGTTAGTGTCGCGCCGCGACTAACCTTGGAAGCACGGGCCTCAGAGCGGGAAGTTTCAAGCAAAGCTATCCGCCTCCTGAGCTGGGCCTGCTTCAGCTGGAGAACGCCGATCTGCTTCTCCATAGCCTCCAGCTCCGACACCAGCAAGTGCAGCTCGAGTGAGTCCTCCCTGCACTCAAAGGTAGACACGCAGATCGACATTATTAAAGACGACAGAGGTTAGGTTGTGGATTTAGTAAACCCTGTGTTGTGATGTGCGCTGTGTTGTGATAGCCGCGCTTAGTGGTGCTAATGGGCTACAAGCTAGAAGCAGGTGATCTTGAAAATGGAAAAGAACTGTCAAATATACAACTTTGGAAGCGATTGATGTAAAAAGATATAGCAAGTATGTTTACTCTTGGTCAGAGAAAGAATAAATCGGTTATAATGTTTATGTATCACGAAAAAAAACTGAAGATTAGTAGTCAAAACTACGGAGCTCAAACACAAAACCACGCTACCGGAACCGGAAGTCTTCAACACCTGGCCTTGTTGTGGCTGGCTATGGCGAGAATCAACATACTCTCCCGCCAGGCAATATGAAAAACTTCTAATTTGGTTTTTCTCCACCTGCGCCCATTTTCCTGGCTGCTCTCTTTAGGTGCGTGTGTTGTCATTATACCATGGAGTCAGATTGTTTTCTTTTATCTTTTTTAAGTGCAAAGGAGCAACTGTATCTAAAGTGCTAGAAAAAAGAGAGTGCACAGTTTCTGTTATATCATCAAGTTTTTTGCGTCAGATTGGATGAGCTAAGGAATTGAGATAAGTCAGGAAGGTTATTTAGAAAGCTTTCTTTTGTGGTGAAAGTGATGGTTCTACCATACTTGTAATAAGGTGCAGAGTTTACAGGTTTAACTATACAGAGTTCACACAGGACTAGATAGTGATCTGAAATGTCATCACTTTGCTGCAGTACTTCAACCATTTTAACATCCATTCCATGTGACAGTATTAGATCTAGAGTATGATTTTGACAATGAGTAGGTACAGAGACGTGTTGTCTAACCCCAACGGAGTTCAAAATGTCTAAGAAAGCTGATCCTAATGAGTCTTTTTCATTATCAACATGGATATTAAAATCGCCAACAATTAAGACTTTATCTGGCGCCCAGTACTAACTCAGTTAGAAAATCAGCAAATTCTTTAATGAAATCTGTGCTGTGCCCTGGTGGCCTGTATACAGCAGCCAGTACAAACATGACAGAAGATTTATCACTAGCACATGATTCTGTAGATAATGTAACGGCGTCCCAGGACTTCCGGTCGCTATATAGATACGTGCAATTAGCTATTATACGAAAGTTCGCCCACCCGAAATGACGGGCGCATTTCGCAACGCAGTAAACTCGATCAGCTTTGTCTAGCACTGATAACTTCACTTGCTAAAAGTGAGGCACTTTTACATACATGTACTGAAATCAAACAATGACATCATCGGACTGTCTGCACAGTTTATTCACTTACTTGATCAATAAGTTTCTTCTCCCATATAACTTCAAGGCTTTGACGCCTCTGCGTTACGCCGGTTTCACTTCTTCATGACTAAATGGCAAAGGATTACTTAGTTAGCTACTTCTAAGCTTTTGCCAGGAGGAAATAGATTCAAATGACAGTGGAACTCGCACTGTCATAGATCATAAGGCATTATGGAAAATAAACAAGGAACATGTTTCTTTTCTTCTCAACGCGCTTCTAACGCGATCTCTGTCTCTATAGACAAATATTACAATTACTGCAGTTTTCACAAAGTCACAAATCACACATACTTTTACGTGTTCGCATGTCAAAATAAAGGTACAAAATAACAGCAATTTGTCTCCGTGTCTTAATCTATTCTTCCGGATAATATAGAAAAACCACAAAATCACAAATCACAAATTTATAAATTATGAATTGAAAGTCAAATCCTGCCCGCATTCTCCACTATTATATGTAGGGTTACACTTTTTATTAATTATGATAATTATGAATTATCATTTGAATTAGTTCTTAATTCAAGTTTGGGAAAGTGAATCTTAAAAGATTCACGTTAGCATGCAATTCAAATATACCTTTAAATCATCTAATACGTCCAGCATTTTAGGGCAATTTAAATGTATGTTACCAATATGAATTTACTCTGTGATCAGCAAAATAAATCAATTGACTTTACTCATTTGTCTGATTTTAGCTTTACCTCGAGTGGGTAGTAACGGATCTGGGCATGAGTTTGGCTTTCCAATCACATAACACACAAACGAAAATTCGTAATAATGAAACAAAATTTATTAATCAATACCTACTAATTGACAAGACTACACTGAGAGAAGACTAAGCATACACACACACACACACACATACATTCATACACACATTCACGGGTTGGAAGGGAAAATGATAATTGTCTGTCCAAAGTCTGTTAGCTAGTTCTGAGATCGCACTAAGAGCACCAACAAGCAAAGTTAGGTGTTAGCTTTGCTTATATGTGTCAGTCAAGAGATGAAAAGGTAGTTTTACCACTCGGCTTGTCTGGTGAAATCCCGCATGCTGATTGGTCAGGCTCAGACGTGATGACGCGGTCGGGCTTTCCGGGCCGCTCAAATGGAGTCTCTAGCTTGGTGGTTCGCTTTGGATGAACCAAGTTGGTTCCAAGAGTCCAAGAAGTCGCCCTAATCCGCCACGTCGGCTGGATGAAGCGCCTGGATGTCTGTACTTACGCTTTGAACGCTTTATAAATTTTTTTTCCAGGGTAACCATGGTCGAGGGGAAAGCCTCCGAGAAGTCGCGCACTTAATCCGCCAAGATCATGCCCATAAAAGTGTTATAGTAATGGGGTGAGTCTGTGGGCCCAGGCATTAAAGAAAACTGTAATCCAGGGCCTTTACTGAATAAAATCAAGCCCAGTAATGTGTTACTGTTATGGGGTTAGTCTGTGAACCTGGATTAAAAATTTCTTCCAGGGGTACCATGGTCGAGTGGAAAGGCGTCCAAGAAGTCACATTTATCCCGCCAAGTCGCACCTAACTCAGTAAATATCGCTGGACAAAGCGCCGGATGTCTGGACTTAAAAATTTCCTCCAGGGTTACTGCATGGTCGAATGGGAAAGTGTCTGAGAAGTCGAACTTAACCCGCCAGTATTGCCTGGATGAAGCGTCTGGATGTCTGGACTTAGGTTTTGAATGCTTAAAATTTTGTTCCAAGTTTACCATGGTCGAGTGGGCAACCGTCCAAGAAGTCGCACCTAACTCGGTCTATATCGGCTTGATGAAGCGTATGGATGTCTGGACTTAGGTTTTAAACCCTTAAAATTTCCTACAGGGTTACCATGGTCGAGTGGGAAATTGTCCGAGAAAATGCACTTACCATGGTCGATATCGCTCTGGATGAAGCGCCTGGCTGTCTGGACTTAGGTTTTGAATGCTTAAAAATTTGTTCCAGGTTTGCGGAGGGTCGAGTGGGAAAGCATCTGAGAAGTCGCACCTATCCCGGCCAGGATGTCTGGTCTTAGGTTTTAAATGCTTATAAGTTTCTTCCAGGGTAACCATGGTCGAGTGGAAAGTCTCCAGAAGTCGCACTCTATCCCGCCAAAATCAGCTGGACGAAGATCCTGGATGTTTGGACTTAGGTTTAAAATGCTTAAAAATTTCTTCCAGGGTTACTGTGGTAGAGTGAAAAGCGTATGAGAAGTCGTGACTTATCCCGCCAATATCGCTCGATGAAATGCCTGGATGTGTGAGCTAAATTTTGAATAATTATAAATTTCTTCCAGGGTTACCATGGTCGAGTGGGAAAGCTCTCCAGAAGTCGCACTTAATCCAGCCAAGATCGCTGGATGAAGCGCCTGGATGTCTGGACTTAGGTTTTAAACGCTTAAAAATTTCTCCAGGGTGGTGGGGGGTCGAGTGGGAAAGAGTCCAAGAAGTAGCACTTATCCCGCCAATATCGGCTAGATGAAGCGCCTGGATTTTTGAGCTTAAATTTTGAATGCTTATAAATTTCTTCCAGGTTACCATGGTCGAGTGGGAAAGTGTCAGAGAAGACACACTTAACCCGCCATTATCGCTGGATAAAGCGCCTGGATGTGTGGCCTTAAAAATTTTCTCCAGGGTTACCATGGTCGAGTGGGAAAGTGTCAGAGAAGTCGCACTTAACCCAGCCAATATCGCCTGGGTGAAGCGCCTGGATGTCTAAATTTAGGTTTTGAATGTTTAAAAATTTGTTCCGGTTTACCATGGTCCAAGAAGTCGAGCTTAACCCGCCAAGTTCGCTGGATGAAGCGCCTGGATGTTTGGGCTTAGGTACTAAATAAAATCAAGCCCAGTAATGTGTTACTGTTATGGGGTTAGTCTGTGAGCCTGGATGTCTGGACTTAGGTTTTGAATGCTTAAAAATTTCTTCCTGGGTTACTATGGTCGAGTGGGAAAGTGTCCGAGAAGTCGACTTAACCCAAAAAGATCATGCCCTTAAAAGTGTTGTAGTAATGGGGTGAGTCTGTGGGCCCAGGCCTTAAAGAAAACTGTAATCCTGGGCCTTTATTAAATAAATCATGCCCAGTGATGTTTTATTGTTGTGCGGTTAGATTGTGAGCCTGGATGAAGCGCCTGGATGTCTGGACTTAGGTTTGAATGCTTAAAAATTTCACCCAGAGTGGCGGGGTCGAGTGAAAAGTCGTCCGAGAAGTCGCACTTTACCCGCCCTATATCGCCTGGAAGAAGCGCCTGGATGTCTAGATTTAGGTTTTGAATGCTTAAATTTTTTTCCAGATTTACCAGGCTCGAGTGGGAAACTGTCCAAGAAGTCGAACTTAACCCGCCAAGTTCTGCTGGATGAAGCGCCTGGATGTTTGGGGATAGGTTTTGAATGCTTAAAAATTTCAGCCAGGGTGGCGGGGTCGAGTGAAAAAGTCGTCCGAGAAGTCGCACCTATCTCGCCAATATCGGCTGGATGAAGTGCCTGGATGTCTGGACTTATGTTTTAAATGCTTAAAAATTTGTTCAAGGTTTACCATGGTCGAGTGGAAACCGCCCAAGAGGTCAAGCTTAACCCGCCAAGTTCAGCTGGATGAAGTCCTGGATGTTTGGGCTTAGGTACTGAATAAAATCAAGCCCAGTAATGTGTTACTGTAATGGGGTTAGTCTGTGAGCCTGGATGTCTGGACTTAGGTTTTGAACGCTTAAAAATTTTCTCCAGGGTGGTGGGGTCGAGTGGGAAAAAGTCCAGGAAGTATCACCTATCACGCCAAGTTTGGCTAGATGAAACGCATGGATGTCTGGACTTAGCTTTTGAACGCTCAAAAATTTCTTTCAGGGTTACCATGGTCGAGTGAAAAAGTCGTCCGAGAAGTCACACTTTACTCGGTCAATATCAGCTGGATGAAGCGCCTGGATGTCTGAACTTAGGTTTTAAACCCTTAAAAATTTCTCCAGAGTGGTGAGGGTCGAGTGGGAAACCGTCCAAGAAGTTGAACTTAACCCGCCAAGTTCGGCTGGATGAAGCGCCTGGATGTTTGGGTATAGGTTTTGAGTGCTTAAAAATTTCCTCCAGGGTTACCATGGTTGAGTGGGAAAGTGTCCGAGAAGTCGCACTTACCCGCCAATATCGCCTGGGACGGCTTTCCCCTGGATGTCTGGACTTAGGTTTTAAACGCTTAAAAATTTCCTCCAGGGTTGTGGGGTTGAGGGGGAAGAGTCCAAGAAGTAGCATCACACGCCAAGATTGGCTAGATGAAGCGCCTGGATGTCTGGACTTAGATTTTGAACATTTAAAAATTTTGTTTCAGGATTACCATGGTCGAGTAGGAAAGTGTCCGAGAAGACACGCTTAACCTGGCCAGGATGTGTGGACTTAAAGATTTCCTCCAGGGTTGTAGGGGTTGAGTGGGAAAGATTCCAAGAAGTAACACTTTTCACGGTCTAGATCGTCTAGAGGAAGCAACTGGATGTCTGGCCTTAGGTTTGGTTTCTTCCAGGATTAACGTGGTCAAGTGGGAAAGCCTCCGAGAAGTCACACTTAACCCTGCCAATATCGCCTGGATGAAGCGCCTGGCTGTCTGGACTTAGGTACTGAATAAAATCAAGCCCAGTGATGTGTTACTGTTATGGGGTTAGTCTGTTAGCCTGGATGTCTGGAAACGTCCAAGAAGTCAAACCTAACTAGGGCAAGATCGGCTGGATGAAGTGCCTAGATGTTTGGGTTTAGTTTTTGAATGCTTAAAAATTTTATCCAGGGTGGTGGGGTCGAGTCAGAAAGCATCTGAGAAGTTCCACCTATCCCGGCCAATATCGCCTCGATGAAGCGCCTGGATGTCTGGTCTTAGGTACTCAACAAAATCAAGCCCGTAATGTGTTACTGTTATGGGGTTAGTCTGTTAGCCTGGATATCTGGACTTAGGTTTTGAATGCTTAAAAATTTGTTCCAGATTTACCATGGTCGAGTGGGAAACCGCCCAAGAAGTCGAACTGGTTCGCTGGACGGCGCTTCTGTATGTTTGAGGATAGGTTTTGAATGCTCAAAAATTGATCCAGGGTAGCGGGGTCGAGTGAAAAATCGCCCGAGAAGTCGCACCTAACTCGGACAATATCGGCTGGATGAAGAGCCCGGATGTCTGACTTAGGTTTTAAATGCATAAAAATTTCTCCAGGGTGGTGGGGGTCGAGTGGGAAATAGTCCAAGAAGTTGCACCTATGCAAGATCAGCTAGATAAAACGCCTGGATGTCTGGACTTAGCTTTAAAACACTTAAAAATTTCTTCCAGGGTTACCATGGTCGAGTGGTAAAGATCAGCTAGATAAAGCGCCTGGATGTCTGGACTTAGCTTTAAAATGCTTAAAAATTTCTTCCAGGGTTACCATGGTCGAGTGTGTAAAAGTCGTCCGAAAAGTCGCACTTAACTCGGACAATATCGGCTGGATGAAGAGCCCGGATGTCTGGACTTAGGTTTTAAATGCATAAAAATTTCTCCCAGGGTGGTGGGGGTCGAGTGGGAAATAGTCCAAGAAGTTGCACCTATGCAAGATCAGCTAGATAAAATGCCTGGATGTCTGGACTTAGCTTTAAAATGCTTAAAAATTTCTTCCAGGGTTACCATGGTCGAGTGGGAAAGTGTCCGAGAAGTCGCACTTAACCCGGCCAAGATCATGCCCATAAAAGTGTTATAGTAATGGGGTGAGTCTGTGGGCCCAGGCCTTAAAGTAAACTGTAAACCTGGGCCTTTACTAAATAAAATCATGCCCAGTGATGTGTTACTGTTATGGCGTTAGTCTGTGAGTGGGAAAGTGTCAGAGAAGACGCACTTAACCCGGCCAATGTCACTTGGATGAAGTGCCTGGATGTGTGGACTTAAAAATATCCTCCAGGGTTACAATGGTCGAATGGGAAAGTGTCCGAGAAGTCGCATTTAACCCGGCCAATATTGCCTGGATGAAGCGCCTGGATGTGTGGACTTAAAAATATCCTCCAGGGTCACCATGGTCGAGTGGAAAAGTGTCAGAGAAGTCGCACTGTGTTTAGTATTAAGACAACAATATATTAATTAATACGAATTTAACAAATGCTCTTTGTTCTGTGTCCTTTGCTCTTCTTTATTTGGTTATATCTCTTGTGTTAAAGAATGAATACTGCCAAATAAATGTTGTATCAAAATCAAGGAAGTGTCTTACAAACTACTTTATAGAATTTATTACATTTGGAAATATTTAAGCTTAACATTTCATATAGCTGTCAACTTTGGTAAACAAAAGAAAACTATTTAGCATCTTTCTTTTCTCATTTACTCAAGATTGTTTTGGAAAGGTTTGGAATTGTGTATTAATAGAAAATTGGAGTTTATGAAAGAAATGTGTATCAACAGTATATGTACAGTTGTGGCCAAAGGTTTTGAGAATTACATAAATATTGGAAATTGGAAAAGTTGCTGCTTAAGTTTTTGTAATAGCAATTTGCATATACTCCAGAATGTTATGAAGAGTGATCAGATGGATTGCATAGTCCTTCTTTGCCATGAAAATGAACTTAAACCTGAAAAAAACTTTCTACTGCATTTCATTGCTGTCATTAAACGACCTGCTGAGATCATTTCAGTAAACGCCTTGTTAACTCAGGTGAGAATGTTGACGAGCACAAGGCTGGAGATCATTATGTCAGGCTGATTGGGTTAGGAATGACAGACTTGACATGTTAAAAGGAGGGTGATGCTTGAAATCATCGCTCTTCCATCGTTAACCATGGTGACCTGCAAAGAAACGCTGTGGCAGCCATCATTGCGGTGCATAAAAATGGCTTCACAGGCAAGGATATTGTGGCTACTAAGATTGCACCTAAATCAACAATTTATAGACTCATCAAGAGCTTCAAGGAAAGAGGTTCAATTCTTATTAAGAAGGCTTCAGGGCGTCCAAGAAAGTCCAGCAAGCGCCAGGATCGTCTCCTAAAGAGGATTCAGCTGCAGGATTGGAGTGCCACCAGTGCAGAGCTTTCAGGAATGGCAGCAGGCAGGTGTGAGAGCATCTACACGCACAGTGAGGCCAAGACTTTGAAGATGGCCTGGTGTCAAGAAGGACAGCAAAGAAGCCACTTCTCTCCAAAAACATCAGGGACAGACTGATCTTTTGCAAAAAGTATGGTGAATGGACTGCTGAGGACTGGGGCAAAGTCATATTCTCCGATGAAGCCCCTTTCCGATTGTTTGGGGCATCTGGAAAAAGGCTTGTCCGGAGAAGAAAAGGTGAGCGCTACCATCAGTCCTGTGTCATGCCAACAGTAAAGCATCCTGAGACCATTCATGTGAGAGGTTGCTTCTCATCCAAGGGAGTGGGCTCACCCACAATTTTGCCCAAAAATACAGCCATGAATAAAGAACGGTACCAAAACACCCTCCAACAGCAACTTCTTCCAACAATCCAACAACAGTTTGGTGAAGAACAATGCATTTTTCAGCACGATGGAGCACTGTGCCATAAGGCAAAAGTGATAACTAAGTGGCTCGGGGACTAAAACGTTGAAATTTTGGGTCCATGGCCTGGAAACTCCCCAGATCTTAATCCCATTGAGAACTTGTGGTCAATCCTCAAGACGCGGGTGGACAAACAAAACCCACTACTTATGACAAACTCCAAGAAGTGATTATGAAAGAATGGGTTGCTATCTGTTGGAGTTATGTACGTGTCCATCGGGTGCCAGGATTTGTCAGCCTGGTGAGAATGGAATGTTAGAGTTGAATGTTGACAGTTATGCACCTGTGGCCCTTTTAGTTTCAGTTTGATTCTTGGTCATAACATGGCCTCCGTGATAATACTGATAGGGGCACCAGAAGAATCTGAAGGAGTGAAGATTCTGACGCACAAGAAATGTGGCCAATTGTTTTCATTTATTGTATCTTGTCTTTTCCTCTATAAATAAAGCAACTTGTGACCTGAGCTTCGGAGGCAAAAGCAGGAAAAGGAGGCAAAGCAGGAGGTTATGAGAAACCTGCTTTTCCCGCTTGCAACCGACAGTGCAATCCTTGCAAGCTAAAAATTCTAAAAACTTGTCTTGTGTTTTATTTCGCCTTGAGTTGATCCTTCCTGGTAAAGAGCCGTTTGAGTGAAATAGTCTCAACATTTACTTGGTCCTTCGAGCCGGATCCCAACAGGACAGAGCGGAGGAGGAGAGGACGAAGAGTAGCTGAGAGATAGTCTCTGGCGCCAGAGCCAGGCAGTAGCTGCCTGACTAAAATCCACCTACGTGAATTTGAGGGGGTCGGTGAATCTTCGCCTGGAAAAATCAACTTCTCTGGGCTGTCTGACGGAGCCGTTAGAAGGACAACTCAACGCACTGATCAGGTGATATACCGGTGTTTTTTTTTTATGGGTGAAGTATGTGTATGTGACTGCAGTATAATAGGTACCGCCCGAGCGCATCTCGCTTGATTTGCCTGTTAAGGTGAAGGATCTGATCGACTTCTGTAGCCTAGATTACTAGCTCGAGCGCACTCCGCTGATTTGCCTGTTAAGGTGAAGAATCTGGATCGACTTGGAAGCACAGTAATCTCGACAGAAGAATCTGTCGACCAATTGTCTAGGACATTGGTTTGTCGACAAAATTGTTCTAAGCGCGCAGGGTATGAATGGTATGAATGTGTTGTGTTGTATGAATGTCATTGTGAATCATTAGGATTTACGGTGAATTAGTTTGTTGTTGTTTTAGGAATAACACGACTGATATTTCTCCCTACTAGAAAGGGAGTTGTGTTATTCAAACATAGAAAACTATATTGGGTTTGAGTCAAAATTGAAAAGTTGGTTTGTTCAGACGGCTGTATCCGCAGACAAATTAGTGTCTGTAGAAGCTTGGTGCAGTGGACGATTTGATCAGACTTGTGACTAATCGTTGACTCTTACCAAAAGCAAATATGGGCGCAGAAAATAGTAAATTGACGGAGATCCAAAGTTTATGCATACATATTCGCAGACAGTGTGCGAGTATATCTCAATGAGTGGAATAAAAATATGATTTCGATGGTAAATTAGTCAAAAGAGACTGTGCTCTTTAATAGACAAAATAAAGGTTGATTTGGTCTTAGCCAAGGGAAAAAAAGAGTGATCTGTTGAAACTTCAATTGATTGAAGCGGACGTAGTGGCAGGAGCAGGCTGATAAAAGACAGGCGAAAGTCAAGAGAAAAAGACAGAAACAAGAAAGATTGGTTGCAGTGCAGAAAGAAAAAGAGCATAAAAAGACCCCCTGAACTCCTCACACCATTCATCAGATTCAGATTTTGTTTTTCCAGCCATCCTGAGTGGCTAATCCACATTACGGTGTAGAGGACGATCGCAATAGATACCTTAATGCGACGCCCATGGTCAGACCAAGAACTTAAAGAGGCAGTAAATGCACTTGGTCCACTTGAAAATATCGCTGCATGGTTAGAGAATTTTCACCAATTGATACGCATGTATCGTTTAAATGGCCAAGAGGTTGACAGAGTTGCGAGATTGGCTCTTAAATACAAATATGGCCAGGCTAGGGGTAATTTCACTGGTCTAGATAGGAATGATGATCCGTTAGCTCATGATGCAGCGAGATTATAGAGATGCAGTAGAACAATTGACAGAAAAAAATTAGAAACACCCTTGGAACACGCCCAGATTACTCTAATATATCCCAGTGTAAACAGAAAGATGGAGAAGATGTACATGAATACAGAGCATGTCTGGAAGAAGTTTTTAGGGTTAACAGTGGGGTTCAGTATAGTGTCGAGGAGACTAGTGCATACCAACAGCAATTAAAACAGGCATTCCTTTTAGGATTCAATCCCAGTTGGCAGACTACATCAAAAAATATAATATAGACTGGTCCACCGACCCAGTAAATAGCATAATGAATTATGCCAGACATGGACAAGGATTGTTAAAAAAGGAAAAGCAGACAGGGCCCATACTTTCGCTGCTCTCACTGCCCTCTCCCAGGGATGACCTTGCTTGGTGCAGACACAATACAGACTTGAAGGCAAACTGTGCCTTCCACGAAATTTGTACAAAACAGCAAAAACATGTGTCAACAGGAGGGATGGTGCATAGGGTAGAACAGTACTTTTATGCACCAGGGTTTAATAACTACTAAAAAAATTTTGTTTGATCTGCTGTAAACATAACTCGCAGGGCAACTGCAGGCTTAAGAGAGGTCAACTTCCTAGGCCAGACTACCCTTTTCAGCTTATCCACATGGATTTTATTGAACTGACACCTTGCCAACAGTACAAATACTGTATGGTAGACTGTTCAGTTTGCCGCTGTGTGATGATGTGTGTGAGAAACCACAAGAGCAGCATACACTAGCAGAATGTATAAACAAAATGTTGAAATTTAAAATGTTTAAAGATGTTGTGAGAGCAAATGATCTGCCAGATATACCTCTGTCCCCACAGGCCCTCAAGAGTGAAACCAGGCGACAGCATCCTGATTAAAGCACCGTGGTGCTGACTACCCCAACTGCCTTGAAGACCGCTGAGAGGTCTACGTGGATTCATCAGAGCCACTGTAAGAAGGTCACAGAGTTTCCGCCCAAAACGACGAGTGCACGGGTGTGAAGTCCGGTTACAAAGGGTGGTGAAGGCAATAGGCCTCGCTGGTCTCAACCCGGTGAAGAAACCAACAGAGCCCTACTATTTTTAGCATGGCGTGGAAAGAGATCACCTTTAGGCAGTAGCAGTCCTGGTGGGAGTCCTGCTGTGGATGGATGCGGAGGAGAGAGAGACGATTGAAGAGGAACGGAAACGAATTGAACTTCGACTGGTTCACAGAACTAAAAACTCATTTTGATTTGAAATATGTTTATGCATGATCTGTGTTTTACCATGTTTAAGGGCAATGATTAATAAAATGATTAGCCAGACATTTCTCAGTTTTACCATGCTTCTCCAACAAGAGAGAAATGGAGAGCTTTAGTATCATGTGTGAAGACTCAGTTAAAACCACAGCTGTGACAGGGCTGAGTGCTGATGTTATGATACAAAAGGGTACACTGACAAGCTACAGTAGCCGTGCCAAGAACAAGAGGCACTGTTTTATTTCATTCTTCCTTTTCAGTTTATTTTCACATTTTCTCCTATGTTTCTCATTTTCTATTTTTTCATTAAGATGCAAGCCTTACAGGTGATCGCCCTGTAACATCTTGGGGTCGGTTGGGAATTTTTCCTCAGATACTGGGGTTTTCGCCAACCTTGCAGTTTAAAGTAAGCATCGACTATTCAATCAAGTAATCAGTAGAGATGTAGTTCAATATGCATTTGCTTCATTATGTTATTTTTTTAGGTGCTAAATGTCAAACAGGAGGGAGATGTTGGAGTTATGTACGTGTCCATCGGGTGCCAGGCTTTGTCAGCCTGGTGAGAATGGAATGTTAGAGTTGAATGTTGACAGTTATGCACCTGTGGCCCTTTAGTTTCAGTTTGATTCTTGGTCATAACATGGCCTCCGTATAATACTGATAGGGTACCAGAAGAATCTGAAGGAGTGAAGATTCTGACGCACAAGAAATGTGGCCAATTGTTTTCATTTATTGTATCTTGTCTTTTCCTCTATAAATAAAGCAACGTGTGACCTGAGCTTCGGAGGCAAAAGCAGGAAAAGGGAGGCAAAGCAGGGAAGGAGGCAAAAGGGAGGCCCGGCCCCCGGCCTCAGGCGGACTGAGATCCGTCTGGAGGCAAAAGGGAGGTTAAGGAGAAACCTGCTTTTCCCCCGCTTGCAACCGACAGCGCAATCCTTGCAAGCTAAAATTCTAAAAACTTGTCTTGTGTTTTATTTCGCCTTGAGTTGATCCTTCTTGGTAAAGAGCCGTTTGAGTGAAATAGTCTCAACACTATCAGTCAGGATTTGGCCCCGGAGTTGATTGAGAGCATGCTCAGTCGAATTGCAGAGGTCCTGAAAAAGAAGGGCCAACACAGCAAATAATGACTCTTTGCATAAATGTCATGTAATTGTCGATAAAAGCCTTTGAAACGTATGAAGTGCTTGTAATTACACTTCAGTACATCAGAGAAACAACTGAAACAAAGATCTCAAAGCAGTTTAGCAGCAAACTTTGTGAAAACTAATATTTGTGTCATTCTCAAAACTTTTGGCCACAACTGTATAATTAATCAGGATTAAGTTCATCAGGGTTACCCATTTTTGGTTGAATGTAGTTTTGAGGATGTACTGAATCAATCATGTGACCCTGTATAAGGAGTCAACCATGTGTTTTTAACCCTGGAAAAAATTCTACTAATATTATTCTTATTAAACAGTTTATTTACTCATTTATACAAACATACATAAAATAAAAATGTACGTTGTAGCAACCTGTGTGTGTGAGAGAGTGTATATGTGTGTGTGTGTGTGTGTGTGTGTGTGTGTGTGTGTGTGTGTGTGTGTGTGCTGTTTCAAGAGATCAAACATATACTTGTGTTGTCTTTCAGTTTTTTTTTATATTCATTTGTTCTTAAATCATTCGCAATCATTTGTCCTTTATATTATAGAGTGAAAACATGGGCCAAGGATGACGGATGATTTAAATCAAGCATGATTTTATTCAAACTGAGCTAACATGTAAAATATGAAGCTAACGTATGAAAGTTATTCCTATGTTTAAAAAAATAAATGAGAAAAAATCAAGGTGAATATTTCTGAGATGCTAAAACAGCATGAACTATCAATGATTCATCTAATTTAGCTTTAGTAGTACTCCATTAGGTTCATTTATTTACAGTGAAGCTCATTTTGATTGGTTGACTTTCCACTTCCTCTTCAGTGATCATGTGTGCACGGTTCTGGACAGGAGATGAAACGTCTCTCTTCTCTGGACAGGTGACCATTGTCTGGAAATCCTTCATCAGCGAGATCACGAGGGGCATGTGGCTCACCAAGAAGCTTCTGAAGACATGAACACTACGTGTCCTACACGAGAGAAGCAGACACATCACAAGTTAGGAGACTCAGACACTGAAACACGGCACATACTGTATTTTTTAACTTATAAGAGGACAATAATGCAAGAGGAATACCAAATTCTTCTTTTCAATGTAAAATACTGCAACATTTTCAAAAATTCAGAAACAATGGACTTGTAAAAGCTCTCAAAATAATCATTTGTAATGATTAGTGAGGAGTGACTAAGAAAGCGCCTCAGAGCCAGTAAACGCTATGAGAAGAGTGACTGTACATCTTAAAATAGCACCATGCATGGTTGTTTGTCCGCACCCAAACTATCCACTGCGGCCAAAGCACAATAAACTCCTTTTCCAAGACCCTTGGCTTAAGTAAGTGAGGGCTTCTGGGAATCCATGCTCTAGTCTCATGAGACCAAGCAATCGTTTCAGATCTGACAGCATCTAAAATGTTCTGGTGTCACAAGAGGAGGCATACAGTGAGAAGTGTCTGGTTTCACAGTGAACTTCAGGGTAGTAAAGCTCTTCTGTAGGGACGTATGAGAGCTGAAGGTGTGAGAGAGTTAGGCTTTATCAACCACTGTGTGATATAATACAAAACCTCAACTCTCCCCATACCAGAAACTCTCCCATTAAAGACCAGGTCGTTTAAGAAGGAGTTAAACAGGACAGATGTAACAGTTTGTAATAAAATTTTACATTCAGTGCCAAGAAGGCCAGAGCAGTACATTGTATACATAGAGTTATGGAGGTATTAAGTACTAAAATATCACACCTAGTTGAATTAGATCTAGGTTGTACTCATTTCCGCAATCCTATATTGAAACAAAATGGGCTAATTTTACATTTATTAATAGCATATATTTCTCTGTTTTTATTAAGAATATGTTTAATACCTTAATACTTGCCATCTATTAACTAATAAGAGGTTATTAAACAGACAGTTTACTAAAACTCTAATGACATGTAGCTGAAAAGTTGCTTACTGATCGTGGAATGCCTAAAGTGGACTGTCAAATGTTGTCTAACTCAATGTTTGTAGGTATGTTAAAAGAAATATGGTTCACTGATTATTATTTACTGAATAAATACTTTGTATTCAGCTTCTGGTCAACCAGAAAATTAGTTTTCTTTGAATCAGTGAGCCTGAAAAGACCGGGCACCTAAATGGGACACTAATTTATGTTGTTATGAATCCAAACTATAAATCAAGTAATTTCTGTTAAATAATATAAATAACTGTTAAAATATGTCATTCTAGGCATTTTGTATTCTACGGTATGTGCAAAACCAGTTGCAGGACGTATTGAACTAAATATTTTAGTTTGTTTATTTCTATTTATTTGGTTAATTTCTTTACCCTGATAATTTGCACAGATGTTGTGCAGCCCCACTGCCACAGTTAAAGCAATTACGGTAAGGCAAACGAAAAATATTACTGTTTAAAGGAATTTTACCCAACAAGTAAGATTTTGTTATCATTTACTCATCTTCAAGTAGTTCCAAACTTGTATGAATTTCTTTGTTCTCCCAAACACAAAGGAGGATATTTTGAAAAAAGTATGGAACAATGGTTCCTCTTCAGGAACTCGAGCTGCGCCACAAACGCTTGGGAACGCCTTCGGCGTGAGCCGTTCTGAACCACGTGGTGAAATCTGTCCATCGGAGAGGAGCGACGCCATGGATGAGATGACGCGCGACCAGGAAGTATAAAGTCATGCTCTGCGCGATGCCGCACCAGCTTTCTGCTGTTCAGTAAGCGCTACTTGTGATTTTTGTCTGTCTATTTATTGTCTGTTTGTCTAGCTTAAATATCTGCAAAAGACTGATATTTACATTGTGGTGATCCGCCGCGCTTTCAAGTGGTGTGCTGATCCCCGCCTCGTTATATCACGGGTGGGGACACACACAGCTTGTGCGTGGCGTGCCTGGGAGCGAGCACGCGGCGCCCGTCCTCGAGGGGACTGATTGCTCGCATTGTTTGCAGCTACCACTGCGAACACTCCGCTCCCGGAGGGCTTTTGAGGAGGAGCCTTTCACCGGCTTTCCCAGAGGTGCGGGACCCGCTGCCGCCAAGGCGGAGCGGCGAACACACGGCTGGGGATCGCAACTCGATCTGGCAGAGGAGATGGAGACGGGCTCGCCCTTTCTCCGCCGGAACTGGCCAGATCGGGCGCCGATCCCGTGTGTCCGGAGCCCGAACTTTGGCTTCTTCGCCACGGGGAGACGCCCACTGCGCCGCGCTTTCCTCCGAGGAGGTTGATGTTGACATGGTGGACGACGCGCCACTGCACACGCCCCAGTATGAGGAGCTCTTAGAGGTGGTAACTCGCATGGTTGCTAAACTTAACATCGATTGGCCCGCCGAGCAATATGCTGAGCCTCAGAAATCTAAATTAGATGAGAGATTTCTGAGAGCAAAGCAGCCACCTCTAAGACGGAGCCTTCCGCTTCTTCCCAGACCTCCACAGTGAGCTGTCAAGGTCTCTGGGGAAGGCCGTGACTCGCCGTGTTTTCTCCCCACCGCTGTTAGTTATTATGGCAATGTGGCGGAGTCGCGGAGTGCGCTATAAGGCGATGCCCCGGTAGAACAGTCTCTCGCTACCTATCTGTCCCCGGTGCGGCATCGCCTTTGAAGGCTCTGACCTTACCATCGGCCGCTGAGAACAACGTCGGCTTTGGTGGCTATAGATGCAGCAGCAGGTCTGGCTGGGTCTTGCATGCACACGATGGCGGTGTTGCAGGCATACCAAGCCGACCTGCTGAAAGAGGTCGATGAGAGAGTACTGACCTCTGCCTCCTCCACACAAAGGAGACCGCCCGTGCTTTGGGACGGTCTATGTCATCCCTTGTGGCTGCGGAGAGGCATCTCTGGCTGACCCTGTCCGATATGAAACAGCGGACAGGGTCTGCCTATTGGACGCCCCTGCAGCCTTCTGGCCTATTCGCGACTCTGTCAATGAGGTCGCCAATAGGTACCAGGAGGCCCGTGAACAGGCGGTGGCATTCAAAAGTTTTCCCACGCCGATCTCATCGTCCCGATGCCCCCACCGCGTGCCAGCTCCACATACAGGCAAGTGCAGAAACAGAGCGCTTGGGCCGGGGACTTCCGGGTCCAAAGACCTGAGGGCCTTTTGGACAGGAAGTCCCATGCCAAGAAGCCCTGATATGAGGAGTGCTCCAGGGCTTCTGAGGGCTGCCCCTCCTGGGAGGATCAGGTTATGCCTGGTCAGACGGCACCCGCTCTCCTCAGGCCCTCAGGAGTAACTGACACTGATCTCAGATCCGAGGAAGACGCATACTTTCATATATCCATCCTTCCTCAACACAGGAAGTTTCTGAGGTTCGCTTTGGGGCGAGCATACCAATTTTGAGTACTTCCTATCGGCCCAGCACTCTCACCCCGCACATTTACTTAAGTGTATGGATGCAGCTCTGGCTCCTTGAGACTCCAGGCATCCGCATACTCAATTATATCGACGATTGGTTGATATTAGCTCAATCCGAGCAGATGGCAGTTCAACATCGAGATGTTGTTCTGTCTCACATGGGGAGTTGGGTTTGAGACTGAACGCCAACCAGAGTACATTGCGCCCCCGCTCAGAGGACCACATACCTAGGCGTGGTGTGGGACTCGACCACGATGTGGGCACGTTTGTCTCCTGCCTGCGTGCAGTCGATCCTCATGTCAGTCGAGAGAGTCAGGGAAGGCCAGTCATTCACTGTCAAGCAGTATCAGAGACTGCTGGGCCTGATGGCAGCTGTGTCCAACGTGATACCCTTTGGCCTGCTGTCCATGAGACCCCTACAGTAGTGGCTCAGGACCAAGGGGTTCTCCCCGAGGGGAAACCCACTCCGCAAAATCAAGCATCATGTCATGCCTAGACTTATGGAGTAAACTTGGTCTCTGAATCAGGGCCCAGTGTTAGGAGCTCTTTGTCGCCACATCTTGCTTGCGACGGATGCATTCCTAACCGGTTGGGGCGCAGTGTGGAGCTATTCTCTCAGGCAGGATGAACAGTAGTTCACCCTCGCCCCGGAGTTATTGAAGCTGTGGGTGTGGCCCCTTAGGGGGCACAACTCATAGCTTCTGGTCTTTCAGCTGAGGTTGTTGAGACCATCCTCCAATCCAGAGCTCCCTCTATGAGGAGCGTGTATGCCAGAGGTGGAAAATGTTCACTTCCTGGTGTGGAGACCGCCATTTAAACTCAGTTAACTGCCCAGTAGGCTCAGTGCTGGAGTTCCTCCAGGCAACATTGTCCACCGGGTTAACCACTCCACCCTAAAGGTCTACGTGCCAGTCATATCTGCATATCATGACCCTATTGGTGGTCGCTCAGTGGGCAGACACCCATTACACGATTCCTCCACGGTGTGCTGAGGTTGAGACCTCCAGTGCGGACCAGAGTTCCCCTGGGATTTGGTTGTGGTGTTAGAGGCTCTGTATAAGGCACCCTTCGAGCCCTCGAAGAGGTTCCTTACCTGTCTAATCCTATAAGACAGCATTTCTCCTCGCCATCACCTCTTTGGAGGGTGGGAGATCTGCAGGCCCTCCGTGGCCCCCGACTCACTTGGACTTTGCCCCAGGCATGGCCAAGGCTTTTGCATACCCAAGAGTGGGTTATACACCTAAAGTGCCCTCTGTTACACCGCTACCAATCGTATTGCAGGCCTTCTGTCCTCCCCTTCCAGGATCCAGACCAGCAGAAGCAAGCACTGACACTTATGTGCGCAGAACTGCTTCTTCAGCGGATGTCGGACCAATTACTCATTTGTTTTGGTCCGACGAATAGGCAGGCGCTGCTGCCAAGCGCCGCACTATTAGCAGGTGGATAGTTGAGGCTGTCCACCTGGCCTATGAGGCCTCTGCACTCCCATGCCCTCTCGGGTCAGAGCGCATTCAACCAGGGGTATGGCGGCCTCTAAGGCCTATCCTCGGGGACATCTGCAACGCTGCGGGTGGTCCACGCCCTGCACTTTTGCCCGGTTCTATAATCTAGACTTAAGGGCCGCTCCTGGCTCCTCGGTCTTATCCTGATGGGTGGTCTGAGGACCCCTTTTCAGGCAGGGCCTTGGAATTATGGCGGCGTGGGCATCTCGTTCCCCAAAGCGCTTGTGACGCAGCTCGAGTTCCTGAAGAGGAACGCCTCAGGTTGCGAATGTAACCATGGTTCCTCTAGAGAACGAGACACTGCGCCCCGATGCCATACTTCCTACACCTGCCGGCGCTTCATTCACTGTAAGAACTTCTTCTTCAGTGTATGCGTCCCCTGTGTCCGTTCATCAGCAGTACAGAACAAATTCAGGCGCCTAGAAGCATCAGTCGGAACAAACCACACGTGAAATCAAATCTGGTTTATTCAGAATGCAGCTTAACACAGAGAGAAAACATCAGCTTATATAGCCCTTTATGGGGCGTTGACCTCTATTGCATAGCTGGACATGCTCTCAACTGCCCACTATGGAGAGGACAAAAGACAACTCCATATATGGGGTGAAGATTCACAAAATTAGCAGACTAGAGACAAAGCAAGTCTATATAAGGAATGAAAGACTACAGAGTTAGTAGAGTAACCTGAAACTATACCTGCAGTGCGAAAGGGACTAGAACAATTGTCATACCTTGCTCACACACACACAGTAATAGAGAATTAATTCTCTCATTCACTACAGAGGCTGGTGCCGGCATCGCAGAGCGTGACTTTATACTTACTGGTCAGCGACGCCATCTCGTCCATGACGCCGCCCTCTCCATTGGACAGATTTCACACGTGGTTCAGAACGGCTCACGCCGGTTGCATTCCCAAGCGCTTGTGACGCAGCCGCCTCGCTCCCTAGAGGAACCATGGTTACATTCGTAACCTGAGACGTTTTGGGTCACCATTATTTATTTGAATTTTTATTTTTGGGTAAACTTTTCCTTTAAGGTGAGAGGAAGTCTTACTGGCAGTCCGTCAGACCTGCAAGTCCCAGCATACACCGATCCGAATCCACCTCGCCCCAGCAATGGGCCCTTCACATACGCTTCTGCAACACACAAGATCACAAGAAACCTCTTTAAACAGGACCTTACTTTAACGTCTTCAGTGACGACTCGTTTAGCGAGTGGTGAGGTGTTTAATCTCAGTGCACTCTGACTTCTGCGGGAGCGTTTGGCAGCTCTTCTGTATGAGGGGGACGGACCTGCTCCTGGCTGCCGCTCTGCCGCTTCCTCTTCCCGTGAGACACGGACACAGAAACGGCCAACTCTGACGGCAGAGGAGCGATGTACCCAGGCAGCTCTTGGCTCAGAGGCAGGTTTGGATTGGTCAGCGGTTCCTGAGTGCTGTCACCAGAGCCGCCTCCCAACCTCCACCCTGAGAGACAGCAGCACTCCTGGATCTGGAGCGGCTCGAGGCTGCAATATTTCACACATCAGACACTTACAGCCTCTATTAGCAACCTTTATCATAACCAAGCACCAATTGCTTTTACTTCTATTTGCTCTTGAATAGAAAATTAAAGGCATATCTTTACATTAATTCAGTCAAACATTGTACAACATCATACCATAACATAGCAATAATAAACAAAACACTCACCTTGTCTTTCACTCATAAGAGCGGCTGACAATCGCTCCAAACTCAAGAAATACAGTAAATAAATTTTAAAAAATTAATTAGTTGAAGAAAGAAAGAAATAGAGAAAGAATGAGAGAAATAAAGAGAAATGGATGAAGATCGCCTGATGAAGTGCCTGGATGTCTGGATTTAGGTTTTGAATGCTTAAAAATTTGTTCCAGGCTTAGCATGGTCGAGTGGGAAAATGTCCGAGAAGTCGATTTAATCCGCTAATATCGCCTGGATGAAGCGCCTGGATGTCTGGACTTAAGTTTTGAACGCCTAAAGATGTCATCCAAGGTGGCGGGGTCGAGTGAAAAGTCGTCCGAGAAGTCGCACCTAACTCGACCAATATCGGCTGGAAGAAGCACCTGGATGTCTGGATTAAAGTTTTGAACATTTAAAAATGTCTTCCAGGGTGGCAGGGATCGAGTAGGAGACCAAGAAGTAGGCCAAGATCGGCTGGATGAAGCGCTTGGATGTTTGGGCTTAGGTTTTGAATGTTTAAAATTTCCCTCCAGGGTTACCATGGTCGAGCGGGAAAGCGCCCGAGAAGTCAAACTTAACCTGGCCAACACCGGTTGGATGAAGTGCCTGGATGTCTGGACTTAGGTTTTGAATGCTTAAAAATTTGTTCCAGGTTTACCATGGTCGAGTGGGAAACCGTCCAAGAAGTTGAGCTTAACCCAGCCAAGTTCGGCTGGATGAAGCGCCTGAATGTTTGGGCTTAGGTTTGAACGCTTAAAAATTTCATCCAGGGTGGAGGGTGGAGGGGGTCGAGGGGAAAGCATCTGAGAAGTCGCACCTATCCCGCCAATATCGCCTGGATGTCTGAACTTAGGTTTTGAATGCTTAAAAATTCTTTCAGGGTTACCATGGTCAAGTGAAAAAGTCGTCTGAGAAGTCACACCTAACTCGGTCAATATTGCCTGGATGAAGCACCTGGATGTTTGGGGCTTAGGTTTTGAACGCTTAAAAGTTCCTCCAGGCTGGCAGCGGTCGACTGGGAAAAAGTCCAATAAGTCGCTCCTAGCTCGCTAGTGTTGGCTGGATGAAGCGCCTGGATGTCTGGACTTAGGTTTTGAACGCTTAAAATTTTTTTTTTCCGGGTTACCGTGGTCGAGTGGAAAAGCATATGAGAAATCGCACTTATCCCGACAAATATCGCCTCTGGATGAAGCGCCTGGATGTGTGTGCTTAGGTTTCAATGCATAAAAATTTGTTCCAGGGTTACCATGGTCGAGTGGGAAAGCCTCTGAGAAATCACAGTTAACCCGGCCAAGATCATACCCATAAAAGTGTTATATTAATGGGGTGAGTGTGTGGGCCCAGGCCTTAAAGATAACTGCAATACAGGGCCTTTACTGAATAAAATCATGCCCAATAAATATGTTACTGTTATGGGGTTAATCTGTGAGCCTGGATGTCTGGGCTTAGGTTTTGAACGCTTAAAAGTTCCTCCAGGGTGGCGGGCGTCGAGTTGTAAAGCATCTGAGAAGTCGCACCTATCCCGCCAATATGTCCTGGATGTATGGACTTAGGTTTTAAACGATTAAAAATTTCTTCCAGGGTTACCATGGTTGAGTGGGAAAGCGCCCAAGAAAACGCACCTATCCCGCCAAGATCGGCTGGATGAAGCTCCTGGATGTGTGGACTTAGGTTTAAAACGCTTAAAAAAATTTTCCAGGGTTACCGTGGTCGAGTGGAAAAGCAGATGAGAAGTTGCACTTATCCCGCCAATATTGCCTGGATGAAGCACTTGGATGTCTGGATTTAGGTTTTGATCGTTTAAAATATTCCCAGGGCGGCAGAGGTCGAGTGGGAAAGAGTTCCAAGAAGTCGCCTCCAAACTAAGCTAATGTCGGCTGGATGGAGCGTATGGATGTCTGGACTTAGGTTTTGAACGCTTAAAATTTTCTTCCAGGGTTAACATGGTCGAGTGGGAAAGTATCCCAGAAGTCGCACTTAACCCGCCAATATCGCCTGGATGAAGCGCCTGGCTGTCTGGAAAATTTCTTCCAGGGTGGCGGGGTCAAGGCGGAAACCGCTCCAAGAAGTCGAACTTATCTAGGCAAGATCGGCTGGATGAAGCGCCTGGATGTTTGGAATTAGGTGTAAAACGCTTAAAAATTGTTCCAGGGTTACCGAGGTCGAGTGGAAAGGCGTATGAGAAGTCGCGACTTATCCCGCCAAAATCGCCTGGATGAAGCACCTGGATGTCTGGGCTTAGGTTTGAATGCTTATTAATTTATTCCAGGGTTACCATGGTCGAGTGGAAAGCCTCTGAGAAGTCGCACTTAATCTGGCCAAGATCATGCTCATAAAAGTGTTATATTAATGGGGTGAGTGTGTGGCCCAGGCCTTAAAGATAACTGCAATACAGGGCCTTTACTGAATAAAATCATGCCCAATAAATATGTTACTGTTATGGGGTTAATCTGTGAGCCTGGATGTCTGGGCTTAGGTTTTGAACGCTTAAAAAGTTCCTCCAGGGTGGCGGGCGCGAGTTGTAAAGCATCTGAGAAGTCGCACCTATCCCGCCAATATATCCTGGATGTATGGACTTAGGTTTTAAACGATTAAAAATTTCTTCCAGGGTTACCATGGTTGGAGTGGGAAAGCGCCCAAGAAAACGCACCTATCCCGGCCAAGATCGGCTGGATGAAGCTCCTGGATGTGTGGACTTAGGTTTAAAACGCTTAAAAAATTTTTCCAGGGTTTCCGTGGTCGAGTGGAAAAGCAGATGAGAAGTTGCACTTATCCCGCCAATATTGCCTGGATGAAGCACTTGGATGTCTGGATTTAGGTTTTGATCGCTTAAAATATTCTCAGGGCGGCAGAGGTCGAGTGTGAAAGAGTTCAAGAAGTCGCCTCCAAACTAGGCTAATGTCAGCTGGATGGAGCGTATGGATGTCTGGACTTAGGTTTTGAACGCTAAAAAAATTTCTTCCAGGGTTAACATGGTCGCAGTGGGAAAGTATCCCAGAAGTCGCACTTAACCCGCCAATATCGCCTGGATGAAGCGCCTGGCTGTCTGGAAAATTTCTTCCAGGGTGGCGGGGTCAAGTGGGAAACCGCCCAAGAAGTTGAACTTATCTAGGCAAGATCGGCTGGATGAAGCACCTGGATGTTTGGAATTAGGTGTAAAACGCTAAAAATTTGATCCAGGGTTACCGAGGTCGAGTGGAAAGGCGTATGAGAAGTCGCACTTATCCCGCCAAAATCGCCTGGATGAAGCACCTGGATGTCTGGGCTTAGGTTTGAATGCTTATTAATTTCTTCCAGGGTTACCATGGTCGAAAGTGGGAAAGCTCTCTGAGAAGTCGCACTTTAATCTGGCCAAGATCATGCTCATAAAAGTGTTATAGTAATGTGTTGAGTCTGTGTGCCCAGGCCTTAAAGAAAACTGTAATCCAGGGCCTTTGCTGAATAAAAATCGCTTCCAGTAAAGTGTTACTGTTATGGGGTTAGTCTGTGAGCCTGATGTCTGGACTTAGCTTTTAAACGCTAAAAAAATTTCTTCCAGGGTTACCATGGTCGAGTGGGAAAGTGTCCGTAGAAGTCGTACTTAACCCCGCCAATATTGCCTGGATGAAGCAAATTTTGAATGCTTAAAAATTTCGTCCCAGGGTGGTGGGGATCGAGTGGGAAAGAGTCCAGGAAGTAGCACCTATCATGGCCAAGATTGGCTAGATGAAGCGCATGGATGTCTGGACTAAGATTTTGAACGCTCAAAAATTTCTTTTTCAGGGTTACCATGGTCGAGTGAAAAAGTCGCCTGAGAAGTGTCATTTTACCCGCCAATATCGCTTGGAAGAAGCGCCTGGATGTCTAGATTTAGGTTTTGAATGCTTAAAAATTTTTCCAGGTTTACCATGGTCGAGTGGGAAACCGCTCAAGAAGTCGAACTTAACCCGCCAAGTTCGCTGGATGATGAATGCCTGGATGTTTGGGTTAGGTACTGAATAAAACAAGCCCCAGTAATGTGTTACTGTTATGGGGTTAGTCTGTAAGCCTGGATATCTGGACTTAGGTTTTCAATGCTTAAAAATTTCTCCAGGGTTACCATGGTTGAGTGGGAAAGCCTCAGAGAAGTCGTCGACTTAAACCGGCCAAGATCATGCCTATAAAAGTGTTATAGTAATGGGGTGAGTCTGTGGGCCCAGGGCTTAAAGAAAACTGTAATCCTGGGCCTTTACTAAATAAAATCATGCCCAGTGATGTGTTACTGTTATGGGGTTAGTCTCTGAGGCTGGATGTCTGGACTTAGGTTTTGAACGCTTAAAAATTTCCTCCAGGGTTACCATGGTTGAGTGGGAAAGTGTCCAAGAAGTTGCACTTTACCCGCCAATATCGCCTGGATGAAGCCCCTGCATGTCTGGACTTAGGTTTTAAATGCTTAAAAATTTCTTCCAGGGTTGTGTGGGTCAAGTGGAAACTGTCCCAAGAAGTCGAACTTAACTCCGGCCAAGTTCGGCTGGATGAAGCGCTTGAATGTTTGGGGATAGGTTTTGAGTGCTTAAAAATTTCTCTCCAGGGTGGGGGGTCGAGTGGGAAAGCATCTGAGAAGTCGCACCTATCCCGCCAATATCGCCTCAATGAAGCGTCTGGATGTCTGAACTTAGGATTTGAATGCTTAAAAATTTGTTCCAGGTTTACCATGGTCGAGTGAAACAGTCCAAGAAATCGCACTCTAATCTCGCCAATATCGGCTGGATGAAGCGCCTAGATGTTTGGGTTTAGGTTTTGAACGCTTAAAAATTTCTTCCAGGGCGGCAGGGGTGGTGGGATAGAGTCCAAGAAGTCGCTCCTAACTCGCCAATATCGCCTGGATGAAGCACTTTGGATGTCTGGATTTAGGTTTTGAAACGTTTAAAAAAATTAATCCAGGCTGGCGGGGTCGAGTGGGTAAGCATCTGAGAAGTCGCACCTATCCCGCCAATATCGCTTTGATGAAGCGCCTAGATGTTTGGGTTTAGTTTTTGAACGCTTTCAAAAATTTAATCCAGGGTGGTGGGGTCGCAGTGGGAAAGCATCTGAGAAGTCGCACCTATCCCGCCAATATCTCCTCGATGAAGCGCCTGGATGTCTGAACTTAGGTTTTGAATGCTTAAAAATTTCTTCCAGGGTTACCATGGTCGAGTGGGAAAGCCTCCGAGAAGTCGCACTTATCCCGCGCCAAGATCGGCTGACGTAAGCTCCTGGATTTTTGGATTTATGTTTTGAACGTTTAAAATGTCAGATATATCAAATTCATGGCTACTACCCACCAGCATTGAAAAGCTTGGAAGAGCCAGGTTAAATGTTTAAAAACTTTTAACTGTGTTGGTCTGAAAGAAGAAAGTCATATACACTTAGGATGGCTTTGGTGTGAAGTACATTATGGAGTAATTTTCAGTTTTGAGGAACTGTTCTTTATGTTTTGGGGGTCATTTTTTTATCATTCCATGTCATGGACTGTATTAATTTGCAGCAGCATATTTTATGATAACCATAGACAAATTAAACTGCATTTAGCCTATTTGTGAAATGTGCAACCTAGATTTGATACTGTTTCAGGACATTACAGTTGTCTCTTTCTAGTTGCTGGTGACAAAGTCACACTTGGAGGCTGGATGATCAGCATTGATGTTTTCTCCTATTATGTCTTCAATTTGCAGGACCAAGAGGAAGCTGCCCGAACATTGGAGTTTGTTCAAAGGTAAGTCCTCTCTCTGGTTGTAAATGTTGTTTGGACATTTTGTCTTATCAGCATTGTTTAGGGAGTGTTTGTGTTAAAGGGATAGTTCAACCAAAAATGAAAATGAGATGTTTATCTGCTTATTAACAGGACATCCATGGTATATATGACTTTGTGTCTTCTGTAGAACACATACAAAAATTTTAAACTCAAACCATTGCAGTCTGTCAGTCATATAATGCAAGTCAATGGACACACAATCTTTGAGAGAAAAAAAAACATGCACAAATCCAACTGAAAAGCCTACGGCTCATGACGATACATTGATGTTCTAAGACACACGCTTTTTGTCCAAGAAATTGGTATTTATATAATTTTTTATTTCTGATATAACACTGAATATAATGACAATATAATGACTCATCGACAACATCCAGAGCATGATGCAATAAAAACATAAACACGTATATATTATGCCCATACAAAACTGACGTGAACAAGGAATCTATGTATATATATCTAATGAGCCAGAGTGCGACACATTTAGCATTGGGCGTTCTCACTGAGTCAGATATTGTCATATGTCAGAGGTTAAAAAAATTAAAATTCTTAGGACATCAATGTATCATCACAAGCCACAAGGTTTAATTTGAATTTGTCTGTGCATGTTTTTTTTTTCTCAAACATTGTTCCCATTGTTTGGCATTATATTAGTTCTGAATAAGGATAGCTTTGTGAAACATTTTATTATGAGTACTGAATCAAATGGATAGTTGAAAATATGTTGTTAGTTTGTACACATTTATTTGTTCTACTGAACAGAAAGGAGGATATTTGGAAGAATGTCAGTGACCAGACTGATCTTCCACCAATCACTACTATAGGAGGAAAATTAATATTATGAAAGTCAATGGTGGGCAGTCTATCTAGGTATTGACATCTGTTCAGTTCAATAAAGACATTTTACTGGTTTGGCATTAATAATAATAATAATGATAGAATAAATAAATACATCATGAAAGAATTACTGTAACAAAGTTGTTGTCTACATCACTCTAAGATTCTTAGGCCCTCTCAGATCAAAGCTGAACTAAAGATGGTGCAGATGCTGCATAATGACAACAGTCTTAATAATAGAATGGGTTTTGTTGATTAAAGTGCAATTATTCCTTTCTTACGTAACCTAATATCTTATGTTTCTCTGGTTTTACATTCTAGACGCTTCATTGGTGTGAACCCTAAAAGAGGAACAAAAGAGAACCAAAGTAGTGTCCAAGAAGATAGGAAGATTGTGCAGAAAGAAAAGCAGCAACTGTGAATCCTCAGGTGGCTACTCTCATCAAAAACTTCATGGACTTTGAATGGGGCTTTATCTAGTCAGGTTAAATAATGTTACAGTTCTGCAGGTAGATCTGCAAAGTAAGTATAGATTACATAGTCATGTTATGTTTGTGATGACACGGTTTTATGTTCTGTTTAATCCAGCACTGGTGAAGAAGAATGTTAAGAATTGCTTTAAACATTTTAATAAAAGTGTAATGTCTGAAGATGATCTTTTGTTTGAGCCATTTGTTTGTAAAAACAATTTCTAAACATTAGCTTTGTCACGGTGTGGTTTAGCGTGAAGGAGCACTTGATTTGAATATCAATTAAATTAATTTAATCATACACATATACAGAATTAGTACATCGGGCAGGCAGGCAGATGAACTAAACATAGACGAGACTTTTAAAAATAACAGTAATAAAGAGTTTTGGAGATTGCAGCAGATGTGATAAAATAACAGTAAATAGCAGTCAAATATTTGGCAGTATTATACTGTACAGCATATTTTCTACAGCATGATACTGTAATATTTTTTACAGTAATAAACTGTTGCAGCAGACTACAGTAGGTAAACTGTAAAAGTACAGCATTGTACAGGCAAATGTAGCTGCCAGTAGTTTACTGTAATTTTACATGTTTTGTTTTTTTACAGTGTAGACTTAACAGTTAATTAGGAACAAACAATCAATCAGGCATCATTACTCCAGTCACATGATCCTTCAGGAATAATTCAATATTCTGATTTTCTGATCAAAAATATGATAATGATGATATTATTGTTATATATAATAATCATACGCCAACATACTCAACAGAAATCAGGACTGAACAAGAACAATAGGCAGTCAGACATTTAAATAAGGTTGGTCATTAAGAGTGATTAAGAAACAGGTGCTGTGCTACAAGTCTCTAACAATCAGGTGATCTGGAGCAGAAATGGCGCCACCCAGTGGTGAACTCAGGAACTTCAGGCAGAACATTATATGTTATGGATGTTATATGTTACTATATGTATTTTGGATCAAATAAATGCAGGCTTGGTGAGCCACTGTTCAAAAAACTTTAAATATGAAAATATATTTATATATATTAAAATATATAATTGAACATTATATATTTCTCGCATTTCAAAGTATATAATATTTCTAACGTAAATACAATAATAATAATAATAAGAAGAAGAAGATAAAAACAGGCGAGATTTCACACTTCACAGTCCTAAAAGACTATCCAGAAAAACAGACGACTGCTCGTGTCTCAGACAGGCTCATGTTGGGATTAATAATTATTTATAATTTGTCATTTTGTTAAAATTGATGTTTGTTCATTTTTCTAAATAAGTTGTTTATACAGCAGGCTACTGAATTTAGCTTGACAAATTAGATTTGTGCAATGCTGGGATTTTAGTACCCTGTTTTTACCTGATGTGTTATGACCAATTCACTTTCATCCATTCGTTACGATCTTCATTCTTGTAAATATGAGGCCGAAAAATGTATCAAATAGTAAATAATTAAATCAAACCAGAAGAATGGCGCTAAACTGCCATCAGGAGGAGGTTTTCGAGCGGTCATCATACAGACAAATCTCCTGAAAGCCAAAACCTTGACCGATAATCACCACATTTACAGCGCAGTTTATGATATTAACACGATAACTTAACGCGCTGCTCTCTGCGCTCATAAAAGCGCTTGCATGTTTACTTTTCCGATGAATGTAGCTAGTTTAGATATGTTTAATTATATATAGATTTTTTTTATTTTAAATGTTAATTTGTGTCTTTCTAAAATACTTTTCAGCCAATTAGACCAGTAGATCGGTCCAGTTATTACGTCATTATGATCGCTGCATTCCAATAGAACGCTCAGAGAGAAGCTCTATAAATAAGGGAGTGAAGATGCATCATTCAATTTATAAGAGTTTTGGCAGTGAGTATGCTTCTTACATATGAATTTTAACTTGTGTTTCATATTTTTATAACTAAATTTTTTTAAAATCTGCTTTGTTCTTTGAGATAAAATTAACAGGCATGCAGCGGAGGTCCGTGTGGAAATTGGAGGTTGATATGTACATTTAATAATGATGAAAGAAAGCAAGGATTGATTTGAGCAATTCATTTTTGTTTTTTTCTTTTTTAACATACAGTTAATAATTGTATTTTTCTATAATTCTTGTATTATCTCTCTTTAACTAAACATTTTGTAGTAAATCAACGGAACAAATCTTGCAGTGCCAAATTCAGACTATATTTTTTAGACATTTACACGTTATCTTGTCTATTTCTAGAATCTTTTTATTACAAAAAACATCAGCTTTCAGGCTCTTAATTGTTTGCTATTCTATGTCATCGCTTGTCTTTCTCTTTCTGCTGCAGTGTTTTACAGATACAAAGACAACAGCAGTTTTGTTCATTCATCTTTCACCACCGATTCAGAAATCAACATGACAATGTCATTTATCCCCATTCCTGAGAGTGCAGTGCAGTCACCATTATCTGAGCTCTCAGATGAGCTCTCACCACTGCCCTCGCCGCAGCAGTGGTGGGCCATAACGGAGGTCTCCTTCCTATAGATCAGGAGCCTGAGTATGGGTACTTCACCGCACCTGACTGGTGGGGAACAACAGTGACAGGGGAAACTTCATGCCCCACTTCCCTGGCCTTCAGTGATGACTCTGAGAAGGTTGAGTCCCCGCGATCAGGCTTCTCAGAGGCAGCACTGAACACCAAGGAGCAACAGAAGTACTGAGACAGACAGAAGAAACCTCAGGGACCACCTGTGCTTAGAAGGTCTGAGGGCTGGGAACTCACTGAGGACCACTAAAAAGAACGAGCCTCAGGTAGTACCAGACACTGCCGGGTCCCCTCAGGGACCACCTGTACCTGGTGACACCCCTCGGGTTCATCCTGTGCCCACTGGGTCCCAGCAGCGAGGAAAACTCAGGATCCCTGGGCATCTGAGGCAGCATCTTCTAAAGGCTGCTAATGAACTGAGATCACCTGTGCCTGCCAGGTGCTCACAGAGACCACCGATGCCTACAAAATCTCTACAGAGAGAACTCCAGTGCCTGCCTCACAGATCTCTGAGACACTGAGGCAGGAACTGGGCAGCAGAAGCCCCAAGCCTCTTCTGAGAAGGGAACACGTGTAACCTAACAAGACCCAGGAGAGGCAGAGGCTCAAGATACCCGAGCGGCTGAGGCAGGAGCTGCTACAGGTATCACCCAGAGCCTCTCTTCAGTAAAGGCAACCACCCGTGCCCCAAAAGACCCAGGATAGGCAGAGGCTCAAAATACCTGAGCGATTGAGGAAGGAACTGCTCCAGGAGAAGCCTCTGACCTCTCTTCCAAGTGCCCACAGGTAGCTTCTATACCTGACAGAACTCACTGTATATACTGAGACCTCACAGGGAGCAGGAGTGCTGCCAGTTCTCCACTTCGATTCTGGGTGTCTAAAGGAAGTGCCAGTGCCTCACCAGAGCCACAAAGGCAGGAAAACGGAGGCTTGCTGAGCAGCTGAGCACCTCTTCCACCCAGGAACTACCTGGTATGCCTCCAGGACCTAAAAGTGCTGCCTGTTTATTCTGGGGCTTTACAGGAACTCCTCTGACAGGGAGCCAAGCCAAGAATCACAGAGCAGCAGAAGCAGAAGTGAGGGAGCAGTGGAGACAGCAGCAGAGGCAGTGGAGGCAGCCAGAAGGCATCAGTAAGTTCTTTTCATTGTCTTCACATAAGCTCCAATGATGTCAAGGTTCAATATTTAAAGTCTCATGACTTTATATTTCCAAATGATAGAAAGATATATGTTTGGATTGAAGAAGCACTCTTTAAAACTGCCAGGCATCATATAGTTATGTCTTTTATTTCAGCTGGACAGCAGAGATGTGTGTGAGTCATCTCCGCAAAAAGTACTCAAAGTGTAGAAACCATCAAGGAGACAAAGAAGCCTAAACTGAAGAGGCAGCAACATCTAGACCCACAGCCCACGTCCCAGCTCACCATGAAGTTTTATTTAGACTTACTTAAAAACGTATGCACTTCAGCATGTATTATATTTTAATATGGTAGAAGCAATATATCTTTAGATTTTCTCAAAGATAATAATTCAATCTGCTTAATGTTCCATCATTCTGTCTGTTACTTTAACAGGACAATGCAACTGTGAGCTGGTCACCTCCAGAAAAAGGGAGCATGGCCAACAAAATCAGAGACCAACAACTGGGGCCAGATGGCTTAAAGCATTTATGTTATATGTTCATTTGTTTAATGAAATATATGTAATCATAATGAAATATATTTTAATGTGTATTGTGTTTCAATGTATTTAGTGTGATTGTACGCATGATATAATAAAAAAAAGAATCTAAATCTGCTGTTTTCATTTATTGACTGACAGATCAGTGACCAGATTTTAATAGCCAGCCTAAGAGTATATATATATATATATATATATATATATATATATATATATATATATATATATATATATACACACACTTTATAAATACACTTACATATATATATATACAGTCTTAGTCAAAAAATAACGCTTGGTAAATACATGATCAAAGAAAATTAATGTGCATTGTTAAATCTTGCATCTTTATTAAAAATAAAGTACAAAAACCTTTTATTGTATAAGAATTCTAGCATTATGAAATATTATTATGAAATAAGGTTTTTCAATCACGTCTAATAACTAAATATGCTGAGAATTTTTCTTGAAACTCTCAAACAACATGTGGTGGTGTATGTGCTGTTAGACAGTTTGTTTTTAAGGTTTTCTGACCACAAGACTTAATTTGTAAAGCTCAATTATCTGCACAACAGATTCTTTGGGTTTTCTCTCACTGTTATGGAAAATAATTTGGGCTTTGCTTTTTCTTCCCTATTTACATTTCTGTGAAGCAATATGTCAATATGAATTTAATTATATATATATATATATATATATATATATATATATATATATATATATATATATATATATATATATTACTTATAAGAATTTTTAGGATGCCAATAACTGTGTCCAACGTATTTGAGAGAAAAAAATGTATAATGATAGTTTCCTTTTCAAATTCTTATCATCCAATGAAGGGTTAGATTTTTGTGAATTTTTTTAAAATAAAACATCAAAAGGATTAACAATGCAGATTCATTTTCACAGCTTTTTCATATTTAATAAAGGGTGCCAATATTTTTGGTCATGACTATATGTATGTTCTGCCCTCACTTTGGTGTCTCTTATCTTGAAGTTACAGATAGATAAACTCTTATATAACATGTAGACTCGTGGAGAGAATGTTGCTTTATTCACATACATATATGTTGAAACTAGGGCTGTCCCCAATATTCAGCCAGATTAATATTTATTAGTCGCAAAAAAAAAATAAAATAAATAAATAAATATTCGGTCACTGTGTGGTGCAGGAGGATGTAAAGGGTTACAAATCCACACTTTACAAAAAGACCACACCAGACAAATTAACACTGAACAGAATGAAGGGAGTTAATAACATCCATGACAGAGACACACCTGGAACGTAATGACACAGAATTAACACAAGACAGAAACTAGGTCACACATGTCAGCAGAAAGAATGAAAATAAACACAAAACAGTCCAGGAGGGTATTATTTCACAAAGCTTGGTTAATCTTACCATTTGATAAATCTTAACCTCTGGGTTGATTTACCCTAAATAAGCAAACAGGCATACCATGAGTATGGTTCAAAGCACCTGAGAAGAGTTAAATTTCACCGATTTCACAAGTCACCATGCTCAAACTCAAATCGAAAAAAGAGATGCGATTTCACAGAGGCGGAGTTGTAGGTTTTAATGCACGCTTTATGAGGGGTTTAAGCCAATAATATTAAAAGAAGCACTACAGCTGCATCAGCTAAAAGAAGCAAGAGAGTTGGCTTGGCAAAAAATAACTGACAGAGTAAATGCGTGAGTGTTTTAAATTACAAATTTAGTATTGGCTCCGGTTTTATTATAATGCAAAATAATGAAGTATGATTTATACATCCTTTTGAATGTTATATCACTATGAAAGCATTTAGCTTGCTGCATTTATTTCTTTAGTTTAAAATAATAATGTACATTTCTAATTTAATAAGGTGTAATCCTTCTGGAGCCACAAGAACTTCGAACACAAGTAGCCAAGTCTAAATGAAACACAAAAACATTCAGCAAAAAGATAATATTTGATTACACAATTACTGAACTATTATTATAACATGATTTAGTATATTCATTCTGTCCATGTAGCAAATAAGAAAGAAGACTGAAGCCCATCTAACTGGCGGGGCCCACCACCACCTCCTCACCCCATCTGAGGAGCTGGCTCTGTCCCCAATAAAGGGCCACCAGTGGTTGCTGGCATTCCAGGCCCAGTTCATCACACACACCATGCACCACAAGTGATGGTGAAAAAATAGTGAAATGTATGTGTACTTCTATGATTTGTTTTTTATATTTTGTCCTAATAAATGACTATCTTAAAGGCTTTTGACCAAGATAATTTTTTTATGTAGGCTTATTTTATTTAACTGCATATGATGTGTAGGCTACTGTGATCTTAGACTGACATGTTACTCCTTTTTCATGTATTATTTTGATAAGATTGAGAATTTTATGGTTGTGTGTTTCTTATAGATAGTGATGGACTGATTGTATTTATTGGACCCTCCAGAAGAACACAGTCTGTCAAAATCCAAATTCAAATTCCAAATTCAAATTTTATTCATCACATACACAGACATACGTGAGAGTAATGACATGTAGTGAAATGCTTTTGGGCCATCATCCCATCCATACAGATACAAGATTGGGAGTAGAGCATGACGGGATGACAGAATAAAGAAGGTACAGCATTACATGAGGAGAGATGAGGCGAGAAAAAAATAAGCTAAAACCAGACTGTGCGTCTAAGGGACTACAGTGTGGTAACGGGAAAAACACATAGATTTAGACACTTTGACAACATGTAAGACGAGGTAAAAAATTTCTGGGTTATTGGGGATCCTCCACTGGCAAGTAGCAGTCATCTTTCTCTGGCAGCCGCGATGCAGCGCTTGATCCAGACCCGCCTGTCAGGCAGGGCGGAAAGGTGGGGGTGAGGAGGCGAGAGCGCTCTCACTGCCGTGATCTACCGGGGAGTTGTTTTTCCAGCAGTGGCCTTGGCTTGAGGCCAGTCCATGGTACAAGGAGACAAAACCAGATAGGAATGGAATTTGTTTAGGCTTGAGTGCTTTAGTAGTCATAGACAATTTACCCAATTTAACTACTCTATTGTCCATCCTGGTCCCCAATTTGATCCATTTTCCGAAGCAGAGCCTCGAGCTTCCCTCTAATGATGTTATCCAAAGTGCGGTTCATAACCACAGTCTGAGTCCCGACAACCCCGAGCTACCCCCCATGATGTTATCCAAAGCGCGGTTCACAATCACAGTCTGAGTCCCGACAGCTCTGCCCACCGCTTCAATTAATCCAGGCAGCATTGTGGGGCTGGCCGGGTTTAGCTGCCTCGTTTCTCTCAATTTGTCAATATACCAGGACTATGCCCCAATCCGATCAGCAATAGCCCGTAATCAAAGTTCCGAAAGAAAGATATCTTCACTATCCTCCACGGAAAGAGGGCGCCAAGCACACGAGAGCGCCACTTCTCCCACGCTGGCCCATCGAATACTCGGCCGCCAACGCCCCGGCAGGACAATGCGGGTTCCCAGAATCCCACGCCTTCCGAGAAGATGGTGTGTCACCATGCTGAGAGAGCCAGTTGATCAAATCCATGTTTTAGCTGGAGAGCAGGGCAGAGAGAGTCTCAGGCGTGGAGAAAAGTAGACACAAGACAAGACTAAGAAGCACAAAGCAGGCAAGGCCGCGGGTAGGGAGAGGGGAGGCAGAAAACACGTCCCACCTTTGTAGGACGGGCAGAGAAGAAAACTGTCACAGTTGTAAGTGATTTGTTGTCAGAGTACCTTTTAGTTGCTTGTAGTTTTTTTTTTTTTTTTTTTTTTTTGCCAAAATAATGTATTCTAAATATTTCTCCTGTAGGTTGAAGATGATGAAGAGACCACATCTGCTGTGACAGAAGTGGACAATGCTGGTAGATCCACTGAGGTATGATGCATACCATTATAATGTATTGCCTCTTTTGCATTAGAGTAACAAACTGTCATTGTCCTTTCACAGAACATACTTAGGATTTGCCCACAGATGAGGGTCCTTCAACCTCAGCACACAATCTAAGCAGGGAGTAACAATTTGTGTCTAGGTGTCCATATTTTAATTATATTGTCTGACTAAACAATCTCATTTATTAATTTTTTTTCCATTTTCCCTAGTTGCCAGCAAAGGAGCTGTATAAGGTCCATCTTCAAAAACAAATAAGAAAGTAACATGGAGATGGACCTTATAGAGCTTCAATTGAAGAGAAAAGGCTCCTTGTTAAAAAGCAGCACTTGAAATTGAATTACTGACCATCGCCCTTGGTGAGAACTTGTCTGAACATTAATCTGTTGCATGTGTTGTGAGTGTGTGTGTGTTTTGTGTGTGTATATGTATATATATATATATACCCAGTATATATATTATATATATATATTGTGACGAAGGCCCAAACATCCATCAGCGCCCCTGAAATCGTATTTGAAGAGCACCTGGACACGCCATCAATGGCTGATCGACGAGCTGCCAAGCTTGTTAGCCCCTGGCTTGCAAAAGCCACGAGGCACGCCAGAGAGTTGAGCAAAGGTTACTGGCAAGTACCCTGTCTAAAAACGTCAAAGCCTAAAACTGCTTTTTCTCATCCCTGGCCACTGGCAGTACTGAACTCGCTTCCCTTCGGGTTACACGGGGCCCCAGTGAACTTCCAAAGAATGATGGACATCATTCTCCAGCCCCATCAGTCGTGAAGTTGCCACCTACTCAAAGATGTAGTCATCCATTCAGAAGCTCCGAAGACCACATCGACCGACTGGCGAGGGTGCTATCTGAGTTCGGACGTGGCTGGACTCACGCCATTTTGTTGCGACATTGGTAATGATTTGGGTTGCCTCACATATTACCTAGTTAGTGGAAAAGTAATGACTTTAGTGATTTTAAGAAGGGAAAAAGTCTCCTCATTTATTGATGGAGCTTAATAGAATGTGAGTGCCATCAGTGCACCCAAATTACATTTGGAAACCCTGAAACAGAAAGTTATGGAGAAGTACTGAAGTGTAAAGCGCATAATGAATACATGTATTGATATAAATAATATGACTAAATATTAAATATATGGGCATAGATTTTACTACAAAGGACAAACCTGCCCTCTGTAGAATTTGTCTTTAATAACAAGTAGAGGTTTATGGCCAGGAACTGTACAAACCCGGTAAGAACTGTTTATGCCAGACATACTGAACGAACGGCTCGACACACAGTTGCCTTTCCCACATGCTCTGAATTGGTACAAAAATGGCCAGGCGTGAAAAACCTAAGTGCTATGCACAGAATGTTTTTCTATGCTAAAGCGAGAACGCCCAAGGTTTGTCACATTTGCGATATGCGGTTTTAAAAGACTAACAAATATTTTGGAAAAACTATAACGCTCTTCAAATATTCATTAGGGTGACAAATGGCCAGCACGTGAGTCTTGCAACCTCTCCCGACGCAAAAAAATCTCACATAATTTGTGCTTTCAAGGTCCGCAGGATCTTATCAAAAGTGGGCATGCTCTATGCCTCACCTCACCTTCTGAAACGGTTATACCTGAAAACATAACCTTCTCCAGAGTAGATTATCTCTCAGAGAGTCAGTTGTTATGGTTATACAGCCATTGCCCAGAAAAAGTTACCTGCTTTTTAAGAACCGGAAGTTGAGGTTATCCACTTAACTTGCCCTTGAACACATCCCAGGTATGTCACATAACCTTTCTTTCTGGAATAATTTCAGTGTGTGTGACTTTCTGTGAGTTTGTGGATTTAAATGATTCTGTAGATATTTAGAATTCAAATCTAATTTTAGTTATTTCCCATACTACTTCTTGAATAGGATGTCTATTTCATAAATATTTACTTTACAAAGTCATGGAAATATATGATTCATAACACTCAAACAATACATGGAAATCAATAGTCCCTAAAACGATTCTGATTTTCATATGGAAATAAACATTTGGATTATTTCTATATACCGTGGTGAATATATTGTTGTCACTTGGTCTACATTTACTACAAGCAGTTAAAAACTGGTGTATTCAAATGAACATGACATAGAATGTTACGACGATCTTCTGTTGTATAATCCTACCAAAGACCTATAAAATGGTACAAAGTACAGGCATATAATCCAGAACAAACATCTGATTAAAAGGTCATCAATAGAATCAATCATGGACAGAACTACAGCGACCAGTATCAGAAATACATTGATTTTACAGTTTATTCAAATGAAACACATTCTCTGATTTTGCAATTAAAATACATATTGGGATATTCAACATATTAATTTAATGTTGTCATGTGACCCACATACTACAGTAAAGACTGAAACAGCAGCACACCATCTAAACTATTAAAAAAATTTGCTTCCTCTGAAGTCAAGTAGATCCTATTTTGACCATTATTAATTCATCATTGTCATTAGATATGTTCCTAAAACATTCAAACTGGCTGTAGTTAAGCCTCTCATTAAGAAACCACATCTTGATCCTAAAGACTTAGTAAATTACAGACTAATCCTAATCTCCCTTTCTCTGTCAAAGATACTAGAAAGGTAGTAGTATCCTCACAACTGTATTCCTTTTAGAAAAAAAAATGCATCTGTGAGGATTTCAATCAGGTTTTAGACTGCACTCATAGTACTGAGACTACCTCATTAGAGTTACTAATGACCTGCATTTCTATCATCGGATCGTGGTTTTATCTCATGCTATTAGTGCTATTAGATCTTAGCGCAGCATTCAATACTATCGATCACAACATTCTCTGGATAGACTAGAAAACTATGCTGGCATTAGAGGAAGCGCTCTTGGCATGGTTTAAATCATATCTATCTGACCGCTTATCAGTTTGTACTGCTTTGAATGTGAAGGTATTGGCATCAATCAACAAGTGAAATATGAGTTCTCAAGGCTCAGTGCTAGACCTTTACTTTTCAATCTGTACATGTTAATCCTCTGGGAGATATTATCAGAGACATGGTGTTAGCTTTCACTGCTATGCTGATGATACTCAGCCCTATATTTCAGCGCAGCCTGGTGATATACACCAAATTGAGAATCTAAGAGAATGCATAGTCGATATAAAAACTGGATGATGAGTAAACTTCTTAATGCTAAATTCTGAAAAACAGAGGTGGGCGGCTAATTAGACCTAAAAACCCCATACTATAATAACCTATCACTTGATGGCTGCTCTGTTAATTTTCATCATCAGTTAGAACCTAGGTGTGCTGTTTGACAGCAATCTTTCTCTCGAAAAATCATATTTAGCATCTGTAAAACCGCGCTTCCATCTTAAAAATATATCTAAATTACGACCTATGCTTTCAACCTCTAATGCAGAAATATGAATTCATGCGCTTATGACCTCGAGGTTATATTATTGTAATGCTTTATTGGGTGGTTGTTTTACACGCTGATAAACAAACTTCAGCTAGTCCAAAAACGCAGCAGCCAGAGTCTACTTGCTAGAACTAGGAAGTATGATCATATTAGCCCGGTTCTGTCAACACTGTACTGGCTCCCTATCAAACATCGATAGATTTTAAAATCTTATTAATTACCTATAAAGCTACTGAATGGTTTAGCTCTCAATACTTGAGCAAAGGAGCCTATCACATTATAGTCCTGCCCTGTCCACATGCATTCTCAAAACTCTGGCCATTTGATAATACTCTAGAATATCAAAATTCAATCATGCGTGCAGATTCTTTCCCATCTAGCACCTAAACTCTGGAACAATCTCCTAACTCTGTTCGGGAAGCAGAGTACACTCTGCCAGTTTAAATTCATAGATTAAAGACACATCTTTTTAACTTAGCCTACACATAACAAATTCCAACATACTTTTTATTATTCAAACTGCGTAAAGGATTTTTAGGCTGCATTACTTTAGATTTGCTGAACCGGGAACACTTACTCCTAAAATGCGGCGTAATTGTGACATCGTGAAAAGAATGGCATCTACGCCTAATATCAGTCCTGTCTCTTTCTCAATCTGTTTTCAAGCAGTTTGTATCCAGACTAGATGTGCGGATCAGCACCCAGAGATTATGTTCATCAGGAGACCAGAAAACTCTAGATGCCCGGTGGACACATCACCAGATCTCCTGAGGCTCATACAATATTATGGCACACACTCAAGTCATTTACACTATCTGACACAGCGCGCTTTAAAATCGAACTGGGTTAGTGCTGGGCGTCCGTCAGAGGAGAACTGGACCCCAACCGATCCTGGTTTCTCCTGCTAGTTTTTTTTTTTTCTCCATTCTGTATGGATGGGGTTTTGCCCTTGTCGCTGTCGCCTCTGGCTTGCTTTGTTGGGAGCACTTACTTTCTAGTGATTATCGTTGAATTGATTACAGAGACCGTCCCTGCATTTAATAATAACAAAATTGTCTACTCTCATCATTATACATCCCTGTCATTGTACTCTTTCTATCTTATACTGTACAGTGCTTTGATGCACCTGTGTTGTTAAAAGTTTATATAAATAAAAAGATTGATTGATTGATTGATTTTATAGAGTATTTTATATATATACAGCCATGGACAAAAACCCTTGTAAATACATGCATCAAAGAAAATGTGTACTGTAAAAATTATATAAAGAGTCAAACCAAAATTTATTCAAACACTTTTCTAACATTTCTCACATTGTCAAACAATAAAAAATATGACAAGAACCTGAGGTAAACCTGTGTCAAAACAAATTAATCTTTGTATGTACTGGAGTATAATCAGCCAAAACTATTAGGAATGGGAAAATAAATCTATCAATACTTTGATGAACGAAAGGATTTGCCAGGCAAACTTCTGGCAGTTTTAGATTCATATTTAAAGGTCCCATATTGTACACTCTTTTGAAAGAGGATTTTTGTGTTAGGTCCTCAAGAATATATATTTATGTAGCAAGCAATAAATAATCAACAAATTAGTGGTGTAGCAGACAGGAAAATACACTTCCTTTGAACAAAAAAGTAAGCTATCATCACTTGAATTGCAGTGATAGGTTTCATCCGAAATACAACATTTTGGACAACAACAAAAACAAATGTATTTTTTATCAAAGTAGTGCATTTTAAAGCAAAATACATTCAGACATCATATTTTTTTTCATACCTGTACGAATTATATGAATAATTGAAAATGCATTTAGTAAGAAAAAAAGAGACAATACACAAACACACAACAGCCAGAGTGACATATACTAAGGACCTTTTGTCAGTGAGTTCTTAGCCCTTCATGACCCAGTGCTGAGATAGGTTAGATTGATGTAGAAGACACATCAATTATTTAAGCTCAGAAATTCAGAATGAATTGATTGCTTTATTATTATTTTGAAAAATGCACCGAATTATGTCTCATATAAAGGGGGTAGAATTTTATTTAATTATAACGAATAAAGTCGATCAACTGAGGACAATATTCAATTCAATTCAATTTAAGTTTATTTGGGGAGAAGGGGCTTTTATAATGGCTATTTTTGTTCCAAAGCAGTTTCCACAAAAAGTAAATCATTTGGCTAACAAAAGCAAATCATTCTAAGGTGACAAAAGCAACCATGGTCACAACAAAAATAGCAAATCACTACATACAGCAGGATGAATTCTCATAATACAGCAGGATGAATTGGCAATACAGAAAGTCTCAAGATAGAATCTATCCAGACGGAAGGTTGCCTTCCTCGACGTCATCGCAGGGAAGGTCATCTCTCACTGGGTCCACTGGAGAGGCCTGTGAATAGATGTGCTTCGGATGTGCATCCTGCAGGTGGAGAGACAAAAGGATAATAGCGAGCGGCTATTCATACTTCATTGGGAATCACGATGTACTGTAGCATAGGTTTATGTGAATCTTTATGAGTGTGCTTTGCTAAAAGATATGTCTTTAGCTCTAGACTCAAACTGAGAGAGGTGTGTCTGATCCCTGAACATTTGCAGGAAGGTTATTCCAGTTTAAAAGTGCTAATGTGAAAACGTCCACCACCTTTTTTTTTTTAGTAGACTTTTTGCTATACGAGGAACCACAAGGAGCTCCTGAGTTTTGAGATCTTAAAGAGCGTGATAGGTTGTGGAAGTAGACAGAAGGCTGGCCAGATAAATGGGGGCTAAACCCATTTAGAGCTCTTGTAGGTCAGTAACAGTACTTGCAAAATCAATTTGGAAATGAACAGGCAGCCAGTGCAGGGAGGATAAAACTGGGGTTATATGGATCACATTTCCTTGTCCTGGTAAGAACTCGAAGCGTGCCTATGCTCTGCACTAACTGAAGCTTGTTTATTGAAGATGCTGACAAATCCAGCGAGCAGTGCATTACAGTAACTGCAGCAGTGCAGTAACATTAAGATACGCTCATGGATGTTTGGGGATAGGTTTTTGGAACGCTTAAAAAATTTCCTTCAGGGGTTACCATGGTTGGTGGGAAACCGGGCCTGCCAGGCCAAACTTAACTCGGGCAAGATCGCTGATGTGAAGTAGCTGGATGTCTGGACTTAGTTTTAAACGCTTAAAAAAAAAAATCCTTCCAGGGTGGCGGGTTCCAAGTGGGAAAACGCTCCAAGAAAGAAAGCAATTTATGTCGGCCAAGATCGGTTAGATGAAGCGCTTCTGGATGTCTGGACTTAGGTATTAAACGCTTAAAATTTCCAGGGTTACCATGATCTAGTGGGAAAGATCCAAGAAGTTAGCACCTATCACGCCAAGATCAGCCGGATGAAGCACTTGGATGTTTTGGGGATAGGTTTTGATTGCTTAAAAATTTCATCCAGGGCTGCGGGCTGAGTGAAAAGTTGGTCTCGAGAAGTCGCACCTAACTCCGCCAATGTCACGGGCTGGTAGCGCCTGGATGTCTGGACTCTAGTTGTAAAACGCTAAAAAATGTCCTCCTGGGTCACCATGGTCAAGTGGGAAAGCGGTTGCCTGAGAAGTCGTGGACTTATCCCAGCCAATATCGCCTGGATGAAGCACTCCTGATGTCTGGACTTACGCTTTAAATGCTTAAAAATTTTCTTCTAGGGTTACCATGGCTTCCAGTGGAAAGCGTCTTAACCCAGCCAATAGATTAGATTAGATTCAATCCTTCCATTATTACACAAATGTTCACATACAAGGTAACGAAATGCAGTTTAGGTTCAATCCAGGAGTACAATAAACAGCAAGTGCAGGATATAGGCACAATATAAAATATACAAAGACAAAGATAAATATGAGATAAATATGTACAAATTAAATTACAGATGAGAAGGGGAAATTTATAGTTAGTATGTGTAAAACAATTTACAGATGGTTATGTACAAAAAAAGCAGGATATACAGGATATGTATGACAAAACTTACAGGAGTATGTACAATGGATATGTATGATACATTTAATATATATATAGATATATATATATATATATATATATATATATATATATATATATATATATATATATATATATATATATGTGTATGTACAGTGGAGTGCAAATGAATGTTAAACAGTGCATTTTTGTAATATTTTGCTCTTATTTTAATGGGGTGGATGGTGTGTTTGGGCAGAAATCAGTGGGGTAGAAGAGTTGGCGAGTGAGACAGCTCTGGCAAAAATGCTGTTCTCTTTAGCTCTACTTGTTCTAGTCCAGGGAGTTCGGCGGACAATCGTCGGTCGGATGGCAGGAGGGAAAACAGTTTGTGGGCAGGTGAGAGGAGTCCTTAAGAATACTGCGCCTCGACGCAAGCCAGCTTTTGGATGTCCTCAATGGATGGAAGTGGAGTTCCTGGATGCGCTGGGCAGTTTTCTACCACTCCGCTGCAGTGCCTTACGCCAGCAACAGAGCAGCTCCTGCTACCAGACTCAGACATAGTTCGGTTAGGATGTTTCTAATATTGTACAGCGATAGAAGTTCACTCAGGATGGGCTGAGGACAGCTGATTCTTCTTAAGTTTCCTCAGAAAGAATAAGGCGCTGGGTGAGCCTTCTTGACCAGGCTGGAGGTAAGCAGGTGGTCCAGACAGATCCTCCGAGATGTGGTCTTCTGTGAACTTGATGCATGAGACTGGCTCCACAGCAATCACCATTAATATGGATGGGATCATGTGTGCCTCTTCTCACCTTCCTGGTAGGTCCACAAATGAGCTCTCTGGTTTCCTGTGGTGTTAAGGAGCAGATATTGTCTTTGCACCACGTGGCTAAATGCTGATCTTCTTCTCTGTGGCACGCAGTCTCATCAAGTGTTGCTGATGAGACTGATCACCGTGAGTATCGCCTGCAAACTTGATGATGGGAGAGTTAGATCCAAAACACAGGTCTGCAGTCGGTGAAGAGGGGAGAGAAGGCCTGTGCACACAGCCTTGTGGGTAATACCAGTGCTGAGGTGACAGTAGTGAATAGATGTGGCCTGACCTAACATGCTGAGGTCTGCTGGTCAGGAAGTCCATGCCCAGTTGTACAGTGAGGTGTTAATGTCCAGATCTCTGAGTTTGGTGATTAACTTAGAGGGTATGACTATGTTGAATGCTGAGCTGAAGCTACCAAACAGCATCCGTATGTAAGTATTTTTATTGTCCAAGTGTGTGAGTACGAGGCAGTGCGATGGAGACTGCATCCTCAGTGCCCTGTATTGCCTTGATAGGCAAACTGGTGGGGTCCAGTGTGGAAGGCAGAGAGTCTCCTTCAGATGTGTCAACCACTAATGCTTCAAAGCACTCCATAACGATGGGTGAGTGCCAGGGCGTAGCCATTAGTACACTGGGCTTGGGATTTTGGTCACCGGCACAATGGAGGTGATTTGAGCATGCTGGCACAGCTGAGCCAAAGCGCGACATGCTGAAAATGTCAGAGAATACCGCAGCCAGCTGCTCCGCATATGCCCGTAGCACGCGCCCAGGATATCGCTCTGGTCCAGCAGCCTGGCGCGCGCTGGATCCGCTTTTCAGCGGTAGTGCAGTGTAAAACTCTCGAGGAGCGTGAGTGTGATGGGTGGGTC